>NC_142711.1:14580000-14880000 GCF_055471065.1 Atractosteus spatula | reverse complement strand
AAAAGGGGTGCCTTCTCTCGAGGGTTTAATCGGGAGATTAACTTTAATATAAAAGGATGCTTCATAGTACTACTGATGGCTGAAAAGTGTTGAAGGTGTGAGCAGGGGTGCCGTTTGTAAAATGATTTAGGGGTTTTGGGGTTAGTATTAGTTTTTGTCTGGTGTTGTAATATGAGCTATTTATTAAGGAGTAGGCTTAAATCTTTAACACTATTTTTAGCTTTCTAGGATTGGGCTTGAACTTTAAAACCAGGAAGCCTTCTGGACATTAAGAATGCCAACACCCAGAGGAAACCCACACAAGTATAGAACACCACAACGGCAGCACTCTCACCAGTGCACAGACAGAGCTATCTGTGTGGATTTTGTATGTTCTCTCTGTGTGTGGGTTTCCTCTGGGTGCTCTGGTTTCCTTCCACAGTCCAAAGATACACTGATGGGTTAATTGGCTTCTGGGACAAGCGGTCCTGGTGTGAGTCTGTGATTTGCCTGTGTGCCCTCAGAAAATCGATGGATTAATGTTCATTGGGTATCAATGCTCCAGGGTATCAACCACATGGCTGGGTGTTTGAAAGAGCTCACAGCACTCTCAGCTACTCACTGTTATCACAGGTTCTTCAACACTGATGAAGATGCACGAGTGCTGAAAGTGTTCTTTCTGTCTTTGATGTAAGTGATAGTGAAATAACTGGTGAGCAGATTATTGAACTGCTAAATGTCACTTTCACGAGCATTTCTTTTTATAAATATACTGTATAACTGAGGTGTTGCCAGAAGGGTGACTGTTTCCCTCTGTGAGTCTGTTATTCAAATTCAAAGAGATTTATTGGCAGGATCAATGAAATACAATGTTGCCAAACAATAACAATTAGTGAACATTTATTAACATTTACTACCATAACATTATCATTGTTAATATAGATAGATAGATACTTTATTGATCCCGTGAGGGAAATTGCAGTGCAACAGCAGCTTAACACACACAACACAGCCACAGTGTAACGAATTATATAATAATAGTACAATACATACAATACAATACAAGAGTTACTCACAGTCCGACACACAAGAACAAACTAGAACAGAACAGTACACAGAAAATCGTATCACACATATGAATATAAATATAGATGTAACTATAGATATAAATATAAATGTATTGCACAGGTCCCTGGCATATATTGCACAAAAAGTGGTTGTAAACGGGACAAAGAAAAAGAAAAAGAACAGATATAGCAGTAGATGTGTAGATGCGTTTAGTCCAGAAACAGGTCACTGTCGATGTTGCCTCTGCCAAGACGCAAGGTGGATGCGTTGTACAGTCTTATGGCAGACGGCAAGAATGACCTCCTGTAGCGCTCCCTGTCGCACCGTGGATGAATCAGTCTATTGCTGAACGTGCTCTTCATTCCTGCAAGCCTGTCATAGAGGGGATGGGAGAAGTTGTCCATGATGGCCTCTAGTTTGGACATCATTCTCCTCTCAGCCACTACCTCCAAGGAGTCCAGGTCAGACCCAATGACAGAGCTTGCTCTCCTGATGAGCTTGTTCAGCCTTTTGGAATCTACTGCTCTAATCCCAGAGCCCCAGCACACCACTCTTATCTCGTAATATTGTACGAGAAGCTCACTTTCAATTCTTGAAGCTGTCAGAGGAGATGTGTAGTTGTTTGATGTGAATTGGTACAGTACCTGTTTCCCTAACAGCTGGCTTTCTTCTGGAAAACCATGATTCTGGTCTTCTCCAGGTGGGCTGTCAGTGCCCTGGTCTGACAGCACTGCTCCAGCAGTGACAGGCTCTGCTTCAGCCCCTGTTTTGTGAGCAAAGGCTATTAAGGTAGGTCCCAGTGCAAATAGCATAAAATTACAACATTTCTGAGGTTTGCTATATTTTTTATTATTTTTGTGCAGTTTCTTCACAGTCAGTAGCAGTGGAAGCAGCTCTCACTGAGCACCTGATGGGTTTCTCCAAGAGGAGATGACAGTGGAGCCTCTATTGAGCACAAGCAAAGCAGAAGAAGAAACACCGTCCACAGCCTCTCCCTCTCTTCCTCTCTCAGTCCCTCTCCCTCATTTTCTCTCTCTCCCTCCATTTCCAGATCCTGTGTCTCTTGTAATAAGCAGATTAGCAAAGCAGTTCAAGTGGGTTCTTTCACTCTCAGGCAGTAATTTTGAAGGCAAAAATGCCCATTGAATGGCAGTAATCATCATTCCACTGCCCTATTTCTAAGAAGAGAGAAAGGTGGGGCAGAAAGAGAGATGGAGAACACAATTAGACCTCATAACAGCGATAGACTGATTGACGAACTGAGACACTGACTGGATAACAGACATTATTCACTGACACACTGACTGAATGCACTAATCTTTTACTCTCTCACTCACTCTTCCAGTTCATCTCCACACAGTCTTCAGTTTTGCCTGTATTGAGAGGCTGACCATGAATCCAGTTTGGGTAATTCAAGGTTGAACCATCTGTCCAGATGAACCTTCTGCTCTGAGAGGGGAAGAGAGAGGGGTTAATACAGTACAGACACGCAGACTGGACACTAAAGTACATTAACACTGCACTGAGAGAGAGGGGTTAATACAGTACAGACACACTGACTGGACACTCCAGTACATGAACACTGCACTGAGAGAGAGGGGTTAATACAGTACAGACACACTGCCTGGACACTCCAGTACATTAACACTGCACTGAGAGAGAGGGGTTAATACAGTACAGACACACTGACTGGACACTCCAGTACATTAACACTGCAGTGAGAGAGAGGGGTTAATACAGTACAGACACACTGACTGGACACTCCAGTACATTAACACTGCACTGAGAGAGGGGTTAATACAGTACAGACACACTGACTGGACACTCCAGTACATTAACACTGCACTGAGAGAGAGGGGTTAATACAGTACAGACACACTGACTGGACACTACAGCACATTAACACTGAGAGGAGGTTATTGTTCATATTGAAAGGGCTTTATTGTTATAAATGAATAAAAGTATTCCCGAACAAAAAAACGTACATTAAAAATTTACAGTTAAAATATATTTTTGGACATAAAACTGTCTGTTTCTCAGATTGTGACAGGAGATCACATATTGGGCAGAGTGAGCTGACATGCACAGAGAGACACAAACAGAGATCGGTACCTTGGCGTCAGAGAACGTGAGATTTCACACATAGTGACCCCACTCTGTACCAATCCTGATATTTTTGCACAGGGCATGGTTGAGGAATACTGGCAGAGCTGTCAGTAACTCACCCAGTACACAGACAGAGGACAGAAGTAGAAGAACAGGTTTCATTTCTCTTCTTTAGTTGTCTGCCTGTAATAACAAGAAGAGTTTTAGTTTTTTTCTATCCTCCTCCCCTCTTCCCCCATCATTCTGTCAATCGCTCTTTCTCCCTCTCACATTTTGTCTTCCCATCCAGATGCTTGTAGATGTTTAGACTGTCTGCAGCTCCTGGCCTCATGCTGCATAGCTATTGAACAGTGTTGGGCCAGATCCTAGTGTTCCTACACTCATTGATTGTTAACTAAATGATATAGAAATGGAACAGTGCTGTGTCAGGAGCTCAGACTGTTCTCACACCTTTGTTAACTCATTGATATAGAAATGGAACAGTGCTGTGTCAGGAGCTCAGACTGTTCTCACACCTTTGTTAACTCATTGATATAGAAATGGAACAGTGCTGTGTCAGGAGCTCAGACTGTTCTCACACCTTTGTTAACTCATTGATATAGAAATGGAACAGTGCTGTGTCAGGAGCTCAGACTGTTCTCACACCTTTGTTAACTCATTGATATAGAAATGGAACAGTGCTGTGTCAGGAGCTCAGACTGTTCTCACACCTTTGTTAACTCATTGATATAGAAATGGAACAGTGCTGTGTCAGGAGCTCAGACTGTTCCCACACCTCTGTTAGCTCATTGATATAGATACTGAGTAGTGTTGGGCCAGGAGCTGCAGCTCATGTAGATATTTGAAAGTGCTGAATTCAGCCTGCAGCCCTGTCCCAGCCCACATTCCCGAGTCAAGAATGTATTACTGTTCTCCACATGCATTACATTCATGATGTTCTTTCACCCTCTGCACCACTGAGAAAAAGTTTGTAAAACAGTCCAACGTGCCAAACTGAGGCAAAAGCTTTCTTTATAATTGCAGCAGGCCAGCAGTAGAGAGGATAGTGGTTTCACCTGTGCTGCCACTATGACTGTCATCAAGGCCTCTGTTGTTCATATGTGGTGCATTTATTGATTAATGATGTAATTGCTGAATAGCTGTGAACCACATTCTCACATGGGGTTAATTTAGAATTTCGGTATATAAAGAGACTCCTGGGGGTGGCTGGTTTTAAGCAAGATGTATATGTTGTGTATAGTTTGGTAAAATGAAGTCTGTTCTCATGTTATTTTGGCCCCCCAATGGGGAAGGAGAGGTAGGCCTGTCACAAAAATCAACAAAGCAAATAAAGAATGTCTTCATTTTTTTCCCTGTTGTGTTTATGGGCATCACAGTGGTGCAGCAATTGGCATTGTTGCCTAGCTGGGGCCTGGACTTCATTTATGGAGTAAGGGTGTTATTTGTGAGGAACATTTTCTCTGTGCATTTGCATAGGTTAATCTTGGGGAAACTGGTGCTGGTATGTCTATATGTTTGTCTGTGTGTCCCCTGTGATGTTCTGTTGTCCCATTGAGAGTGTATCTTGCCTTGTGCCCATTGCTTGCTGGAATGGAGTCATGGGGGCTCCAGAGCCTGAGTTGGATGAAGTGGTTAGAAGCACTAATACACATCGGTGAGTGTACTTGTAGGGTGTAAGAGTGATTGGATGAGCATTAATTTGATAGCCAGTCTGACTTTCACTCAGGACACTAAAGCAGAGTAGTCATGAACCGATCTCTCCTGCGTTGACTTCTTAAAACCCAGACTGTCTGATTTTATGGATGGGAAACTGACCAGTGTCTTTAAATCCGATGCAACCCGAAAACCTTGAGTGCAAGACCTGCAGTGAGATATACATGTCTCGGTGAGATAGCTGAAAGCAGATCGTATTTTAACGGAACACGGCACTAACATTTTAATTAGTAAATTTTGGGTGCAATTGTAGGTTTAGAAAGACCCACCAACACCCTTCCTATCTCTCAGCCAGAGGTGTGTGTGCTGTGTGCAGAGTCCTGCTAGAATACGTGTGGTTCCATTAAATGTGTGAGTGTGAGGGATGAACTCAAGAGCCCAGGAAAGGTTGTGAAGGATCTTATCCAGCTATTTCTTGAAAGAAGATAGGAAATCTTCCTCACAAGCATGGCTGGGCATCTGAAGGAGTTCACAGCATACTCGGCTGCTCAGAATCTGTTTTCACAGGTTCTTCAACACTGATGAAGATACAGTAGTGTTGAAAGTGTTTTTCTATATTGCCCAGTAGATTAAACTGCTGAAAGCAAATTTCTTGAGTGCAGCTAGGTGCACTTTATTCAGGGCCAACAGAACAAACATGTTTTGCAAAATCAGGGTGGTTGATGTATGAATGGAGCCCCAGGTGTCAGCAGTCATTCAGGGATTTTGTCTGTTAGGGTCCAACTGCTCTACAGATCCCATAGCTTGCCCTATGTCAGTTCTGCGGAGTTGGTTGTCAGCCCAGCTTCAGAAACGTATGGAGGAAAGTCTGTCAGGCTGGAGAGTGTCTCAACTTCAACTATTCTTGCTGCAATAAAATCTCAAGGTCATGAACTTCAAAAGGACGGTTGAAGCCAGGAAGAAGTTTATTGATGGTGAATGGTCTGGAGGGACAAGCTCACTAGCAAAATTTATAGTGGGCATCCCCGTAGGAGAGGAAAAGGGGTGACCCACAGACTTTGTAAAAGGCTTAATTCCCTAACTTCTTGGGGGGGAGAAATTCGAGACAGCGGTAATCATGGACAGGGTTGTGCTGTTGCTGTGCGGCGGCTCGAGGGTATTGTTCTACCCCGACTAGACAGGCGATATGATGGTATGGAGATGCTCATGAAGGTGGTAAAACTATGGGTCTACCATGACTCAATAGAACAAACACGAGTTGCTGTGGGAAAGGATTCACAGCATCAAGGACCCAGAAAAACGTCTAAGTGACTTACTTGTGGACTGAACTGGGATCCGATCAAATGGTGATCCGAGTTAGGTGAAAAAAAAAGAAGAAATCTGTGGTTATTTTAGTGGAATCATAGCAGGCAGTTATTTAGGGATTATATAGTGTGCTAGCAAGTCCATCCTGCTTTGGGATGTTGCAGTTCTGTTTGGGGAAAACTGCAGAGGTGGGAGTTTGGGGTTTTTTCTTAGTTCTGTTAATGCCAGAGGGTAACCTTTTAATAATTACTGCTTGTGCCCTTAAACCCTTGTTTTTGTCACTTATAATAGACGTAAAGAGTTAATATTGGTACAGTCTGTTTAAAAGCTTTACTTTTGCATTCTGGAATGTTAAATTTATTGTCATGGAATAAAGAGGGAAAAAAATGTGTGTCCTGCTCTCAATATTCTTTATCTATATTTTTCTTGCTCTTTTCAATTAGTCATCTCCTCTGCCTCTCTGTTTTTCAACATAGACCAGCGTGTTACTACTTCATACTGCTGTTGACATCACCTCCACAGCATGTTAACTAAGACGGCCCCTGCACTGTTCACTTCCTTGACTACTCTTACACTGCAGCTTGGCTCAGCAACTGGTATTCTGCAGAATATTAATCTCAATCATCAAGACACTAGACTGAGGCTCTCCCAAAGTGAATTCTACATATATCCAAACGGATCCAACCCCCTAAAGCTTGTACATAGTTAACTTAATCGTTAAAGATTCTGCACTGGTCTTTTGAGGGGTTTGGACAGCCTATCCAGACTACAATTCCCTCAGCTAGGCAAGTCACACCAAATACTCTCTACACACTTCATCTCTCTATGACATTCAATAGGATCTAACTGAAGTAATGAATTATGATGTTGTGAGGTGAGGGATTTAATTTACAGAACCAAACAGGAATTGTAACTTTAAATTGCAACAGTGGTTCGAAGACTGTCAGAAATCAATCAACCACAATAACTGTCTCACACATGGATTCTAAATACACAACATACATTTTATTGATATAGCAACAAAACACACACAAGAGAAATCATTCTCTCTGGGATTTCAAAGACAAGAATTAGTAATGTCAGAGTTAATATGTATGACTATAACACTTATTGATATGATTATAATACTTATTATTTACTCAATAGGTTATATCAGTCTTCTATATAGACAATCACATTCATATTCTCACAGACTAGTATACATTTACTGTAATGAGCTAAATCAAGCACGTTTGTAATAATAGTTTCACACTTGAGAGTTGTAATGCGAGTACTGAAGTTTTGGGTTTTGGTGAGTTTTGAACTTCCTGCTGAAGACGGAGTTGAGCTGTGTTGTCTGTGATCGAGCACAGAGCAAGCAGCTGATTCTGAGAGTGTCCCAGTGCTAGAAAGAGAGAGAAAGGGAGCTCTTTAGCATTTTAGCATTTGCTGAGGACAGCTCTACAATGCAGGTACTGTAGCATTTTGCAGAAGTTAAGTTTTTTTTTTAGGTCTGTGCACAGTGGTCTGCTCGGATCCAGTCACAAGGGTGGGAGAAGCTCCGATGATCCTGGTTATACCTTTACTGAAAATGCTCTCTTATTCAGAATGTCAACAAATAAGACCAACTGTCTTCATTTCTTTGATCAGACAAAAACAACAATTGGTTTGCAAAACAGATTTCTTCTGTTGCAGAGAGAATTGTGGGTAGAACTCTGCTCTTTACTGACGCGCTCTCTAGGCTTGGCACCTTGAAGAAAGTCTTGACTTGGACTGCTTGACTTGGACTGTCAGTTTGCATGGTTATTAGGTTATTAGGACAATTATTAGGTGTAGTTTTTCTATCGACTCTGCAGGTTCCTCATTGTTTGGTCATCTTTTGGGTGATGGACCTCTTATGCACAGTGATGGGTCCCAGACTGAGAAGAGCCA
Source organism: Atractosteus spatula (assembly GCF_055471065.1). Taxonomy (NCBI): domain Eukaryota; kingdom Metazoa; phylum Chordata; class Actinopteri; order Semionotiformes; family Lepisosteidae; genus Atractosteus; species Atractosteus spatula. The sequence goes on along the minus strand of NC_142711.1, from coordinate 14,871,978 downwards.
TGCTCCAGAGCTGGTGTTTACTGACTCACTCTCTTGTCCTGGCATATATTGATGGGGCTTTGCAGAATGCACCAGTTTGATCATGTCCTTGTCTGCGTTACAAACCTGAGATACTGTATGCTTCTTATCACAAAGGCCCCTTTTAGCTGTTATAGAAAGAGGTCCAAAGTGCTTTCTCAAAGCAACAGAAAAATTAAATCTTTAGTAACAGTTCATTCTTAGTGTAATAATTTGCCTGGCCGCTAAAATTTCCTACACAGTGAGTCTGCTTTGACACACCACACCCTGGTAATTCTGCGGTGCGAGGTGTCTGACAGTGATAATTCAAATAATTACTAGTAATGTGAACAAATAACAAATGTCCAGATACAGTTTGAAGGTAAAATCTAGGAAGAGTTACAACAGATCACCATGGTTTGCAGAAATCTATACTATTCAACAATGTGAAAGCTTTCTGTGACTTTTTAATGTGAACTAACCTAAGTTGAAAACATTTAAGCTTTCAGAGCCTCAATATTTAATTTCGCTCTAAGGAATCTATGATTTAGATCATGACCAACGATGTTCTACAATTCCTTAATACTTACACTGATGTTTGTTTACTGCACATCTTTTAGTGCCGCGTCTTTTTTTCTTTCCCAATCGGCAGGGATTTCACCCAGGCCTGTGAATTTGTACCCAAATTTCTGCTCCAGCTGTGATCTGAAAGTGCAGATAAACCATTTCCAGTAGGACTGTTCGCTGCCATCTGCAGTGATGCTCCATTTGTCATAAGGGGCTCCAGCAGTTCTGTATTGCTTGAAAGGAATCCATCCTTTACAAGAATTGAATGAGATATCGGAGGTAACTGCTGTGGTGCAAAAATAAAGTGAAAAATTATCTGTTTTATAGAAATACCAGCCGGCCAGAGCTGAAGGACGGTGAAATTGGACACTGTGGTCAGTACTATGGTCAGGGATGGTGTTAGTACAGATGGCTTTACAGAAGGGACACTGCTCCCAACACCCACTGAGGGCCTCACACAGAATCTCATCAGGTCTCTGTCTGAACATTGTTAAGTCAATTCTGCTGTTTTCTTTCTTAAGGTTTTCCAGTATCTCACCAAGAGAACAGGCCATCATTTCTCCAAGAAACTGCAGGTCTTTAACAACTTCATTTTCAATGTTTGTGAATTCCTCTCGGGGGAGCGACAAATGATCTCCCACTGCTGCACAGAATTCATCCAGCCACGCGGAGGCGCCGCTCTGCTTCTCCTTCACAGCTGCAGTGACCATAGTGCTCTCTCTTAAGATCTGCTGCACTAGATCATCCAGATTGGTAAGAAACATCTTTTTCAGCTGAACTTTGTTGTCTTTACAGTATTTCTCAACACGCTCCCCGATGAACCTTTCAAAATAATGCTTTGGGTGGTTAATATATTCCATATAGGAATCAAAGTCCTCCTGCCCTGCGAGGTGTCTCAGAATGTGGTTTTCCAGATTGGATCTGTTACCATTAAAAGCTGGATAGTTCGATTTCATTTTATCTGTAATCTGGATACAGGTTTTATCACACACTGCCTGCTGAATCGCTGGCTTGAGGCGTTTGCACAAAAAATCTACAAAGAACGTGACAGATGTGGCTCCTTTACAAAAGCTCTTAAAACAGTCAAGGTACTCATCCCTCTTACTCTCGAGGTAAATCAGAGGATCATTGGCTCTCTTGAAGGCTGTGTGCATTTTCTCAAACCGTCCCACGACCGTGGTGCACAGATGGACAGACAATTCAAACTCGTACTCGTTTGTGAATATTTTTTGTTCTAAGAACTTTTCAGATTCATTTATGTCTCCTTTTATAAGCCCCAGTATTTCATGGATGAAGTTGTCATTGAAATCCACCTTTTCAGTTTCTTTCTTCTCAATGTATTTATTGACATTGGTTCTTATTTGTTGAGTGAGTTCATTCCCATGAATCTCCCACTGTGGATCATGAGAAGTAACTGTGTTCCATGCTTTTTGATACCAGGCCTGTTTTATGTGTTTTTTCTTATTGAACTGGAAGATTTTCTCTCTCTTCACAATCTTATTGATAACATCTCCCTGGTTCTTGAATTTTTCCAGGAGGATGTTGTCCACTCTGGCTTTGACATTCAGCTGTTGCTCAGGGGGCTGTTCTGAGGACACTCTGGTCACCCAGTTCACCCAGAGTCTGTCAAACTGCTCCTCCATTTTCTTATCGCTAAGCTTCTGCTCCTTCAGTCTAGATGCCAAACCTTTGCTCATTGTAATCAATTCTGCCTCATATTCTGATTTCTTCCTGTCCAGCTCTGTTCTGCATTTCTTGAGTCTGATCAGCTCACTGCACTGCTTCTGGTTTTCTTCAATGAGCTCATTCCTCAAGCTCTCAAATCTCTTGTCAACGTTCACCTTCCACTTAATTAAGATCTCCTGGTACTTTTCCTCTTTAAAGTACTTCTCTATTTCATCTGTCAGGGTTCTGTAGACCTCATCAAATTCTCTCATCAGATCTGCTGATGTCACACCCTGAATAATTTTATTCGTAATTTGGTTGCGCAGTCTGTTCTGTACCTCCAAGGCTCGTTTTCTCATCTTCCATGACCACTCTCCATACTTGTCCTCCAGTTTACTGTAAACCATCATTTCCAAAGTGTTTCTGAAGCTGAAAACAAAGTTCTCCCCCAGCAGGGCATTCCAGAGATCTCGGATCCGTAATTTAAAGTCTGAAAATGAGGGAAACTTCACTCCTGGCTTCCACTGAGCGACAGTAAGCAGCTTCATCTTCAGGTCCTGGACATTCTGGCTGTAGGAGGGGTTGGGAGGAGCCATTGGAGGGTCTCCTTCCAGAAGGTTTTTGAAGTAGTAAACCTGTGACTCCACATCAAACTGGATTATATCACCAAAGCCAGTAATTTCAAAGCCTTCTTCTCTGGCTGCAATGCGAGCCATTTCATCTAGGCTCTCCTGTAGACGCCTCCTTCCCTCCATATTCATGTTATTTGCTGAAGCTTCTGCCACATTCTGGTGCACAAAAATGCAATTAGGTTTTATCTGGACAGATTTCATTCTAAGGAAAGCCTGGACACAGATCTGGAGAATGTCTTGCATTTCGGATGGATTCTCTCCCATGATGTTGATGAGAGTTATGTCACCAATCCCAATAATAAAAGTTGCTAATTCATTGTCGTGGCTCAGTGTGGCTTTATTACTGAGCTCTGGTGATCGAAGTCCTTCTGTGTCCACCACAAGGACAAAGTCATACTGCAGCTGGGCTCGGACATCATCACTCACTCTCAATAATTGCATGAATGCTCCCCTGGTACACCTTCCAGCACTAACTGTGAACTGCAGGCCAAACATTGTATTCAGCATTGTGGACTTCCCTGAGCTCTGAACACCAATGACAGAGAGGACAAACACCTTTCTGTTTTCAAGTCTCTCAGTGAGTTTGTCCAGCACGGCCTCAATCCATACCAGAGGCACATGAGCAGCATCTCCGTCCATCAGCTCCAGAGGATATCCTGAAATCAAGATCTCCACTCCAATAGCAGGAAGGACATTAGCATGCCATCTGTAATCTTCTAGACCCTGTCCTTCTAATTGAACTGCCTCGTACAACTGAGCAATTTCTCTCATGAGGTGTTGAAGTCCAAGTGTAGCTGCACTAATCTGTTCAGATATTGAGCTCAAGTCTTTCTGCAGTTCCTGCTCCTTGTCCTTAGTCTTTTCTTTCTGTCTCAGTGTTGTCCATGTGGAGTGGTAGTTCTCTTGAAGCTCAGTCAGGGTGTCTGTAGTCAGTTTGTCTAGAGACATTCTCAGCCACTGCAGCATGAATAGTTTATTATCTTGTGAATCTCCACAGGTTAAACACTCCAGGAAAGATCTCATGAAATCATTGAGAGGGAAGGCTTTCTTCAGCTGTTTACGGCGGAGGGCTATTTTCTCAGCTCTGATCTCGCTCACCTGCTGTTCGATGCTTTTATTTGCTTTGCTGTGCAAACGATGCTGTTCTTTGTCCTTCATGCACCACTTATGCCACAGCTCACCCTGCAGTGGTAACAGATTTTCCTTGATGCACAACAACTCATTTTCTTTCAACAGCTCCAATAAAATCTGTGCCTTTTCCTTCCCTTCTCTGCAGGATTTATGGTCTTCATCCACCCTAAACTGCCGTCTTGCTGCCTGTAAGACTGTTCGCAAGCTGGCAGTTGTGCTGTGAGTGGAGAGAATGTGTTTAATGTGTGAAATTATCTCATCAGTCAGATCAGATTCATTCCTGCTCTTAGCTGCCAGTCGTACTCTGGTTGGATTGTTTGAATGGGGAACATTCTCCATTCCAGCTAATAGACAAATCAAGGGGACAGAAGAGTTTAAAAGAGTTTGAGCTATCTTCTTCATGTCTTCATCCAGTGAAGTCTCTGAGATCAGAACTACAATGATAGTGCTGACCTCCTGGAGAAACTGCAGCTGTTCTGGGTGTTTGCTGGCATCACCGTGGAGGTTCAGAAAAGCCACACAGTTGTCAAACACATCGTCCTTCCTGCCTCCTGGACAGTACCAAGCGATCTCCACCACCCCATCCATGAGTAAGCAGTCTGGGGAGCCACCTCTGCAGTGCCGATGGAAAAACACATTGTGTTTCTTCGGGCTGATGATGTTGTTCAGGATCTGGGATTTGGAGACAGAGGATGATCCCAGCCGGATGAAGGATACAGTTGGCACTGCAGTTTCAAACATGTCCTTGCTGTTGTGTTTCACAGTGCTGCCTCTCTCAGATGACTCCTTACTGCACCATGATCTCTTGATCTGTCTCAGGGCCCACAGAGGGAACTCCACTGCCCCAGTACAGGGGCTAGGCACCAGGAGGGGTAAGGCGAACTGACAGGTGGAGAGCTTTGAGAAGAGGTACGGCCTCAGAAAGTCGCCAGAGCAGTGGAACACAGCCATGTGGACATCCATGGGGTGAATGTGTGTCACTTTATCAGAGTCTTTGTCATCACAGGTAGTGAAATTCTGGATGCCAGGATTGAAAAAGTCATCACTGCATATGATGGCATCGATTGCGTTTTGGCTTGGTGTAGACCTTTCGACAGATTCAGCCACACAAACTTTAAGAAACATACTCCTGTAACTATAGTCCAACATCATGAGCTTGTAGAGGTAATGAAAGCACAAGTCCTTCTCAGTTTGTGGCTGGCTGGCACAGCATGACAAACTGTTGATAACAAGCACATCAGTTTTCTTCATCCTACATGGATATGAATCCCTGAGCCCAAGTTTTTGTAGCAGGTTCATAAAAGCATCTGTTTTGTTATTCACAGCCTTACCAGATTGTTCTTTCACTGTGTCTGGATGACAGTCCTGCTGGACTGAGGACTGGGACACATCGTAACATGAGTGGCTGCTCTCCGAGAAAGAGATCTCCTGAGAGCATGTTAAATTCTTCAGGTCTTTCACAATTTCTTCCGTTCCAACATTTGTCCCCTTCTTCTCAATAATGAACATTAGTTCTTGCTGAAGTCTTTCCCAGTCCTGCTGTTCATTTACATAAGCCACTGCCGAGAACACATCAGGATACATTTGGTCTTTCAGCTGTGATTTTAGGAACTGTAGTCGCTTTTCTTTGTCCTGTGAGGAGACTGACTTTTCATCTCTGGATACTGTCAGAGCTGTCAGCACTAAGTAGGCCTGAGCTCTTGCAGGAGCTTGTTCTTTCAGAGAACAGTACTTGTCATAAGCCTTCTGGAGCTCATTTTCTAAAAAATCAACGTCTTTCCAGTCCAGAAGATAACTGAAAGTTTTATTCTTCAAGCTGTATCCTAAGGAAGTGATGATAGAAAGTACCAGCAGCTCTGTTTCCTCCTCATTGTTCTGTACTAAAGTCTGCCGCAGGGAGGTCAGGGAGAATGTGATGGTACAGGTGGCTTTGATTTTGGCCTCACGCATGTTTACAGAGTCATTGAGTGCAAATTTGGAATCTTGCAATTCCTCCTTTGTTTGCTTCAGGATTTCTGCCAGTTCAGAGAACTCCGAAACAGAAATATCTCTGTGTATTTCCTCCTTGTTGTGGTATACCCATTTCATGATTTCAGCTCTGTTAGGGAAGTTTTTCACCGTATACAGGTGAGGCTCCATGAGAGAGCGCACCACCATTCTCAGGTTTATTGCTTCCTCAGGATTGTGTTTTTTAACAGCTTCCAACAAAAACTCTTGCATGTCCTCGTTCGAGAGACAGGTCTGAAACCAGATTTTGTGGCATCCCGTTTTTTCTCTCAGTTTTATCTTGAACTGCAGTAAATCAGTCAGAATCTGTTCACTGTTGGACACAGCCCAGTTCACCTTCTGAATCAGTGCCTGAGCCTTTCTCTCTGCTGACAGCACGTTCTCTCCTGACATCAGGTCTGCATCCTGCCCTGTGATCCTTCTGTAAGCCTCCACAAGCCAGCTGCTCAGTTTGAAAGGGTCTTTGAAGTCTTGTGTGTGAGCAGATAGGATGATGTCCCACACAGGAATCAGCCTGGTTCCTCTGTCTATCACGTGCCATGTTCTGTTACTGCTGACCAGAGCACATTTCCACTGCAGGTGATTGTCGGTTTGAGCAGGACCCCCAGTTTTAGTGACAGAAAGCTTCACTTTACTCATCTGGGTTTCTGTGTAATTCCCAGTAAAGGATCCTTTCAGCTCTGTTGCAGAGGTGCTCACTCCGATTGAAATGGATGACATTAGTCCACTGTATCCTGCGCCAACATAGATATTTAAGGCTTCGGATGTCAGGCTGTTCATCTTTGTAAGATCCATGCTGCTGAAACCCTCAGCAGAGGCCTTCCACCAGAAGACGCCACCAAAGTGAAGAGGACCCTGGTTAGCATGGGAACCAAATCTCTTTAAAAAATGACCAACTCTTTCTATTAACAAAGGGATCACGTCATCCTCATCAGTGTTTAACAGCACTGTTTCTATGTCTCTGAGTTCTCTCATGGCAGCACTTGACAGCTTCAGTTTATCCTTCTCAAGAAAGCTGGATGCCAGTGGTACATAATTGAACATTGTTTTCCATATGTAGGAGTGTTCAGACGAGGATTTGCTTGATTTCTCCTTCTCTGTAGAGTGTGATTTTTCGGTTGTGTTTTCAATAGAAAAGGCCTTGAATCCAGCTTTCACTGAGCACCTGAATGTGTAGCCAAGCTTCTCCACGACCTTTTGGAAAAGCGTCTGCGTTTTATAAGACGAAAACTCTTCCTGCTCATAAAGGGAGCTGTGCTGGGGTCCACAGAGAGTAAAGCCCTCGGGGACCTCAATGAGCTGCTCTCTCTTCTCCACCATGTCCTCCAGATTCCTGGTGCAGTATACTCCCTCCAGAGCCAAGCCTCCAGATGCGCTTCTTAACACCTCCTCACCAGCAACGTTTCCAGGGGAAGACAGGGAGGAGCCTTCCAAAAGACCAAGCTGTTTGTGCAGATTTTCCACCAGGTTTTTCAGAGGTTGTCCAGCAGGTACCCAGCACTCCTGGGGGATGTCAAGAGCTGAGCAGATCTTCTCTTCCCGTTCTTTCACCAGAGCACTGTTTCGGTCTATGCCTTCCCTGTGCAGTTTCTGGAGCTCAGCCAGATCCCGTTTCACCTCCTCTACTCTCTTCATCAAAGGCTCCTGCTTCTCCAGTTGTTTTTTCTTCAAACCCAGCATCTCCTGCAGGGCCGTTCTTTCCCATTCGTGTCTGCTGTGCTCTTTCAGTTTTTTATAATCTTCGTCTCCCAGATACTGCAGTGCTCTTGAGGTTTGGACACTCAGGACATCTTTAAAAACCTGTGACCAATAAACTCCGTCCAGGCCAGCTTTCTCAAGCTCTGCCGCAAGATCGGTGCCAGGGTTGTTTTCAGCTGTCCTGGCCATTTCCTTCTGTTCCTACTGTCGAATTAAAAGAAGATCAACCACATACGCATCACCAGTGTAGACGTGGTTTCCTGTAACATAGAAGACAGAAGAAAATAGAAAAGCAGGTTATTAACAGAGTGATCTGCTCATCTAATGCTCTTTAAAATACACTGTGGAAAATACTGTTACATAGTCACTTGTTTATAAATGTCTTAAAAAGTCTGAAGATGTGCATCATTACTGTGCTGTAGCCTGATCTCATAGGATCTCAGCAGCCACGCACATCTATACCCAGTCAGTACTGGAGTGACACCTGCCACCCAGTGATGTTACAAGCACATTGCTGCTTAGTTTTAGTAGCCTGGCCAGGGGACTTGTGTTCTGTATTTCTTTCTTCTTTTTAAACTTTATTTGCAAATCACTATAATAGCACTAGTGCATAGGTCTGTTATGCTCTCTTTTTAAAATGATAATAATGTTATCAGTGTTTTGGGTTTACTTGGGAATCATTGGTTGACAATTGCTTCCATCCCTCTTTGAGGGGTATCTCTTTCCTGAGGCTAAATAACATTAGAACTGTTTGTTATTTTTTTTCCTTGGCTTGTTTTTTGTAAGAATAAAGCTTGGTCCAAAGATCCAAAGTCAGTGACACTGATAATATTTGAATGAAACATCCTCCAACCAAGATCTGAGAGTAGGGCACGTTTTGAGTGGATCAATTATCATGTTTTTCTTTTCCTCCTCAAGGAACAGATGGGATATTAGGTTATGGCCTCTGCTGTGGAGGTAATTACCCTTTATTTAGGTCTGATTATGGGTTACAAAGTTCACCCTTCAGGACATACAGTAAATACAACTTGTATTTTTGATATAAGTGTTTATGGGCTGAAGTGTTTCCACCGCTTGAAACCTAAGTGGGAGACTTCATCAAACAAAGGAAGAAACATTTTGAAGATATATTCAAAAATCCAGTCAAATATAAATTACTCATACAGTATAATACTATATATCTATAGTATATTTATCCCAAAACAACAAAATTAGAGATAAGCCTGCAATTCTACCATCACTTACAGTAGGTGACGAAAACCACCACATTCATGAAGAAGAAAAAGCTGCATCCTCATTCTCACCAATTAGGACATTGGGAGAACAGGTTGAAGATGTCAACAAATGTTAAGGTGAATGAAGAAGACTCTATTTTACTGAATCAAGGTCTCATTCTGTCAAGATTTATATGGAATTTGTTGTGCTCAGTTTCTCCACAACAAAGCTGTCACCACCATGGTCAGGGGTCACTCTTCAGGATATAAATGATACTTGTGATTGGGGGGGATACATTAAAAATGATGGGATTCCTGCTGCAAATAGTAAACACACTGGACAGGACCTAAAACTACAGCTTCTCTCCCTTGTCATAAAAACCAGGCATGAAGAGGATCTCCCACATGACTTCAAGGTGATAACCTTCAAAGTACTTGAAAATCCAGCGGTGGACTATGGTCATCTGTGCAGAAGTGTACATTAATTTCTCATTCCTCTTGCTGGAGCTACTTCCAGAATCCCATTACGGGCTCAGACCCTCAAGAAGCACAGCTGACAGGAGTCTGTTGGAAGCAACACCAACTACTCTATTTAACCTTAACTTGACAAATAGGGGTGGGAAAAAAAAATTGATTCAATTTATTTTTATATAGCGCCTTTCACAACAAGGTTGCCCCAAGGCGCTTAACAACGCAACTGACCATACATTTTCATTTTCTTAGATTCTTAGATGCATCATAATTCTCCCATGTACAAAACTCCCTAATCGATCTTTTAATTTTTTTTTAATTTGCACAGTACTAAACATTTCACATAAAAACAATACAACGTAAAGTAAAGGACAAAAAGAGCAACTAATAATGGTTTGGTTTTTTGGGCTTAAGACAAAACTGATTGCGTGGTGAAACGTAAAGGCGTATAGCTTGACAAGTGCGCCAAGCTTACGTCTGAACTAAGCTAAGCTACCCGCTTTGTGAAGATGGACAAGCTCCGGCCTGCACCCTCCACTTGGAGAGCCACCGTATGGGCACATTTTTAAAAGGTAAAAATGAACTGGATAAGAGCCATGCAGTGTGCAGGCTGTGTCATACCAAGATCAAATATTTCAGGAATACAACGCGCATGGGAAATCACGTTTCACGTTTCCATCCAGAGCTGGAGGAATCACGGCCGGTTCTTAAGAAATGATAATTCTGTTCATGTTCCCCTTTCAAGGTTGAAACGGCAACTCTTGTGGTTACATTCATATACTGGAGACAGATTTAATTTTAGCATTCGCACAAACGCACAGAAAATACTTGTATTCCAATGCAAAATATCCACCCTACACCACTAATTGGATGCAGGCATTAGTATCCTCCCCTCCACCAACAGGTACATCAACTACCCAGAGTGTGCTACAAACAGCAAAGTTCCTTGTAGACAGTCATGTGTGATGTATAGAGCACCAATGAATGAGACCAGTTTGGTTTTCCTGTGCCACTTTTGGGGGAATGACTGAGGTCAGGAGCCACCCCCCCCAAAAAAAGGTGCTATATGTCAGGAATGAATGCAGCACAAACGCGACTTTCAATGGCACAAACCAGCACAAATGAAGCACATCGTTTGTGCGATTACAGATTCAACCAACTCCTTTCTGTATTTTGAAATGATCTATTTACAACAGGGCAGGAAGTATTTCCTTCAAAGAATGTACTGTCCTGTACTTTTAAAATATGCCAGACATGTTAAAGCATCATGTGAAGTCATGTCCACCGTTGTCCAAACAGTACTGTTCATTGTAGACATTAACTACAGTGTACTTCTGATTAGCATCATTCTTGCAGACTGCCTTCATCTACACGCCACTAGCTTCACTGTTCTGCAAGTGACCAGTAAAATGATATTGCATAAATGTTTTTGAGCAGAGAATACTGTACAGTGCCTCAACAGCAAATTGCAATATTAGCAATTTAAATCTACTACCATACAGTACATGATCGACAAAGTAATTTACATAAAAATGTATTTTAATCGGGTTTCTTTTTTGCTACTTACTGTACGTGTTTGTTTTAAATACAGTATGATAGTGTATGGTTTAGAGCCAGTGCACTATGTGTGTAATTTATTTTAATAATCAAAATCTAAAATTATGGTTTCTAATTCCTAGCTACTATTTACACAAAATGACTAATAGTTCTGTATACTGTGTGTAATAAACAAAATGATAATTATATCAAACAGGGAAGTATGACTTTATTACTGTTATATTGTGATCTACTGTACAGTATCTCTTTCAGAGCTGTGGTAGCAATGTGGTGACCGAAATTGTCTCTAGTACAGTATAATTAGCACGGAAAAACACTCATAGGTTGATAAACATTTAAGATGACTATCGAAGTCAGATTTAAAACTTAGAAGAATACATTTTTTCACAGGACATGAGCTGAGAAATTTTCAAGTACTGCAACGCTGGCTCACGAACTCCACTTAATCAACTTTCATAACCCTTTTCCCCACAACTGTAAAAACGATTACTTTATTATTTTTTCCACGCTCAAACGAAGTTAGGTTACCATGATATTATCTACAGTGACGTCTAAAGCAACAAATTATTTAGTTTCATGTATCTGTATTGTTTCAAGATCTTTAAAACATACAGTAAGTATGGGCGTCCTTGATTAGAATGAGAAGTGTTTCGTTTTCTTTATATGGGAAAGGAATCTTAAACCCCCAGCGCCCAGCGCCCTACTTGTTCCATTAAGTAAAAATTCACCATCATTATTGTGTTTTTACCACTGTAACACAACCGCACAGAACAAGCCATAACCGTATAGAAACTTTTTTACAAGAACAACATATCAATACGCGCTACTTGGGCGGTCCACCTCTGCGGTAACGTAGATCCCACACACGCTACAAAAGTTCTTCAAAGATAAACTCGTTATTTTAAACATGCATATTTAAAACCATTAAACGTATACAGCCACTTGTACCCACTCATAATTAAAAAAAACAGGCCAAGTAAATGTATTTAAACGTATAGATTTAATCGAAATCGATTTCTCCTTATTACATTATTTGCATTAGACCTGTTGGCGAACAGTTCACTTCAAAAGTCAGAGAATAATATTATATATATATACAATATGGTTCTTCCCGTCACTACAAGAAACCTGGACTGCAAGCGAAAGATAAAACCGAGACAGATCTTTGCAATTAACATTGCAGCAATGCTTTCTCCATTAAAATTCATTTCAAACCTTTAACTTGCAAGCAGGATATGATTTTGCGATAGCGACATCCAAACCTGCCTTTTAAGAGAAGTTTCTGCGTCCCGTCACACCTGCGTACCCGAGGCTGTGCCTGGTCTGGTGGGTCTGAAAGCGAAGACGTTCGTGACCCGGTTCTCTGCTTTGGCGCTGATTCGGTACTGTGGCCGAGCCGTCTGCCCGCCGGATGACTCGGGAGACTGGAAAATATTTATTTTCGCTTTCGAGTTTCGTAATGACGAGAACAGGAAAGAGAAAACCGCATGAACTCTAGGCGGAAGGCCGGCAGAAAATATAACAAGCTTCCCATAAAGGAATAAACACTGGCATCGAGCCAGGAATGTCTACAAATGTCTTATGTACATTAACTCAAAAGCTTTTCCTGTTAATCCGTGCAGTACCGAGAAACACGGGAAGTTAGCCCACTGCACAACAGCACAATAAAACCCTCCACGGTTTGAATAGCTGTGTATTTTTGTGCGTTTGTGTGAAAAGTGAAATTAAAACTGGCTTTTTCTTAATCTAACCACAAGAAGAGAATTGTCCTTTCAAACGCGCGCTTTAGGAAATGCATTGTCTTAAAGCATGTCACAATTCTTCTTAACTGTAAGGAGTTTCTCATTCTTACCTTATTAAAAATGTATGTACAGTATACACATTTATTTGACTAGTGTTTATGGAGTGGCAATACACAAACATGGCAAAGCACTAGGCAATCGTATATACTGTAGCGCTCGCGGGTTCACGTGGGTATGAACCCCCGCCGCTGCCGCCTCGGGTCAGCCCCCCCACCGCTGGGGACTCGAACCCGGGCAGCCCGGCGGCTTCGGTCCCTGCTATTCCCAGGGAAGGGCGGTGATATCACCGCGCTGGTACGCTGGTATGCCGGCTCGCACAACCTGTACAACCTGACGGCCGTATGCGTTACAATACTGTAGTGTTCTCCTGGAGTGAAGGGACTATCTTTCCCCCTATAATAACATGCCAGAGTCCCCTTTATCTCTGCTTTCGCCATGTGCTTCTCGGGTCTCTCTACTCGTCTCCCCGGTCTAAGATTCCAGTGATTAGCACGGCCCACTGTAAAATAAGAGGGCAATAAAGCCACCCTTATGAGCCCCGTGATAAAACAATAAAATTAACATTATTTTCTATCGTGCCTGTAAATGTAGCTTCTCAAAGCACTTCAGTATCAAAGGGTTAACAGCTTTAAAAGTTAAAAATAGGAGATAAAATTAGCACAATTAAAGACAACGGTATAGAATGCAGAAGGAGATGCAGGAAAGAGCCACGGACACCAGTTAAATACGGGCCTTTCTGACGAAGAAGGTTTGGAGCCCGGATTTGAAAGAGCTTAGAGGAGATGACCCTCCGATATCCTCGGGGATAGAATTCCGGAGATCTGGGCCACAGCAGGAGAAGGCGCTGTCACCTGCAGTATTGAATGTTTAAGAAGTATGCCTTGAGACGTCTCCTCCAAATGATTACCACCCAGACTGCTTACAGTGACCTGCACTGTGACAATAAGCTTTCTCACTGGCACTATGTCCTGAGGGAACTGTATTGTATAGTATATAGAATCCTAGCTTAATGAGGATGCAGTCTGACTTTGAAAAAAGCTGTCCCAGAATCAATATACTGATGACATTATGAGCTAAAGGGTGCCAGGGCCCCTTTACCCTTACAGTACTTTCTACATCTCCCAGGAGCATTTAGGTCAAAAAGTTCCCTTTTAGTTGTCAGGCCACAACCTCATGTTTGCAGCATCACGTCGGTGCTTCGTTGCTGTTTTTCAGTTATGGCTTCCTTCTGGCACTCCCGTGACACAGGCCTGATCTGTGCTTGGGATATTGTTGTCACGTGCACACTTTGACCAGTCTCGGCCATAAAAGCCTGTAGCTCTGTCAAAGTTCCCTCGTGGCCTCTTGGCAGACTTTCTGATCAGTCTCTTTCTTATTTGGGTGTTACATCCCCAATATGGCTCAGTCTAGGGGCGAACGGGGACTAACATATGAGCCAGGGATTTCACGGAAAGGAAATACACAAACGAACAAAAAAACACTACACTTTCCTACGACCCCATACCCTCTAAACCTGTCTCCCAAGAAAGAGGGCGGCAACGCCAAAGAAAAGTTTTCCGCAAGCTAACTTACTGCACTAAACTAAGCTGTAACGGGGGGAAAAAAAACAACAACACAAGAGCCACAACAATCCCGATCCCCACCACAGCCAAATAAACCAACCCGACAGATCTCGAGTTTACCAAAAACTACAAACCAACACCAGTCTCTCCAAAAAAAATTCGCCATAGTTTATTCCACACCTCTCTCCGGACGTCCCATACCGGCATTTTAAAACCGGACCGCTCTCTTCAACCAATCCACAGAGAGACGCAATTTAGGGACACACCCACCTCCAAAAGTGGACCCCCGCACAGGAGGGGAGTCAAAACAAACAGCACGTAATATTGGTCATCCAGTTTGGACGGACAGGCTGATCCAGGCAGGGTCTCAGTGGTGCTATACACGTTCCACTTCTTAATCATCTTGGTTCTGCTTCCGGGGATATTTAAGGCTCTTGACATCTTTTTTTATATTAATCTCCTACTTTGCAGTTACTTTTCCACAAATGTATCCGGCAGGTCTTTTGATAGCTCCTTGTTGGCTTTAGTGGGCTCTGCTTTCAGATGCACTACCCAGCAGGGAAAACCCCCAGGCACAGCAGAATGAATTCTGAACTCATCAGGATCATTTCAGTTGAGCACGGATGGAGCCTAATTAGCTTCCTGTGTGAGTTACAAGGCAATTAGCTAGACCAGAGCTAGTTTCCAACTGCTATTACTAAGGGGTGTGTTCACGTATCCAAACCATTTTTCTACGTTTTCATTTGTAATTAGTTTTCCAGATGCTTGAGCATTCGTTTTTCACTTGCAGATTCTGTGTTACAGTGTGTAAATAAAGGTAAAATCAATTCCGATATAACGCATAGCAATTTCTGGCAGACTGTTAGGTCACAAAATGTGTTACTTTGAAAAAAGGTGTGTAGACTTTCTGTAGGCATTGTGGGTCAATTAAAACGAGCATGCAGATTTAGTATGGAGCTGCATACTAAAATGAGTACTAGCTAGTTCCACACCATCCCAGGGTTCTCTCCAGCTGTACACTCAATTACAACGCAGAAACCAGCAAAACAAAGCTGGAGGCCTGCTGATCATTCTTATTATGGTACTCTGGATGTAACTGTTGTTCTACCAAGCAGAAAATGAAGGGGGCTCTTCAGGATATTTGAGTTATTTGTACCAGTAAGGGAATACAAGGGCCAACATTTATATATATATATTATTTATATATAGCTGGATGCTCGTGGTAATTCAGTGTTCGTTCTTAATAAATAAATATATGTTAAAATAAAATCCAGATGAAGACGCATAACTAGCCATGTGATATTCTATAAGTTTTAATTGCGACGCGGAATGAGCGCACCTGCTGTTGTAATCTGTGCGGTTTGTGACACAGCGAGCCGAACTCCCTCTAGTCACCACTAGGGGGCCTCAACGGGCCGCGCGGGAATGCGGTTCTACAGTGACGACCAACAGCGGCTTCAATCCAGAGTGGCAGTGATGCAACGTCCCTGCGAGGACGTCTAACAGTCTTGTCCGCCGCTCTTGGCCTCAGATGCATGCTGTCTCGCTGGACGAAATTCGATGATATCCGTCCCTCGAGCCTTATAAACACACCCCAAACTAAACATTTCCTTCCCCCGATTTCTTTCTCATAGTGAGCTCACGCTGCTCGAGGTCTCCCTCGAGAGGGGGCATTAAAACCGTCTAGAAATCGAAAGCAATATCTTTATGAGTTTACAGGAGATATATTCACAAGCCTGCTTGTTTGCTGTGTAATAATAAACCAGCAACACGACACCGGGAGTGCTGTCGCCTCGTTCTGAATTGCAGAACATGGTGCTGCGCAGACCTGGAAATTTGGTCTATTTTGTGATGTAAATTGGAGGTTTTACACGTTACTGTGTACATTTTACTTGTGGTTTGAAATACGCTCATCAATGCTGATTCTCTCTAATCCCGAATGATAAAAATAGCGTTACAGTTTCCCTTTAAGAGTCACATCCTCTTTACTTGCATGTACTTTCCTAGACTTCACTCCCTTCCCCAGAATATTTATCTCAACATACAGTACATCTCAGAACTCTGTGTCACACACCACAGGCTCTAAGTTTATGAGTAGGTGCTGTATATGACAGATGAGACCTTTCTTTATGTTTAGAACATGAGATAATATTGTGGTTGGAATACAATCTTAGTTGAATATTACAATATGCAATATGTATATTACAATAGATTTTGCAGCAGAATGATAAGTGTTCTGTGTTCACCACAGATCATTTCACAGTTATATTCTATTGCATTTGCTGTTTGCAATGCATGTTTTAGTTATATCAATGAATTGTATATTGTGTAGTTAGAATCCATGTGTGAGGCAATAAATTATGATGTTTGACTAGTTCCTAAAAGTTGTCAAATACTCTCGCAATTTACTGCTACCGTTTCTGACAGTAATAATTTATTACAGCAAATTAAGACCCCCATCTTCGACCAAAGACCCTGGATTATTGCCTTCACAAGCATGGCCTGGAATCTCAAGGAGCACACAGCACACGCAGCTACTCAGAATGTGTTTTCACAGGTTAACACTGATGAAGATAGAGGAGTGCTGAGACGTCCTTTTCTGTCTTCTGTCGTGATGGTGAAAAAACAAAACTTGTGATCAGATTAATTTTGGACCTTCTGAAAGCAACTTTCATGAGCATTTCATGTTTTATTTTGATATACTTGAAACTTGAATTGAAAACTGACCGACTATCTCTCTTTGTGAGTGTCACTGTCAAATTCAAAGAGATTTCTTGTCATTGTCAACGAAGTATGGTCAAAGCAAATACAATTACTAATCAATTGCAAACATTTTACAAAAATAACCCTATCGTTGTTAATATGAATTGAAAAGCTCACTCTCAGCTCCTCAGGCTGTGAGACGAGATCACATACACGGCTGCAGCTCTACTGAGTTTCCTCAATTCTAATTCTGGGACCATTGTCTGTCCTCTCTGGAGAGCCAAGTCTATCTTTTCACCTATTGTCTATGGCCGGGCTGTGGTCACTGATCCTGTACTTCATCAGGGTCTGTTTCTCTTTGCTGCCTCTTACTCTGGTCAGATACCTGGCCAGTGTGTATAGTCTTTTTAGGGACTGGTAGCATTTTATTTGTGTTGACTCCTGTTTGTGTTCTTGTGGCAGTACTGCGCTGGTGTCAGTGTTGCTTAAAGCAGTGATTGAACCAACTAGCTGAGGAGCTTTCTAGGTCTGAGGCTGTAGAGTTTTTCTAGCAGCTCCTGTTCTGAGAGCGGGGAGCCTAAGGGGTTGTTTTGAATAGCCAGTTCTGGAATTGTTCGTTTTTTGTATGCTTTTGTATAATATTTATGTATTATACAATATTAGGAATTGTTTGGGAGAGATTTTCAAAATGAGTTTCCCAGACTCATCCATTTTGGATGGCCAGTCCTTCCGGTTTGAGTTATTTAAATTGCTCCAGTTTTCTCAGAAACAGTTTTGGTTTTCTTGACTCCTCAGTTTCTGAGAGTTGTCCATTTATGTGTGCGATTCTTTTCATTTTGAGTGTGTGGTTGCAGCGTTTTATCTCACAATATCTGGAGGGCAGATATATGCCTTGTGTAGATGTCTGTGTTTTTGGTTCAATAGTTCCTGCAGTGCTTTTCTGGGGATTTCGCAGTCTGTATGAATTCTTCTTTTGCTTTTGTTTTGTGAGTGGTTTTGTATTCTTTTTCATTTTGATTTCAAGCCTAGTTTCTCAAATATATGATATCATGACACTTTCTTGTCTAATTTCCCCCAAAACTGCCAAGCAGTTATCTTTAATGCATATAGGTAATTACAGAAAATGTCAACAGTACAGATAACTGTTACATTAAAAATCAATATAACATTACATAAAAGACATCAACCCATTCATAGTTATTACATACTGTATCCTTCCTGCAGGCATCCACACAACTTACCAGAACCTGTGAGTACACTCCCACACAATCACCCTAAACCCCTGTAATTTCACATTACATCATTTTGTGCATAATCCACTGATTGCACTTGCTCATAAATAAAAATAATTTATTCATTGAGTAGTTTCAGTGCATGTGGGATAAAGGAACTCCTCATTTCTTTAAGACTTGAATGTGTGATTTAAATCTTTTACAGCCATCTTTTATGATTGTTTTATTGATTTGATACAGAGAGTTTTGGAATGTACTCGATTATGTCTGAATTGTCTGTAATTTAGTGCTCTTTGGTATTCGTTCAGACTGTTTGTAGACTCCAGACTCCATCTGTTTGACTGATTAAGGTCCTTCAGCCTGCTGTCAGTGTGTCTTTGTGCTGGTCTTCTGCTGCGATGTACATGCACAGCGTGCTCTGACTGTGGCCGGAAAGGGGAGCTTATAGTCTGACAGTGAAGGCTCTAGCAGAGGGAGGCTCCTGGTCAGGGACAGCATAGACTACCACACGGCTGCCCAGAGCTGAGCGGTAAGTGAACCTTCCGGAAGAGTCCGTTTGTTGATTCTCTGTGGTGGCTGCACCTGTGTGAAGTGATTGGTGTGTGGTACAGAGGCGATTGTTTATATGTTTTTATATGTTTTTTTTTCCCCCTGTGTGCTGGTGAAGTCTGCCAGTGGGCCTCTTTGCAGCACATTTTCCTGGCCCCATGGAGAGAATGTGGAGAACTCACTTATTGTAGTAAGGGGATTCTGTAGGGGGAATATAGACTACACAAAGAAGGACTTCATTTATGGGGCTGATGGTATTTCTATTGATTTTAAAACAAAAAGAGGTGATTCACTTCTTTTCACAGGCTGTATGGAGTCACATAGCTCTCCTCTGTACCACATAATAATACCCCAGAATCTCTTCCCTGAGAGACTGAGGGTTGTTTAAATAAGGGCACTATTTAAACACTGACTGCATGGACACCACAGTACATTAACACTGCACTGAGAGAGAGGGGTTAATACAGTACAGACACACTGACTGGACACTCCAGTACATTAACACTGCACTGAGAGAGAGGGGTTAATACAGTCCAGACACACTGACTGGACACTCCAGTACATTAACACTGCACTGAGAGAGAGGGGTTAATACAGTCCAGACACACTGACTGGACACTCCAGTACATTAACACTGCACTGAGAGAGAGGGGTTAATACAGTACAGACACACTGACTGGACACTCCAGTACATTAACACTGCACTGAGAGAGAAGGGTTAATACAGTACAGACACACTGACTGGACACTCCAGTACATTAACACTGCACTGAGAGAGAGGGGTTAATACAGTACAGACACACTGACTGGACTCTACCCTAGCTGGGTCAGAGACAAAAGTGAAGAATTCCATCCATTCCTGAATCCTAGTACTTGAGGAAATAACTTCGATTAGACTGGGGAAGTGAAAGGTGACACAGACCCTGGAGTTTTCCCTCTCTGAAACCTGGTTAAGTTCTGTATGTGACCCATTTTCACTGCAGTTTAACCAGTTTACCGTGAACCAGAATCAACAGTATTAATCTTATTGTACAGGCTAGCAGCACTTCACTCAACACTCTGGATGTGTTGAGCTGTTTTCAGAGTGGCAGCCTTGAAGCTGTAGAGTATCAAACAAGGGACAGGAGGTACATTAGTCTTGATTCTTCTATTGATGTCTTTTCAAGTTTAATTTTAAAACTCAAAAGATCCAGTGCCATCAGATTCTTCAGGGTTTCATCTCCATGCAGAAGATAGTTTAAATGTGTCTCACTCCAAACATAGTGATTCTGGCTTTAAAGGTGTACATTACAATCACGGACACGGACTGAACTCCGTGTCAGATCTTGTAGAAGACCCTATGCGATGCGGTAAGAGCTGGAGAAAACAGGAGGCGTGGTAAAAGGGAACACACAGGGGTTTAATAGTGCACAAAATAATAGTGACAGTCCGTGAGACAGTTTACAGGGAAGACAAAACGGCATCCAAATCCAAACGGGTCCAAGGGCAGGTCAAAGCACAGTCCGAGAGTCCATCAACAAGGAATCCATCCTGGGACGCGACAAAGTTAAAATCCCCGGGAGGGGGGAACACACGGACAAACAAAACATGGAGGTCCAAGGGTGACGGGGCGAGATCCTCCAGACCCCGGGCTCAGGAAGCGGGAGGTGTCGGGGACGAGGCCTGTGCCCTCAGGAGACAGACGTAGGGTTTCCTGGTGCTAGGCGGGCCTCGCGACATCTTACCCTAATGATGAGCCCCGAGGACTGGAGGAGCTGGTCTTTAAATAATAACACTAAAAGGATACACCTGGAGAGCTTAATCACACGAACAATAATGGGAGCAGTGGAGCGCCCTCTAGGGAGGGATGTCAGGCGTGACAATTACCCTTATAAAACACTGAGTATTTGAAAGTGTAATACAACCCAGTACCGTATATGGTAGTGAAGTGTGGGGTCCAATCACAAACCAGGATTACTGTAAATGGGACAGACAATTCACAGAAGCCCTGTACACAGATTTCTATAAAAACATTCTCCATGTGCCTTGAAGCTGTTGAGTATCAAGCAAGGGAAAGGAGATACACTGCTCTAGATTGCTTTATTTATGTAGTTTCCAGTTAGAGAAGGGTGGGGCTAGAATTTAAAAGATCAGAGTAAAGGAGACATCAGAGACGACATTTAGTTTTCATAATTTATTTCTTTGCAAAAGACAGTTTAAATTTGGATCAGCCCAAATCTAACACTGTGATTGAGAAGCTTCTCAGCAAGAGACTGAAGTTTGAGCAGCCAGTAAGCACCTCAGCTACAGTACATATACCTGGTTTGTACTGTGAGAAACTGAAGAAGCTGCTGAGTAGCTCAGAGAGGAGCCAGGCTTCTGCTCGTGTTGTGGTTTGTGGCAGTTTTACTTCCTGCACTGTAAATGAAGAGTTAGGCAGTAGCTTTATGGCTACATTTGTCTGTCTCCTGGGCAGACCTGTGTTAAAGATCACTACAGTAGGTACACAGCCCCCATCCTTATGTGTCATTACTGTGGACTGTGTGATTTCTCTGTCAGTTTGATTTCTCACCCATATTTGAAAACAGACTGATCAAAGAGGGATTTATAGGACAGTAGAGGAAAGTAATTACACTACTGGCCATAGAGACACAAGTGAAAAGCCACATACAAGAAAGTAACAACATTCAGTTCAGAGTTTTGTTGTGTTTTTATTGATTTTTGTGCAGTGTTTTCACAAACAGCAGCAGTGGAAGCTGCTCTCACTGAGTGCCTGATGAGGAGATGACAGTGGAGCCTCTATTGAGCACAAGCAAAGCAGAACAAGAAACACTGTCCACAGCCTCTCCCTCTCTTCCTCTCTCAGTCCCTCTCCCTCATTTTCTCTCCCTCTCTCTATTCCCAGACCCTGTGTCTCTTCAGGAAAGCAGATCAGCAAAGCAGTTCAAGTGGCTCCTTTCTCTCTCAGGCTGACTGCTTGAAGGCGCACATGTATCTCTTCTTCTCAGAGCAGTGATGATCATTCCACTTCCCTTCCTCTGAGAGGAGAGAAAGACAGAGAGACCATGATTAGACCTCTTGACAGTGATGGACTAATTGACTCAAACACTGACTGAATATGACGTACTGACAGGCTCGGACAATGACTGAACACACAAGTCTGCTTCTCCATCGATCACTCACTTTTCCAGTTCATCTCCACACAGTCCTCAGCATCGCGTGTGTTGTCGGGCTGACCAGGGACCCAGTTTTTGAAATCCCAGGTAGAACCATCTGTCCAAAGAAACTCGTTAGTCTAAGGAGGAAGAGAGAGAGGGGTTAATACAGTTCAGACACACTGACTGGACACTACAGTACATTAACACTGCACTGAGAGAGAGGGGTTAATACAGTACAGACACACGGACTGGACACTACAGTACAAACACAGTAATTGATCACTGCAGTATTTTAACACTGCACTCAGATTGATACAACTATACCCAAGAACTTACTTTGAACAGCTCATAGGCTCCCAGCCAAATCCGAGAACTGCTGCTCTTTTTGTGCTTCTTGACAATTGCTAATATGTCTTTGTTGGTCTTTTCATTATGGATGGACACCAGGTGACCTCCAGGAACTGTATGTCTGCAGAAGATCTGAGAGAGGGAAGTCAATTAATTCCAGACACACAGACTAGACTCAACAGTACATTAACACTGCACTGAGAGAGAGGGGTTAATACAGTACAGACACACTGACTGGACACTACAGTACATTAACACTGCACTGACAGAGAGGGGTTAATACAGTACAGACACACTGACTGGACACTACAGTACATTAACACTGCACTAGGAGAGAGGTTAACACAGTATAGACACACCGATAGAACACTATACACTATCACTGGAAAAATGTTAATGGAAAAACATGAGCAGAGAGAAAAATAGAAAGCTACTGCAGAGAGAGAGAGAACAGGAAATAGATTTTGAGACAGTCATAGATACAGAGGGAAATGGGAGCAGAAAGTCATATATACAGAGACTGTCACCCAAAGGAACACAAATTGAGGCCGATGGGCAGGTACCTCGGCATCAGTGAATGTGCGAGAATCGTTGTAGTATTTCACACACAGTGAGCCCACGCTGTACCAGTCCCGGTAATAGGCATTGGGGCAGGGTTGTGGGATACTGCCAACGAACACAACTGATATAAACAGATACACAAAGTTAATAAAACGCAAAATAGAAACACAAGGCATTCAATACCATACACGCTCACTGTATACTGTATACACAAGCTGTGTACCATATACTGTACACAAGTACACCTATTGTATAAAGAAATAAGGAGACAGAAGGAGATACACCTTTCAGTAGTGGACAATCTGCAGGTGAAAGGGTGAAGTGAACTTTTGTCATCAGCTTTGCCCTTCTGTCCTCTGTTCTCCAGTGCTTTCTGTCTCAATATTTTGCTTCTCTCTCCCTCGCTCCTGAAGATGCTCCACAGCCAAACCTCCAATTACTCTGCTTTATAAATCCTTTCTCTCCTCTCACTCTCTCCATCTTCTCCCTTCCCCTCCTTCTTCTCTTTCTCTCTCCCTTCTATCCTTTTCCTCTTTCCCTCGTGTCTCTCTCTGTTCACAATGCAGACATGCCACCAGTACTCACCCAGTGTGCAGACAGAGACCAGCAGCACAAGAACAGGCTTCATTTCTCTTCCTTTCTAGTCTGCCTACTAAAAGAAAAGAAATATATTACTTTACTGAGTTTCACTCTCTTACAAACATATTTGGAAGTTTGACGTGTGGTGTTTGAGGTTCTCCTCTCCTCCCTGTCATGATGTGAAGGAGCACCACTCCAGTCTGTCCTCTCCTGTCTCCCTCCTGCCTCTGTCTCTCCCTCTCGCACACGGTAACAAAACCATCTTCCTCTGAAGCCAGTCATCAGTATCTACAGTCCCAAATGTCTTACCTTTCAATCTGAGAGGGCGACTGTCTCTGTCTTTCTGACTCTGCTTCTTATAACTCTCTGGTTTCTCACCTCCACCTTTTTCTCTATGATCATTTGCTGACAAGCCTGCCATCTCCTCCCACTCTTCTCCCCCATCATTCTGTTTCTCTGTCTTCATCTCTCTCTCTATGTCCCTCTGTCCAGTTGTCTGTATGTATATCCAGCCCGCTGAATCCACCTCTGTTGCCTGTCCAGGGTCCCTTCTTGTCAGTCCCTGCTGCTCCTGATGCCACCTCTTTGCCCCCAGTTTTATCCAGCACCCTACCTTAAGCACAGTCAGCAGACGTCCTACAGCATCCTATGTCTACCTTTCCTTCTGCCTCAATCCTTGGCCTTGGGTTTCCTCGTCCCAGTCCGTGCTGCTCCTGATGCCAGATCCATGGCACCCCCAGCTCAATCAGAGAACAACCTACCATCAAAATTCCTCCATCTCTCAACAGACAATAGAAGCCACTGATTGCTGCCAACCATCTTGTTCACACATTAACTTCTCTGCTCAAAAAGACCAAAACACTGAACAGATCTCATTCCATTGATCTTTCAGCCCTCTCTTTCTCTGTTCAGTAACCTTATTTCTGTTCTTTCTTTCAGTTGCCTTTCTGGTTAATCCCCGAGGACCAAAACTTATACCATTGGTGAATTCAGCCCTCAATTCCTCCCACTTAGCTCCTGCTGGTCCTGATGCCACCTCCTCAGCCCTGAGTTTGTCTGCTGTCCTGCTTCTGGCTCAGCCAACAGCTGTCCTGCAGCATCCTGTGTACCTTTCTGATGCCACCTCAAGGCGTCCTACCTCCACCTCAGTCAGCTGGCATCCTACCAAGTCTTCTCTCTCTCCTGTCCCCTGGCACCCAACACAGCTCGGTGGAAGTCCCTATTGTACCATCCCTTACAGTGTCTCAGGCACTCTCCCTACCCCCTTTCCATTTTATTCACTAAGGTTACGCCTTTGCTACAGCCATTCCTCTACCTATACCTTTCAACTCCATGAGTCTGCAAACTGTTAGGCTATGCAGTCAGAAGTGAACAATGTCATATTCAAATTGTATTATGCACTAATAAAGCCACTTTTAGAATATTGTATTCAATTTCGGTCACCATGTTAAAGATATTACAACTGCAATCTGTCCAGGGAAGAAAAAATGGACACATTCCAGGACTTAATGGATTGTCCTACACTGACATGCCGAAAGAACTCCATCCCTTTAGTCTTAAACAGAGAAGAATATGAGTGGACCTGAATATGAGTGGACCTCATCTAAGCCTTCAAAATCCTCAAAGGCGTTGACAAAGTCCCCCTCACTGGAATTCTTCAGAATCAACTTTAGAATCACAATGAGTGGAAACTTCATGAAACTGTATTTAAGCTCAACAAGATGGCAAGATGATTCAGTCTAGTCTTGTTTGTGACCTATCTTTATCATGGACACAGGACACAGGTCACCTGTCACACTTGGACACATAAATAAACAGAGAGCAGAGAAGCACAAAGAGTGAAAACTACAAGAAAGTGCATTTAAATCTAGCATGAGCCACATTTTTATACAAAAAAACCTGTGGGAGTGTGGAACAAGCCTCCCAGGCATTTGGACGATACCCTGGTTCCTTTCAAGAAAAGGCAGGATGAGACTCTTGGATCAGTTATCTACTTACTACCCACAGGCAAGATGACTCACTTGGACACAGAGCTGTGAGTGTTACCTCGTCTCTCCCCTGTCTCTGCTGGCCTGTCTCTCTCCTGTCTGCACTGACCTCTGCTTCTCCTGTCTGTCTCCTGTTTGTACTGTCTGTTTCTCTCCTGTCTGGGATGACCTGTCTCTCTGGAAGCTGTGGACAGTCTATATTCTCTCAGGGCCTGTGACAGTCTGGTGTCCCTTAGTCACTACAATTGAGCACTGTTCATACTGTTATGTACTGTATCAACAGACAATGTTGTATTGCAGTTCTGTTGCTGTCACCATTATTAAATATAAAACCCTTAGTTTAATAACTTGTATTATATAAATGATTTTTACATATTATTCTGACATCATGGTGTTAAATGGGTACACTCAGATTAATAACTGCACATGTAAATATCAAACCATTATCATAGTGCTTCTGTTTAATGTGATTCTGAATAAAACGTAGAGGATAAAGTAAGAGCTAAGTACAGATTGTATTCTGACTAAAAGAAAACAGAACATTAATTCACAGTTCACAATTTCTTTCTGCAAATATTGTTGTACAAAATATCTCCAGGGTATAGGTTTCAACATCATGGCAGGGTGTCTGAAGGAGCTCACAGCACAGTGGCTCCGACAGAATCTGTTTTCACAGGTTCTTCAACACTGATGAAGATATAGTAGTGTTGAAAGTGTTTGGCGTAAGTGATGGTAAACAAAATAGTGTGTAGATTATTGACCTGCCGAAACCAATTTCCTGAGAGTAGTAGAGCATGCAATTTCTGCATTCTGACCCAACAGAACATGAGTGCAGTTGAGTGTGCACTTTCTTTATTCAGGTCAAACTGAACATATTTTGCAGAATTGAGGTGGTGGATGTATGAATGGAGTCCCAGGTTATTCAGAGGGTTTTGTCTGTTAAGTTGGGATCCAGCTCTACAGATCCCACAGCTTGTCCTGCCTGAGGTCTGCCCAGTTGTCAGAGACAGAGGCAGAGACAGGCCTGGTGTGTGAAGGTGCAGCAGAGTCAGTGAGTCCTGAAGGGTCATAATAAGCCAGTGAGACAAGTATCTGAGAGTCTGAGCACTTCAAGTCCACCACGCTGTAGTCGGTTTCAGGGCTGCCCAGTGTCCTGTGTGATATCTTCAGTGTACAAGTCTGCTCCTTCTGGACTGTGTCATGCAGACTGTCTACACACTGTCCCTGAGGCCATGTCTGGTCACTACATACTATGGGACGGCCTCTGTGCCTCTGACAGGTGTGGGAGAGCTATTCTTGAGGCTTAGAACTAACTGAGATCAGGTCTCTGAGGGAGGAGGTAGTGCAATGTACCTCTGTGGTCTGACAATGAGAAGCAACTGGTCCTCACTGCCCTGTTATCAGGTCTGTTACTCACAGGGGAAGTGCTGTGCCAGTGTGCAGTTTCTATGATAGGCCTGTATCAGCACTCCAGTCTGTCTTTCAGTTTGTTTGTTCCAGATGTCCAGGTAGGAGTCTCTGAGTTTGCTTAGGATTTCATAGACTCTGATTGAGGAGGTCAATAGTGTAGAGTTTCTCCTTTATGGTGTAGATATCCCTACACACTTTCTTAAATGGATTTAGTGTCTGTCCAAAGCTGCCTGCCACCCATACACATGGGCCCAGGTATGAGAATGTGTTGCTGTGCTCTACAATAGTGTTTCCCAACATCAACCTGTACCTGGTTCTCAGAGATCTGGCTTTGTCTGGAAAAGCATGACTCTGGTCTTGTCCAGATTGACTGTCAGTGCCCAGGTCTGAAAGTACTGCTCTAATAGTTGCAGGCTATGCTGCTTCACCAGGTCATCAATGTCAAGCAGGGATTTGAGTCCAGAAGCTGCAGACTGTTCCACACATATGGTAACCCATTGACAAAGATATTTAAAAATGTGTTGGACTGCAGCCTGTGTGAATAGCTCTGTAGACTTCAGACCTGTCTCACCCCTCATGTATGTGTGAAGAGCTCTGTAGACCTCAGACCTGTCTCACCCCTCATGTCTGTGTGAAAAGCTCTGTAGACCTCAGACCTGTCTCACACCTTGTCCCTGTGTGAAGAGCTCTGAAGACCTCAGATCTGTCTCACCCCTCGTCCCTGTGTGAAGAGCTCTGTAGATCTCAGACCTGTCTCACCCCTCATCCCTGTGTGAAGAGCTCTGTAGACCTCAGACCTGTCTCACCCCTCGTCCCTGAGTGAAGAGCTCTGTAGACCTCAGACCTGTCTCACCCCTTGTCCCTGTGTGAAGAGCTCTGTAGACCTCAGACCTGTCTCACCCCTCGTCCCTGTGTAAAGAGCTCTGTAGACCTCAGACCTGTCTCACCCCTTATATCTGTGTGAAGAGTTCTGAAGACCTCAGACCTGTCTCACCCCTCATATCTGTGTGAAGAGCTCTGTAGGCCTCAAACCTGTCTCACCCCTCATGTCTGTGTGAAGAGTTCTGAAGACCTCAGACCTGTCTCACCCCTCATATCTGTGTGAAGAGCTCTGAAGACCTCAGACCTGTCTCACCCCTGGCATTCCTTGACCACCTGAGGGGATCAAAGGATTTGGATCTTTTTGACAAATCAAATGGGTGGACTGCAAAAAGGGTACAGTAAATTGTCTCCATATTATTGTTACTTGGATTATTTTCCCATTGTTTCTAAGAAAGGTTAAGCCTTCCAAACTATTTTCTTTCAAACTTTCTGTTCTTTTATATTTCTGTTATATATAAATTGTGTTAACAGCGAGAAGAAGTGACCCCTGGCTGCTCACAATAAAGGCGGCTTTTTTCCATACTTTCATTGTGGGGTAGAAGGCCAGTATCACCACATTTTCGATATAAGGATCAAGATAAAATCCCTTAGTAGACCCAGTGACACTCCTACTGCTATGCATTTATATTGTTCAGGCACTTGCTAAGTACACCCAAGAGAAGTTATCTTAAGGAAATTCTGTAGTTATGATGACATCAATAAAGCAGGAAAAATGCAGGAATTTGACTCTGCAGAAGTGCTGGTCTCAGAGGCACATCTAACGAGGTTGTATTTGATTCAGCCTGGTGACACTGTCTCTGTCTTTTCAGAGGGACAGTATCTCTGCAGAGACTCAATACAGGAGCAACAGAGACTTGAGAACAGTTTGCAATTTGAAAAGCAATATTTCACATAGAAATTCACAAATTAAACATTACTACAATGTACTCATGTACCCATGTGCAGACTGGGACCCAGCTGATTAATTCACATGCAGTGAGCCGGCTTACAGCAGGTGAAAAATACACACAAGGCTTTGTCTCCCTCTACTGAGGGACCATAATCATTACAGCCCCAGCCTCAGCTCCAGTGGGGTAATCCATCAACTCAACACTGAATAATAACAATTAACTGCATTAAAGCCATATCTTTCATCACAAAAGATCCCAAAGTTCTTTAAATGTAGAGGTAGACTCATTCTGTCAACCTCTGAAGATCAGCCACCATGTGCAGCACAAACCAGAGTCACATTTAACCAGATCATCAGCTTTCACAGCCCAGCTCTTACAAACTGTGTCCTGGGATTTGTATTGACCAAACAGTCACAACCTCAGATCAACATTTATTTGGCACAACAACACCTTCTCCATGGGGTAAACCATTGCCTTGTAAGCTCAAATGCTTCCAGGAGCACAGATGCAAATCCCATCTTCTTAAAATCACAGAGTCACTGGTCACCAAACTGGCACTCTAGACTGGACATTCTGCTCCAGAGGGAACAGCACCACCTTTCAGTTTCCTTACAGTCTCCCAGCCCTGATCAGGCCCAGCCTATCTGAGCTATGAGGGCAGCAGGCTACAGGGTGGGAACTTGGCTGAGTTAATGGGTTGGATCAGTGGAGACTCCGAGGCGTATGTGTGATCTTCCTCATACACTCTCTGTGTGGCACAGGGGTGTCATTGTGAGCCGAAACAGGGAGAACTGTCACATTTCACATGGTAGTCAGGAAGAGTTAGTTGTGATATCTTGTTCCTCTTCCGTTTCTGTCTGTTCCGCAAAGGGCTTCAGTAATTCCTGTATTGTGGAGTCATTCTGAGGAATTCTGACCATGCCTTCCTTGATGACGTGAACACACGTCTCTTTTCCAAAGTGGGAGATGATCCTGTGGGCCATGTCCTGCTTCTCTGTATCTCCCAGAGTACCCTGAGGGATCCCCTCTGGAGCAGAATGTTCTCCAGCTTCTTGTACTCGTCTGCTTGCAGTTCCTCGATCACTTTATTCAAGGCTTCTGCCCACTCTTCTGTACTGATGAGCGACATTCCTGAAATAAAAGCACAAACACTTTCATTGGGGCCACACTAAGACTGAGGAATCAGCATTATGTAATCAAAGAGGACAGTGTGACTCACTCTGAGGGGCAGGAGACTCCAGAGTCCTGAGCTGAAGAGCAGAGACTGCAGAGAGAGAGAGAGACGTGTGAAATACACTCATGACTTCTGGATTTCGTCTGGTACTTTCAGCAGATCCACCTGGATATCAGATTTCCACTGGCATCCATAAACAAGAATTCCTACAGGGCAAAACACCCTCAGGACAAAGATTTTCCTCTAAAAACACTATTTACCCTGAACAGCACAACACCCACAGAACATGAACTCTCTCTCAGACTGATGTCTCTATAACCTCTCAGTCTACAGTCTGTCAAGAAACCCAGTGGAGTACAAAGACATCAGGAAACGTGCCAGTGACCTCTAAGTGCTCACTTTATTCCTTACATCCCACACCTGCTCTCTGCGATAGAGACTCAGATCCCTGTGAGTCTCGCGTGCTGTTACCTGGCAGCTCCACAATGAGGCTCCACCCTTTTCTTCCTTTGTGCTGCCTCTCAGCAACACTAGATCCAGCCTCCTTGCACTCTGAGCCAGGAACACCTCGAACGTAGGGTGGAAATTAGGGCCATAATTGCAGTAAAAGCACTGAGTCTGTAAAAGCAACAAAAATAAATGCTGTGTTAAAGAGCTGGCAGTCTCTCGCTGAAGATGAAAGACCTTAGGATGAATTGCTTTCTGTATAGAACAGTCACTTACGCAAATCCTGTCTCATTTTGACCATGAAGACAGCTAGACTGCTTCTCTCTCCACTTATTCTGATTTTCCTTGACCTCTGACATGGCTGGTCACATCTTCTCCTGGGTATTTCAGGTGCTGCTCTTGGCTTGTTCTCTACGTACTGTATCCCTCTAACTGCTCTTTCCAAGTTCATGGTGTGGCTCTGTCTTCTCTTGACCTTCTCTCCTCTGGTGTCCCTCAAGGCTTAGTACTGGGGCCCATTCCTTTCTGTGTGTACCTCCTGGCTGTGTATCTCCAGTTTCATGATTTGTGGCAGTCTGGTATGAATCCAGTCTGACTTTTACTCAGGACAATGTGCTCAGTAAAGAAGGGCAGTAATTGTGCATTCATGGTACAGCAGAATAACTTTCCCAGGATACTGTTCACTCAGATGCCTCAACAGTTAATGGGGTTAAGTCTGTCTCCACTCCTACAGATGGTCACGATCAGTCCTTCTATCAGGGAAACACTTGTCTCTCAGTACAAGATGAAGAATCTGAACAAGGCTTGCTACAACTCTGGACACTTGTGTCTCACGACTGATCGCTGACTTAATTTTAGCGACAGGCCTTTCGTGGTCTGAGAGTCTGGAATTTGAACATGTCTAACCTTTGGGTTTGGATCCTTGCTATAAAGTTTCTGAATATCCAGTGGCATCTCTGCTTATCTGTAGTTTGGTTAAGACGCTTCAGTGTCATTTTGGACACTGCTGGTAAAGAAACTCCACAACTCTTTCATCGCAGCACTACGGTTCCTTGTGGTTTTGAGATGTCCTCAGATCTGTTTGAATTTGGGGCCCATAATGGGGGTGGTTTTGGGGGTGTCTAAGCCAGAAAAGCCATTACACTTGACCAGTAGTGATTTAACAAAATCACACCTATGGCCCGAGTCTAGAATGAAATCTCACTGCTTAATTAGAAGATAGGACTGAGGGCAGGGCAGAACTCCAGGACGTTTTTCCTTTACTTGAGGATGATTATGACTAAGATATAGAGTACCGTGTGGGAGTGGTCGACCCAGAATGTTCTTTGTCTGAACCACATTGCCCAGAATGCTTTGGGGACAGAGCTGCTGCTCTAAGTCAACGGACCACTTTTGAGACATAATGAGCAGGAAACCAAAGCTTCCAGAGATAGCGTTGAATTTGCTGTCTGAAGAAAGAGGGCACATCCTCACTGGAGACAGAAAGAATTGAATTGAATTGAAGAAGATACTGACCAAGAAACTGTGAGATCAGTGAGTTTTGGACCTGTCTTAGCTTGACACTTCAAAGGGTCTTTGTGCCCTATAGCTGCACTTGTCTGCTTCCTGAACTCTCCTGCTCTCATGTGTTAGCTAAGACGCACCCACCCTGGTGTATCATGACTGCAAATTGTGTGTGGTTGCCTCTCTGTTAGTTTAAACTGACAGTTGGTATCTCTGAGTTTATTGTTGGGCCGATTTTATTTAACACACACCATTCACTGTGAGATTTATGGCACTTTACAAGAAATTAAATGGATGAAAATATAAATGCAAGAATGTTATAAAGTTTTGAGGTTTGATTTTTTTTAATTTTTTGTGCAGTTTCTTCACAATCAGTAGCAGTAGAAGCTGCTCTCACTGAGCACCTGATGGGTTTCTCCTAGAGGAGATGACAGTGGAGCCTCTATTGAGCACAAGCAAAGCAGAAGAAGAAACACCGTCCACAGCCTCTCCCTCTCTTCCTCTCTCAGTCCCTCTCCCTCATTCTCTCTCTCTCTCTCCCTCTGTATCCAGACCCTGTGTCTCTTGTGGAAAGCAGAGCAGCAGAGCAGTTCAAGTGGCTTCTTTTTCTTGCTAGAAGTAATGTTTTCCTCTCAGTCTCACTTCTTGAAGGCACAGATGTACTTATGCTTCAAATTGCATTTACAATCATTCCACTTCCCTGGGTCTGAGAAGAGAGAGGGAAAAAGAAGAGACAGAGGGAGATCATGATCAGACCTCTTAAAAGTGATGGACTAATTCATGAACACAATGACAGAGACATTGACCAATAACACCTGCAAATACTGTCTGTAATTGGCTTCATCACTCTGTTCTCTTCCCCACTGATAGCTGGTGTGTGCTGTGTGGTGAGTGCATGGGCGCTCGCCCATTACCTGTAAGCGCTTTGAGTGGAGTGTGCAAAAAAGTGCTATATGCTGTAAGCGTAAGGAATTATTATTAAGAACTAACACACTGATTGGATACCACATACTGTAAAAACAGATTAACACACAGTTTGTGTGACTGAATACACTAGTTTGTTTGTCTATTACACACTTTTCCAGTTCCATCTCCACACAGTCCTCATTATTGGATGTGTTGTCAGGCTGACCAGGGACCCAGCTTGTGTATTCCCAGGGTGAACCATCTGTCCAGACAAACTGTTTAGTCTAAGAAGGAAGAGAGAGGGGTTAATACAGACACACTGACTGGACACTACAGTACATTAACACTGCACTGAGAGAGAGGGGTTAATACAGTACAGACACACTGACTGGACACTCCAGTACATTAACACTGCACTGAGAGAGAGGGGTTAATACAGTACAGACACACTGACTGGACACTCCAGTACATTAACACTGCACTGAGAGAGAGGGGTTAATACAGTACAGACACACTGACTGGACACTTCAGCACATTAACACTGCACTGAGAGAGAGGGGTTAATACAGTACAGACACACTGACTGGACACTTCAGCACATTAACACTGCACTGAGAGAGAGGGGTTAATACAGTACAGACACACTGACTGGACACTCCAGTACATTAACACTGCACTGAGAGAGAGGGGTTAATACAGTACAGACACACTGACTGGACACTCCAGTACATTAACACTGCACTGAGAGAGAGGGGGTAATAAAGAACAGATACATTGACTGATTGCTCACTGCAGTATATTAATACTACAGATTGACACTGTTATGCCCACAAACTTACTTTGAACAGCTCCCAGCTCCCAGCCAAGTACGAGGAGTGGAGCCATTGTTGTTTTTCTTTATGATTTCTAATATGTAGTCATTGCTTTCTTTATCATGGATTGACACCAGGTGACCTCCAGGGACTACATGTCTGCAGAAGACCTGAAAGAGATAGAGGGGTTAATACAGTACAGACACACTAACTGGACACTCCAGTACATTAACACTGCACTGAGAGAGGGGGGTTAATACAGTACAGACACACTGACTGGACACTAACAAGCTTAAAAGAACAACAGACCACATTGTGTTTTCAACATTCAGCTCTGTAAAGAACACAGTTTAAATTTGGCTCACTCCAAACTCTGTGATTCTGGGTTAGGAGCTCTACAGTACCAACCCCGCACATAGAACTCTGACTGTGAATATTTGAAAGTGTAATTCAACTGATTGCCCTAGTTTGCAGTGAAGCATGGGGTCCAACAACAGACCAGAATTACACTTAATGGGACAAAGGAGCCACAGAAGCCCTGCACACAGTTCTATACAAACATTCTCCATGTCTGTCCTCTCCTGTCTCCCTCCTGTCACTGTCTCTCCCTCTTGCACACGTTAACAAAACCATCTTTCTCTGAAAGCAGACACCAGTATCTACAATCCCAAACTGGAATGGCCTTCTAACCTTTCAGTCTGAGAGGACGACTGTCTCTCAGTCCTTCTGACTCTGCTTCTTATAACTCTCTGGATTCTCACCTCCTCCCTCTGCCTCCATCTCTTTCATCATTCACCCAGAAGCCCTCTGTCTCCTCCTCTCCCTATTCCCACTAAACTAAAGTCTATGTTTATATTTCTATCTGTATATCTATATTATCCACAAGAATATTGACTTTACTGGACCCACCCAAGTTCCAGTTTATGTTTGCAAGTCTAACTCAAGTTGTCTACTCCAAGAGGGGTTTTACAGCTGTCCTGGTCTGACAGAGAGACCTCCAGTGAGACAGACACTGTTCTTCACTCTGAGAGACAGACCTGCAGTGAGACACACAGACACTGATCTTCACTCTGAGAGACAGACCTACAGTGAGACAGACAGACACTGATCTTCACTCTGAGAGACAGACCTACAGTGAGACAGACAGACACTGTTCTTCACTCTGAGAAACAGACCTGCAGTGAGACACACAGACACTGTTCATCACTCTGAGAGACAGACCTGCAGTGAGACACACAGACAGACACTGTTCTTCACTCTGAGAGACAGACCTGCAGTGAGACACACATAAAGACACTGTTCTTCACTCTGAGACACAGTGAAACAGACAGGTGGGATTGGTGATACTGTCCCTCACCTGATTGTGAGGTTTGTAGTAGAAGAGTAGCCGGTTGGCCTCCTGGCCGCACAGATACACTCTTCTGTAGTTTGAAGACTAGAGATCCCTGAAGACACACAGTTAACTTTCATAACACTCATGCTGGGGATTGTGTCAGGTGCAGTAGAGGGGATTTTCCTCTACAGCTTAACAAGGTTCTCTCTTCCTATCTCTCAGCCAGAGGTGTGTGCTGTGTGCAGAGTCCTGTTAGAATATGTGTGATTCCCTT
Source organism: Atractosteus spatula (assembly GCF_055471065.1). Classification (NCBI taxonomy): domain Eukaryota; kingdom Metazoa; phylum Chordata; class Actinopteri; order Semionotiformes; family Lepisosteidae; genus Atractosteus; species Atractosteus spatula. Next base: position 14,836,947 of record NC_142711.1, on the reverse strand, counting down.
AAATACTGTGTGTGAAGAGTGTGAGAGAGTGATGGGTGAAATGAAGAACCCAGGAAAGTATGTGAATAAGTCATGGGCATGTGGCCCATGTAGTTTGTTTTTTAATTTGTAGGTAACCAATCTGAGCATCTCCTTCAACTCTTTCTTGAAAGACTCCAGGGTATCTCACAGAGCACATAGCACACTCAGCTGCTCTGATGTGATTTGCTTTCTGTGCAAGGCTGAATGTCTTCTTCTGTACTGGCATGTCTCTTTACTCTCCCTCTCCTTTCTCTACTGCCCTGTCTACAGTATATCCTGTCTGTACTGGCTTTTCTCTTCCTTTTCTGTCCTAGTCTGTGCCTTTCTTGTCTGTAGTAGCCTGTCCTTTTCATATCTGTTATGGCCTGTCTCTCTTGTGTTTCTTGTCTCTACTTGCCTCTGTCCTTTTTCTGCTCGCCTGTCTTTTTCCTGTCTGTGTTGACCTGTCTTTCTCTTCTCTGTACAGAGCTGTCTCTGTCCTGTCTATGATGAACTACCTCTCTCCTGTCCCTTCTGGTCAGTCTCTCTTCTATCTGTACAGAGCTGTCTTCTGTCTGTCATGACTGGTTTCTCTTGTGTAATTGCTCGTCTGTCTCTCTCCTCTCTGTGCTGTGTGTGGCTTCTCTTCCTTTCAGATTAGACCTGCAGTGAGACACACAGACACGGTTCTTCACTCTGAGAGACAGACCTGCAGTGAGACACACAGACACTGTTCTTCACTCTGAGAGACAGACCTGCAGTGAGACAGACAGACAGACAGACAGACACTGTTCTTCACTCTGAGAGACAGACCTGCAGTGAGACAGACAGACACTGTTCTTCACTCTGAGAGACAGACCTGCAGTGAGACACACAGACACTGTTCTTCACTCTGAGAGACAGACCTGCAGCGAGACAGACAGAGACTGTTCTTCACTCTGAGAGAGAGACCTGCAGTGAGACAGATAAAAACTCTTAAGGTTAAATTTATCACGTACCCTTAAAATAAAAATGAAAAAAAAATAAAAACACTGAAAAAACAATATTATAAAAGTGTTTGATACAGACTGCAGAAACAGCAGAGAAGCAGTGAGAGAACCAAAAATACAGACTCCAACACAATGCATCTTAGATATCACACACCTTTAAAAAGAAAAGAAATACAAAATAAATAGGCAACACACAACTTCAGGTGCCCTGGGTTCAGTGCTGGACCTGGAGTGTTACTGTATCTGTGTGGAGCCTATACTGTATATTCTCACACTGTTCGCATGGGTTTCCTCCAAGTGCTCCTGTTTCCTGCTACAGTCCTAAGACATACTGGTAGGTTTTGGCTTCTGATTGTGTGATTGTGTGTGTGCCCTGCGATGGATTAGCATCCCTTCCAGGGTGTACCCTGCCTTGTACCTACTTGCTTGCTGAGATAGGCTCCGGCTCCCCCATAACACTGAATTGGATGAAGCAGGTAGAAATGGATGGATGAATGGATATTCTGGAAGATGTGTGTGGGCTGAATTTGTCTTGTGCTGTGATTAACACATTATAGCAGAGTATGTTCTAATTAGCGAAACTGTGTAGAATTGTCGCTTTACAAATGACTTTACTCCACCAACACCCTCCCTATCTCTCAGCCAGGCATGTGAGTGCTGTGTGCTGTTAGGATATGTGTGATTCCATTCCATCTTGTGTGTCAAGTGTTTACGAGGGTGTTGGTGTAACGAACAGTTCTTTCCGGACCCTATGCGGACGACACAGTCCGACGGAGTGGGGGAAACACTAGGGAAACGTCATGCAGGAAAACGGGGCTGAAGACAAGGGGGCGTGTCCAAGGTGCGCTGGTGCACGGGGGAGGCGTGGCGTGGCCGAGGCGAACAATCCCAAAGAGTAATCCATAGAGTATCCAAAACATGAAGGTAAGTCCAAAACCAGGAGATCCATCAGAGGAAGGAATTAAAAACCACGAAGGCCGGGTCGGAACCGGCGGACGGGGAACAGGAACGGGAACAGAGGTTAAAACCTTAACGGGACCAGGCGCTTCCAGGTCCCGGACTCGCACGATATGGAAATCAGATGCAGAGCCCGGATGAGCGTCAGCGCCTGGCTTTTAAGGTGGGCTGGGAATAGGGAACAGGTGCAGAGAATAAAGTCTTTAGTGAAAGGGCTGGAGCACCCTTAAGGAGGGGGAACTATAATCGTGACAGTTGGGTGTATTACATCCCACCTATTTTGTTTGATAGTGAATTGATGTAATCTCATTCAGCAGTTTTTTTTTTAATTCTCCAGGACATCGGCTTCACCATCATGGCGGGGTATCTGAAGGAGCTCACAGCACACTCAGCTGCTCTGAAAGAATTGGTTTTCACAGCTGCTTCAGCACTGATGAAGATACAGAAGTACTGAACCTGTGTTGTTCCATGTTCCACTCTGGTGAAAATGATGGTGAGATAACTGGTAAGAAGATTCTTGAACTATTGAACTGTTAACTAATGGAAGCAAGTTTCTTAAGTGCAGTTGAGTTTGTGTTTTCTTTATTCAGGCCCAATAGAACATGTTTTGCAGAATGAGAGAAGCTGGTGTATGAATGGAGCCCAGGTGTCTACAGGCAGCCAGTGGGTTTTGCCGGTTAATGTGGGGTCTAATTCTACAGATCCCACACCTTGTCCTGCCTGCATTCTTCACACAGTTGTCAACCCAACTCCAAACAATGTTTTCCATTTGTAGTTGTTAAAATGGAGGACGTCTAGGCCTGACCCCTCTGAACCGCCGGGTCTGTCTCTTAGAAAATGGCTGGATGGAAATTCTTAAAGTGGGGAGAATTGGTTCAGTAGAGCACTGTGTTGTGCAAGAAACCAGCCAGTTTCTGGCTCATGTGAATCTGAAAAGAAACAGGAGATATTAAGAAAAGAGAAAACTGTTTGTGCTGTGGTCAACACTCCTCTGTGCTGTGGTCCCTGAGCCTGTGCTCTCTGGGCAGTCAGGTCTGTCTGTGTCCAGTTTCTATGGCCAGGCTGTGGTCCCTGAGCCTGTGCTCTCTGGGCAGTCAGGTCTGTCTGTGTCCAGTTTCTATGGCCAGGCTGTGGTCCCTGAGCCTGTGCTCTCTGGGCAGCCAGGTCTGTCTGTGTCCAGTTTCTATGGCCAGGCTGTGGTCCCTGAGCCTCTGCTCTCTGGGCAGTCAGGTCTGTCTGTGTCCAGTTTCTATGGCCAGGCTGTGGTCCCTGAGCCTGTGCTCTCTGGGCAGCCAGGTCTGTCTGTGTCCAGTTTCTATGGCCAGGCTGTGGTCCCTGAGCCTCTGCCCTCTGGGCAGTCAGGTCTGTCTGTGTCCAGTTTCTATGGCCAGGCTGTGGTCACTGAGCCTGTGCTCTCTGGGCAGTCAGGTCTGTCTGTGCCCAGTTTATAGGGTCACAGACCTACACCATCTCTTGCTAGACCATTTCATTTTGTGTATATTGTTGCAACTATTGTACTGTAGATGTAGATGTGAGTAACACCTGGCCTGTGTCAACATTTTCGGTTCTCAGGAGCTTCTAAGCAATGAGATGTTTGCTGAGAAGAAGGGATGCGAGAATCAGTGATCAAAGAATCGGCAATCTCAAAGCAATCATAAAGGTTACCTTGGTTTGCCTTAGTTTATTAAGTTATGTGCTAATCTTTCAGAGTGTGTTATCAATTCGAATTACAGTGTTGCAGAAGCATATACAATTACCACAACAGTTACAGTATGTATATATTATTGGACATTTATATACAGTACATGAAACATAGAACATTATTTAGAGACAGGCTCAGCGTCTGTTTCTTGGCTGTGACAGGAGATCACACATTGTATTATTATTGAGAGAGAGGCTCACTGTCTGTTCCTCAGGCTGTGACAGGTGACCACACACTGGGCTACAGATCTATTGAGCCTCCTCCTCCCTCCACCAGTAGGATTGGATTCTGTTCTGATTCTGATCATTCTGTCTCCCTCTCTGACACTATGAGAGAGACCAGCAGTGAGACAGACATTGTTCCTCAGAGAGGTGATAATTCAACAAACTTCATTTGATGTTGATGACTTAGAGCCTCCTTCTAATGACATGGAAACCATCTGAACCTTCTACTTCAGTGCCTTCACTAGCAGCCCAAAACTCCCAAATGAACTGATTGTCAGTCTGAGGTATGCGTAGCTGGTTGTGTGTTTCAATGTGTTGTTGTATAGGGTGAAGTGGTACTTGTTTCCTTGAGATCTGTCTTTCTTCTAGAAACCCATGACTCTGGTCTTATCCAGATTGTCTGTCAGTGCCCTGGTCTGGCAGTACTGCTCCAGCAGTGTGAGGGTAAACTACAGCCCTTCTTCTGTGGGTGACAGCAGGGCAAGATCATCAGACTAGAGAAGGAACTTGACCTCTGTGTCGTGCAGTAGGGGGCCAGGAGCTGCAGACTGCTCCAACAACTAGCTCATTGATATAGATATTGAACATTGTTGGGCTCGGGATTCAGCACCGTCTCACCCCACGACCCCAAGTAAAGCATTCTGGACTTTGGTTTCTGATTCTCACTGCACTCCTGTTCTCCGAATCCTTTGACTCAATTATGTCATGACATGTTGGATGTTCATGATGGATTCAATTAAAACCCAGGCAAGGTTGTACAGGAGAGGAGGGCATGTGGCCCATGTAATTTGTCTTTTAATTTGTAGGTAACTGATCCAGGGATCTCATTCACCTGTTACTTGAAAGTCTCCAGGATATCAGCTTCAAAGACATGGCTGGGTATGTGAAGGAGCACATACTGTAGCACACTGAGCTTCTGTGAGACAATGTGCTTTCTGTACTACAATTGTGTGATGACCTGCCTTTTGCCTGACAGACCTGACTGGTCTGTCTCTGTCCTGTCAGTGTTAGCTTGGCTCTATTTTCTTTGTGTAGAGATATCCATCTCTTCTCTCCTGTCTGAACTGACCTGTGTCTCTTCTGTCTGAACTGTCTGGCCTGCACTGGTCTGTCTCTCATTTTACTGCTGTGACTCGTCTCTCTTCTTTCTATCCTGGCCTGTCTCTCATGTCTATGATAACCCATCCCTCTCCTGTTTGTGATAACCTGTCCCTCTCTTGTCTGTGGTAGCCTGTCAGTCTCCAGTATGTACCTCCCTGTCTTATTTCTGTCTGTGATGGCATTAAGATGGACTTATATTAACAGGTGATTTCCAATTGCCATCTTGATACTAAAGCTATATTTAAATATAAAAGTCCCTATGTTTAATCATTTCTATTATATAAGTGAGTTTAATATCATATATCAATTCAAACTTGTAACTGTGCATGTTAATATTAGTTGATTGGGTCTCAAAGCTATTGCTTCTATTTGAAGTGAATCTGACCTAAAACAGCAGAAATTAAGAGAATTGAAAACAGTTTGTGTTCCAACTGCCAGAAACCAACACACAAAAGTGTTTTCTATATTATTTTTCTTGGTAAAGCTATTGCTTTACAAATTACTTTACTCCACCAACACCCTCCCTATCTCTCAGCCAGGCATGTGAGTGCCGTGTGCTGTTAGGATATGTGTGATTCCATTCCATGTTGTGTGAAGAGTGTGAGAGGGTGTTGATGACATGTGCCCCACCTACGTTGTTTCATCGTGTAATTGATCTAAATATCTCACCCAGCAATTTTTGGAAGCACTCCTGGCTATCGGATTCACTATCATGCCTGGGGGTCTTAAAGAGCACAGAACACATTCAGCTACTCAGAAGGTGCTTTCACTGCTTCTTAAACACTGATGAAAACAAGGCAGTGCTGAAAAAGAAACTGGATCACACAGATTGAAACGCCACTGAAGTGCATTTAAAACTTAGAGCAAAGGGCAATTTGTTGCACAAAGAGTTGTGGGAGGGTGGAACAAGCTACACAGTCTAAGTGTTGAAGTTTACACCCTGCTTTCTTTCAAGCAATGGCTGGATAAGACCCCACAGTCAATTAATTAATAATTTCCAAATGACCCAGATAGGAGAAATGGCCTCCATCTGACTTTCTTCAGTTCTTGTTTTTTCATGACCGTGTGAGGGCAGTAAAGGTGAAGGATCCCTTGGCTATGATCACACTAAGCAAGCTTTCTATCTGCATCCTTCCCCAGGAACTGCAGGTGTTTCTACCCCAGAAACACATCAGAATCACCAAGACTCTGAAAGTGTTACAGTGACTCTAGACAGGTTTGGAACTGGAGTTAACATAGTGATATAAACTACATCAATATTGCATATTCACACAACATTAATACAGTATTATTATAAGTAAAGCATGTTAATATGGGTAATTCGGCAGCCAGAATCCTGACCAGGTCACATGCAAGTGAGCACATTACTCCTGTCCTGGAGTCCTTGCACTGGCTTCCTGACAGTTTTCGAGTTGATTTCAAAATCCTCATGCTCACCTGTAAGGCTCTCCATGGCCTGGAACCTCTGTATCCGTCTGACTTATTACCTGTCTACTCCCCACCTGTCAGTCTTCGTTCATCTGACTCTGCTCTTCGATACATCCCTCAAGCTCGTTTATCACCTGTGTGGGACAGGGCCTTCTCTTCCTGCTCCCCGGAGCACTGGAATTCTACCCCAAGGATGCCCATTCCCTGAATACATTTAAATCCAGACTCGAAGCCTTTCTGTTCAGAAAGACGTTTACTTAATTTGTGTCCATTTTATAACTTCAGCTGCAATTCTGACTGTCTTTCTTATGTGTACTTATTTTTTAATTTGCTATTCTAATAACTGATTCTTTATCTTACTGTAAAGTGCTTTAGGGTCCTACCTTTAAAGCCACTATGTAACGTTATTTTTACAACTATTATAAAAATGGATATAGACACATTGTAGCTGCAAGCATTTCATTTAGTTCAGTCTACTAAAATGTGACTGAAATCACTCCTGCCTTAGGTTAGTTAGTTTCAGTCACATTTTAGTCATGCAGTTCAGTTTAATCCTATAAAATCAAGAAAAATTGCAATGTAGGAAATTAACTTTAGTCCATTGTGACTTTTAAGAGGGGGAATCGCCCGAGCGGCTGGCGGGCTGGAGTGGAAGGGAAAGGAAGGGAAGGAAAGGACCGCCAAGCACCGCCAAGCCGACAGCGGTCTGGAGCTCCAGGCCCCAGCGTCACAGGAGGACTGCGCGTCCGGCGCAGCAGCGGAGCGCAATCGGAAAGCGCCACACCCCCTGAAAGTAACTTGCGACTTGGGCGCTGCTGAACCAGCCCAGGTCACACGCCCAGTGCGGAACAAGTCCACTGCGACGTGAGCGCCGGGGGACAGCAGGCAGCCGCCTCACCGAGCCCACAGCCCCGCGCTGCTGGGAAAGAGCCCGGCGCCCGCAGCCCGGAGCAGGCTGGAGCGGTGGAGACGAGCACAGCGGAAGACGGGTTCCTCCGGCGTTGTCCGGGCGGGTCAGGGTGCGGACAGGCGACGGGGGACCTCTAGGGAGTCGGGCAGTGATCAGGAGAAAACGGGGAAACGGAGGGCAATCAGGCAGACCGGGAACTAGAGGAAGGCAAAGAGAACTCTGCTGGCTTGTTGTACGTAAATGTAGGGCAAGGATTGAAATCACAACACCGCGGCCTGCAGAACATAAACCGAACAGGGCTTAAATATTCCGCTGAACCTGATACAGAATTACTTCTCACTACAATCAGGGATACTGGTGTGGGACAGACAGGAGCGGGACAGACGTGACAGCTGTATTATGCAGGAGAATATGTTCTCAGCTGACACGCCTGACAAAAAGCAGAATGAAAGCGCTTACCCATCCATAGGAGCTGGGGTCACTTTCTTTAATGTAGAGACTAAACGTTGTAAACATTCCTCACACTGTTTGACACATCCAAATATTCTGTAGTTATTTTTATCATAGATCTTAACTCTGTTTTTATCTCAGCTTCGATAAAAGGCAGTAACGAGTTATGGCTGTTTGTTCTTTAGCTGTTTTTTAAGTGATTTTATGCATTTTGTGTTGTTTCTTAGTTATTTAAATACTGGTAAATGCTTAAAAATCTGCAATAAAATACTTAAAATAAGGATGAAATCAGTCATTTCTAGATCACTGAAGGAATGCAGTATTACAGCAGTACCACAGTAGTACAGTGGGGGAGTATTTCTATAAACACACCCAAGTGAAGACACAAGTGACAGGCTATGCTCCCCCATTGAAGGTCTGGGGCTGCTTGCTAAGAATGCTGGGACTGGTCAGTTCATCATCTCTCCAGGAGTGATGGAAACCTCAGCACAAAGCTGGCTGTTTTTTCTGGTATTAGCATCTTTGGAATACAAATGTGTCCCCAATGACAAGCGATATGAGAATATCTAGCAATGAAGACACACCATTTTCTGAGCACTTCTACCAAGGTCGACCTGTGAGTGTCTGACTGTGCTCCTCTTTCTCAGTCTGTGCCTGTCTGCCTGTGTGTAGGTCTCTGTGTGTGTGTGAGGTCACCATGCATGTGTTAACACTGAGACTGATCACAGAGCGATTTATGGGACTATTTAGTAAAGGGTTTACTGGCTGCAGAGATACAGCTGAAAAGCCAAATGCAAAAACATTACAATGTTTTACAGTTTGCTGTATTTATTGTTTTGCGCATTTTGTTCACAATCGGTAGCAGTAGAAGCTGCTCTCACTGAGCACCTGATGGGTTTCTCCTAGAGGAGATGACAGTGGAGCCTCTATTGAGCACAAGCGAAGCAGAAGAAGAAACACTGTCCACAGCCTCTCCCTCTCTGCCTCTCTCAGTCCCTCTCCCTCGTTTTCTCTCTCTCCCTCCATTTCCAGATCCTGTGTCTCTTCAGCAAAGCAGTTCCATTCACTCGCAGAAAGTAATGTCGAAGGCGCAGATGAAGGTCTTGTTCTCGGTGCAGGGCAGATCATTCCATTTCTCTGATTCTGAGAGGATAGAGGGGTGGGGCAGAGTGAGAGAGAGACATAGAAATCAAGAGCCCAGTTAGCCCAGATCTGGCCACTTGCCAGTAGTGGACTAACTGACATTAATTTATCAGACATTGAATAAATAGTTTACCTTTATACACTCACTGACAGACTACCGCTGACTGAATACAGCTTACTGACATACTGTCAAACTCACACACTGACTAACTACAGAAGTCTGTTTGTCCATCACTCACTCGTCCAGTTCATCTCCACACAGTCCTCATTATTGCCTTGGTTGTTAGGCTCATTAGTGTCCCAGTTTGCATAATTCCAGGGTGATTCATCTGTCCAGACAAACTGTTTATTATAAAGAGGAAAGGAGAGAAGGATTAATACAGTTCAGATACAGGAACTGACTGGACACTCCAGTACATTAACACTGCACTGAGAGAGAGGGGTTAATACAGTACAGACACACTGACTGGACACTCCAGTACATTAACACTGCACTGGGAGAGAGGGGTTAATACAGTACAGACACACTGACTGGACACTCTAGTACATTAACACTGCACTGAGAGAGAGGGGTTACTACAGTACAGACACACTGACTGGACACTACAGTACATTAACACTGCACTGAGAGAGACAAATAATGCAGACAGACAGATACCCAGAGAAAGATAAATATAGGCTGACAGACAGGTACCTCGGCATCAGTGAACTTGAGAGGAGTGCTGTAGTATTTGACACATAGAGAGCCCAGTTTGTACCAGTCCTGGTACTCAGAGTAAGGGCAGGGTTCAGGGATATTGGCACAGAATACATCTGATGTACACACAGAGAGTTAATATTACACAATATAAAAACACATTGTACTCAATACATTGCACACATCGTATACAATATACACAATCTATACCATACATAAGTACACGAGGTGTACAAAGCAATGGGTAGAGGGCTGTAGATATCTGGCTCTGACTTTGGGTCTCCTGACCTGGCTTTAGAGAATTGTAGAACAGGCATCTGCTGTTGTACGTGACACCACAGAAATAGCTGAAAGTTGGGACAACATCAACAAGAATAGCCACTGGACCATACTGTAAGTAGAACGTGAACTCTTAAACCCCCATTCATGGTAATAATTTGTCTGGACTGGGACTATAAAAACCTCTGTAAAACTGTTGTAGTTTGGGGCACTGTGGGAAATACACCTCTGTATGTGTGTCTCCTTCAGTGTTCTCAGGAAGTGGCCATTCTCGTCACAATTAAACTCATCTCAAACCTTCACTGGACTGTCCTGTGACTCCTTGCATCCCTACAGGGTAGAAGACACAGGGAGAGGTGAGCTTGTGCCCATTCTTTCTTTCTGTGCTCTGTTTTCATGTGGTTACTATCCCAACCTTTCCCCTCTCTCTCTTGCCTGAGCCAAAACTGTGATCAGTCCGCTGTCTACCTTCTCCCTCCTCTCCCTCTGTCCCTCCTATCTCTCCCCTCTCCCTTTGTCCCTCCTATCTCTCTCCTCTCCCTCCCCTACACAGATTCCCACCTGCCCCTCTCCCCTGTACAAACTCAGTACAGTCAAGCTGTCAGTAACTCTTTCAGTTAGAGTTTGAACTCACCCAGTGCCCAGACAGAGACCAGCAACACAAGAACAGGCTTCATTTCTCTTCCTTTGTGGTCTGCCTACAAGAACAAGGAAACACACAGTACGTTACTTTTCTGAGTTTCAATCCTTTACAGAGGTTTTAGGAAGTTTGACAGTCTCTCTCTCTCCTACAAGAACAAGGAAACACAAACTGTATATTACTTTTTTAGTAAGTTTTGCTTTACAGAGGTTTTTGGAAGTTTATTAGTCTCTCTCTCCCTCACCCCCTCCTGCCACTGTTTCTCCCTTTTTGCACACATTAAAAAAACAACATCTTTGTCTGAAGCCAGACATCAGTATCTACAATCCCAAACTGGAAAGGCCTTCTTACCTTCAAGTCTAAGTGAGTTACTGTCTGACTCACAAGTCTTCTATCTCCTCCACGCACAATTTCAAGTAAACATTCTTTATCACTGTGTCTTAATTTTCTGTATTCTGATATCTGTGTCTGTATCCCGTTGAGTATTGTATTTATAACATGTAGATCATTTCCAGTTTGTGTATTTGTGTGTCTGACTCAAGTTCTCCACTCCATGATTGTTTTGGCTATCACAGCTGTTGTGGTCTCCTTGCAGTAAGACACAGAGACACTGTTCTTCACTCTGAGAGACAGACCTGCAGTGAGATAGACAGACACTGGTCTTCACTCTAAGAGACAGACCTACAGTGAGACAGACAGTTGGGAGAGGTTGTTTTATACCTGATTGACTGTGAGGTGTGTAATGGACGAGAAGCAGGTTGGGCTCCTAGCTCTAGAAACACTGTTCTGTTAACTTCAAAGCCTGCAGATCCCTGAAGACACATTCTTATCTGTAGTAATAGTAGTGCTGAAGAGTGTGTGAGGTAAAACTGATGAACTCAGGTCTCAGCACCCAGGGGATCTGTGATATTGAATCTCATAAAGCATCACTGACACAGGACCACCTGTTCCACTTAGACCATCAGAAAACTGGAGACTCTCCTCTATGCACTACAACTTAAGCCACCAACACCCTCCCTCTGTTGTGTGCAGAGTCATGTTAGAATATGTGTGATTCCATTAATTCTAATTCAATTATCTTTTTGGGCTTGAACAATTAATTACAGTGTCACCTAAGATGTAACAAAAGAACATTAACAGACATTTACAAACATATTTTTGGACATTTACATACAACTCATAAACATATAGCGGTATTGAGAGATAGGCTCAGTCTATTCCTAAAGCTGTGACAGGAGATCATATACTGTATTGTTATTATTGAAAGACAAGCTCCATATCTATTCTTTAGGTTGTGAGAGGAGATCACACACTGTCTGACTCCGACTCTGATCTTATCCAGATTGACTGTCAATCCCCAGTCTCCAATCTCCTGTCTGCGATGGCCTGGAAATTAACCTATATCATCAGTTGATTATGTATTGAAGTCTTGATGCTGAATGTATTCTTCAACATAAAACTCCTTCGGTTTAATAACATATTATAATACTAGTTTAATATATGCTTGTGTAATGTGTAAGCTTGTATAATAGTTTTTATTAAACCAACTAAAGCAGTATCTCTGCATGTTAATACTAATTGATTGGCTCTATAAAGTATTGCTTATGTTTAAGCAAATGTGAATTAAAACAACAGAATGTAAGAGAGCTGAAAACAGTTTGTGTCCTGACTAACAGAAAAACAAACCCAGTAATGTTTTAATTATTAATTTTCTTGGTAAAAATATTGTTTTACAAATTACTCCACCACCACTCTCCGTATTGCTCAGTCAGATATGTGTGAGCTGTGCGCAGATCACTGGTAGAATATATGCGATTACATCTCATGTTGTGTGTGAAAAGTGTGAGAGCATGTTTAATGAAATGTGTCCCACTTACATTGTTTGATAGTTAATATTATCATCTCCTCCTGCTTTTTAATAATAATAACAATAATTGCTTACACTTATATAGCACTTTTCTGGTCACTCCACTCAAAGCGCTTTACAGGTAATGGGGACTCCCCTCCACCACCACCAATGTGCAGCATCCACCTGGATGATGCGACAGCAGCCATAGTGCACCAGAACACTCACTACACATCAGCTATCCAGTTGGGAGGGGAGCAGAGTAATGAAGCCAATTCAGAGATGGGGATTATTAAGAGGCCATGAGTGGTAAGGGTCAACGGGAAATTTGGCCAGGACACTGGGGTTACACCCCTACTCTTTTCGAGAAATGCCCTGGGATTTTTAATAACCACAGAGAATCAGGACCTTTGTTTTATATCTCATCCCAAGGACAGCGCCTTTTTACAGTATGGTATCCCCATCACTATACTGGGGCATTAGGACCCACATGGACCACAGGGTGAGCAACCCCTGCTGGCCCCACTAATACCTCTTCCAGCAGCACCCTTAGTTCTTCCCAGGAGGTCTCCCATCCTGGTACTGACCAGGCTCACACCCACTTAGCTTGCCAGTTGTGAGTTATGAGTTGCAGGGTGATATGGCTGCTGGCTAAGTCTTTTTGTTAAAAAGACTATAGGATGTCAGCTTCAACATCATGGCCTGGTATTTTAAGGAGCACGCTGTACATTCAGCTGCTCAGAATTTTTTTTTCCACAGCTTCTTCAACACTGATCAAGATAGGGGAGTTTTTAAAGTTTTTCTTCTATGGTGTGAGTGATGGTGAGATAACTAGATGACTGCCTAGACCCCGGAGGCCGCTAGGGGGCGACTTCAATGTACAACACAACACATTTTTGATCAGCACGTTCAAATATGAGCGGGAAATTCCCGACAGCGTCGCTTTCTGTTGCTGGTGTGTGCTATCCTTATCCTGGATTTTCCACCCAAAGAGTTCACACGGCTTATTTTAAAGAGCAAAGTCTGAAATGTGAAATTTTCATTTCAATGTCAGCTTGAGTCTCTGCACCAGTTCAAGTACATGACGTTTGTCACAAAACAACTAAGAATTAGCCGTACACAATCACTTGCTTTATGTGTTTATGGTCTGTCATTCATTACCTGTTACTTTAGCTTCACGTTTATGCATGGTCGTATTGTATTTTCTCTTTTATGTACAATGTTTGTAAACTGCCTTGAAAGTTATCTAGAATCAAAACCGCGATGGAAGAAAAGCAGCTGACGACACCAGTTCCCACACAAATGAAGGTAATTTAACAATAAGAAATAAACTTGGAGGCACAAGTCTAATAATACAACAGCATAGACATGTAGTTTGATATTCAAACGTATAAAATACAAAAATACAGAACTTGTAAAATATTGAAGCAGATCTGTATATCGACCGATAAACTACAGTAATTTCCTTTTTTAATCTATTTTGAAGAACAAACCAGACGGTGATTCCTCTAACTTAATTTCACGACCGGAATTGTTCAAATACCTCGTATCTATGTACCGAAGAAAACGGCTGATAATCAAAATTGGAAAAGATAAAAAGAGCCGAGACAGATTTTTTGCAGGTAAAATGGATTTGTATTTATTTCAAGGAGCACGGGGAAACTGTAGAATCAATAACGCTGTTAAAATAAAAGAACAACCCCACCCATTATTATTATTATTATTATTTTTAACCCCATCCATTATGTTATATATATAACATTGTAAACTGGGAAACACACGTGTATTGAAAATCCGATTGCTGCCAATTTGAACAGGGGGAGGGATCAGCTCTCCGACACGTGATTGGCTAAACTCCTGGCCAGAAGCTTGGTAGCAGGGAGGGCTGTGATTGGACGACAATAACAAAGAACTAGAAAGGACGCCGTGATTGGACAATTCTTAGTAAAGCTAGGTAGTGATGGGGGCTTTGAGTAGCCAGCGCTGGCAACGATGCGCAAAGACCTTTGGCTGCGGGTCGATTCCTAAATACCCAACTGAGAACAGGGGTGGCGAGGAGTTCTTTTCAACTCATGTCAGAAACCGACAAACTATTTTTTTTAAAAATAAAACTCCAAATATACATGACATTGCGCTCGTTTCGTTATTCATATTTAAAATGTGATTTGGTAAAATGTAATTTGCCTTCACGGGTACTTAAAACTTCAACAATGTGAATACACTCTTAAAGGGGCCTTACGCCACCCAGTGAGTGATTACAGACGATGCATTTTTTGTGTTTTAATGTAAAAATACACCCCGAGTCGAAATCGTGGAATAAAACATTTCGACAAGAAATAGTATAACAACAAACAGCGTGGAACGAAATGTTCTGTTAATTATTAACATTTAAAACCATAAACAGTTTAGGAAAGTCGACGTTACATAGAGGGATGACAGTAATTAAAGGTACAGGCGACTTTTTGGTAAACAGTTGTTTCCAAGTCTTGGCTGTCGGACAGACAGCATCTTGCAGCCTAATTTGCTATAGTGGCTTTTATTTGGCGATTACTTGCAAAACAACAACAACAAAACAAATGTACATAAAAAATATTGTCCTTGTTTTTATTTTAAAAAAATCAGAAAAAAAACTCAAATAAGATTTGAAGTATCTGCATTCCAGCAATTGGATGTGGAATTCACTGCTGTCTTTAACATGAAGTACACTCAGCCACAACATCACCGCGTACAGATTTATATTTAGTTCGAACAACGACAAAGGAGTTGAACGAACAACGCTTTTAATTAGCAGTTCTTTTACATAAGAAAACTGTTTTGAAGTAAAGACAAAAGACGGATACTTTCCTCGGGAAAAAAAGCAAGAAGGGAAGAGGTCTTCGACACGTGATCAACTAACCGGCACACGATTGGCCAAAGTCCTGGCCTGAATCTTGGCAGCAGGGAGGGCTGTGATTGGACGACAATAACAAAGAATTTGAACGGACGCCGTGATTGGACACTTCTTGATTGGCTAAGGCTACGACAAATGAACAGCTGCTCTCCGCTACAAGAGAGATAATTGGTTGGTTCATGGCTATTTCTTGGTAGCTATACGGGCAATAGTTGGATGGGGTTGCAAGCTACATCATCAGTCCCTGGTGGTCTAGTGGTTAGGATTCGGCGCTCTCACCGCCGCGGCCCGGGTTCGATTCCCGGTCAGGGAATGAGTGTTTTTTGTGCAGAAAATATTTTGACCACGTAATATTCAATTACAGATTTCAATCGATATTTTAAACGTAGTGTTCAGAGCTATCGCTTTTACCACATTTACACGACTCACAGTTCATTTCAATCCCCATAGCTTTAATGGGCGTGACTGTTTTCAGTGTCGCCAAAGCGATTACTTTCGCACACAAGAAGAAAAAAGAGACGTAAAAAAATCTCAGGATCAATGTTATATATATATATTACATATGGAGGGAAATATATAAAGAACTGGAATATACCGGAACAGTGTAGTAAGTATATACCAGCAGTCCTCTTGCGCTGTAATTGAAATGAAATGCTGAAGCAACTTTCACCTCCCAGCGCTAGGGTCTCCGGGGACAGTTCAGTAAAGCCTGAATTCTCTACTACTGCTACTACTACACATCAACAGCTACTGCTACTACTACTAATAAGAAAAATAATAATTCGTTGTATCTCTATCACGACGGAAAACAGAATCAGGAATACATGTAGACTGTCCTATGCTTCACAGAAAAGCTGTCCGTTAGAGCCCGGATAGCTCAGTCGGTAGAGCATCAGACTTTTAATCTGAGGGTCCAGGGTTCAAGTCCCTGTTCGGGCGATGCTTTTTTTTTCGAATTTATCGCGAACATTCCAAGCTAGTTTCCAGTCTTTTTTCAACATTGCGTGCCCACTAACTACGTCCTTAATTTATCAGCTGGGGTCTCGCAGGCTTTCTTTATGAACTGACCGGGAAGCCTTTCGAGAGCGGCTCCATAGCTCAGGGGTTAGAGCACTGGTCTTGTAAACCAGGGGTCGCGAGTTCAAATCTCGCTGGGGCCTACTTGCGGTTCATTTTAACTTAAAAGCTCAAGGTATAAATTTGTTGTTTTTTTACCATTTGAGTATATCACAGATATATATGTGACATTAATATCACAGCTGAAAGGTCTGAGTTTTAAAAACATACAGTTCTTCGCAGAAATAACAACCCTTAGTATTAACCTATATGCATGGATTGAAGCTGCTGTGATTCCCTTGTTGTCACGAAGGAAGACATGCGACTGTTGAACATTGACATTTCCTGCATAATTTTTCCTTCAGCATTTCCAGATGCCAAAAGAAATAATAATAATAAAGTATACAAACATCCCTCAATTTGCAAACAACCAGCTTAAACCTGGCACTTTTACAACATCTACATTTATATTTATATTTATATCTATAGTTACTCTGTGTTCTGTGTACTGTTCTGTTCTAGTTTGTTCTTGTGCATCCGGACTGTGAGTAACCTTGTATTGTATTGTATTGTATGTATTGTACCATTATTATATAATTCGTTACACTGTGGCTGTGTTGTGTGTGTTAAGCTGCTGTTGCACTGCAATTTCCCTCACGGGATCAATAAAGTATCTATCTATCTACAAAAGTAAATGTGTTACTTTGTTTGGGGGGGGGGGGGTTAAGTTTATCTAAAATATTATGGAAAAGTCTGATTTACTCGTATATTTGCAGTGGTTAACAACACTTACTATTCCACATCATATAATATTGCTAGGAGCTATTAAGTTATTCTATTTACATGTAAGACAAGTTAATGCAGTAATGCCTGTGCCTTAGATTTGCCACGTGTACACGGATTCTTATTTGCGTCATTCTCTCAGGACATGCGCAGTACAAGAGACAACACCACACAATGTGCACAGGACATTACAAAACAGGACATAATGTGTACTGTAACATTATATTACTTGCAATGTTTTGTAAAAATATATTATCTTAAAAATTCTAGATATGTTTCTCATTTTATACATTTTTATTTATAATGTTTACTTTAACTTTATTTACTTTCACTTGAAATAATAAATAATAACAGTCACAGCTGACCATCATGCACAACTATTTAAAACGGGTAGTACAAACACAGTAGCCAAGTAAAAAAAAAGTGCAGAGGCGCGTTGAATTCCGAGGTATTACGCAGTTAGCTGATAATGATGCACACATTTATATTTAATATTGTTTGTGGTTAGAGAACAACATATTACTTTGTAACAGGTGAAGGTTTATTCTATGCTGAAAAGAAGCCATACAACGTTTCAGCTGTGGAGCCTTCTTCAGGTGTGTGAGAATAGAAAATTACTAAATTGGCACGGTTTGTTCCTTCCCTACTCCAGGGTATATCCCTATATCTGCATTCAGGGCTGAATATATAACCAGTCTGCGCACTCTGGGATCTGGAATGTGCCCAGTCGATCGCTTGGTGCTCGATTCATTTTACCGGGTCGTAAATGATTTTAATCGAATGAACGAATGTTCGGGGGATTTGTGAATAAAGTACATCCGATTGCATTTCTGCCGAGTCTTTCAATTATTTCCGAAGAAAATAAGCTGTGCTTCACTTCTCTTTTTCGTTACATTCTCTTTTTATTTTTGGCAGGAAGCTCACAACTTTTGTTTTCCTGATCGTACTTTAAACTACTCGTTTTCTTCGCATCTCGTATGAATTGTTTGGACTTGCTCATTATTTGAGCACAGTGTATGCCTTTTGTACATGAAGTGTGCAGTGAAGTGTTATGTCAGAGGCGCAGATAAATGATTCAGTTAACTTCTAGGGAGTGTATTCGTAAAGCATATTTTTTTTTACCTCCATTGTACTGATAAAACAGGATTAAAGGGGATTGGCTACACAGCATGGTACTGCTCCGCCTGATTTAACCATTTAAAAACACACACCAAGCCGGATGACAGCCTAACGAACCCTCGACGGTGTATAATATCTACGAATTTCCACAGCCATGTAATATAAAGATTTCAACATACATATCCGGCATAGGAGAAATTACTGACCCATGCGTTCTTATTGCCATGAGCCGCAGATATGGTCAAGACTTCCGAAGCCCGGATAGCTCAGTCGGTAGAGCATCAGACTTTTAATCTGAGGGTCCAGGGTTCAAGTCCCTGTTCGGGCGGATGTTGTTTTTAGGTTGTTAATAAAAATTATTCTAAAAAATATCTGTTAAACTTAAATACCGTTGAATTTTAGGCAGTAGTTCCTGCCTACTCAAGTTTTTCTTCACTGCACGATACTGGGCACAATGCGCTTATACTGACTTTTTAAAAAAAGCCAGCAGAAGTTAACCTTATAGGAGGCTCCATAGCTCAGGGGTTAGAGCACTGGTCTTGTAAACCAGGGGTCGCGAGTTCAAATCTCGCTGGGGCCTTGCTCTGCTTTTCATTATTTTCCTAATAGCAGCAACTTGGAAGATTTGGAAGACGTGACGGAACATAAAGTATACATGGAACAAGTAATAGGTTTATTCCATGCTGAAGAAGCACACCCGACGAAGGCTCCACAGCCGAAATGTTGTGCTTGATTTCTCTTTTCAGCTCTTTTTAGCATGGAATTAACCTTAACTTCTTCCTATACAGCCTAGGCATGCTGACACAGCTACCCACATAAATCTGTATTTCTTGGATTTCCCACACCAGCCTCTAGAAACCCAAACGTTTCACTGTTTTCTGACAGCTTGAAAGTTTATGAAATCATCTAATGGAATATTACGCTCTCACCCGATTCTGGAATTTAAAATAATTCAATTAGTACATGTGTGAACGTTAATAATTTTAATTAACCTTTAAAAACAGTTCCCTAACTTCTTTTAAGAAATGAGAAAGCGTCTGTAACCGCTTGTACGTTCTTAAAACTGAATCTCTACAATGAAAAAATCAAATTATCCGTTGTGCATTATTGGAGAAATTGCTTCCTATAGTAAACGTGTAACATTCCTGGGAAGATCAAGAGAGTAGAGTAAAACGCACCAACACCGTCAAACAAGGACTTAAACCCTGAACCCTCAGATTAAAAGTCTGATGCACTACCAACGGAGCTATACAGATTCTGAAAAACCTCAACAGTTTTTATGTTTCTCAGACTTATTCCTATAAAAACAGACGGAACTTTGGTAACGCTCAGTAGTTTTTAATCCTTAACTATTACCATAACTGCGCAAAAAAACTCATTAACACCTTCAAAATGCAGACAAACACACTTTTAAAAGAAAAACTGGGAATCCATTTAAGCGAAAGCAACGAAACTGAGCCCAAAAAATGAAAAATATACACAATAATGTAACGCCCTCAATAAGAAAGGCCACAGCTATGAAATATTCAGACATGTTAGATAAAGTCTCTTCATTAGAAGATGTATATGTTCGTCTTTTAAGGCTCCCTCCTATCTTTTGTATGCGGCCCTCCTCATTGTAGGGGCACAGAAGGGCGGCGCGGCGCTGCTATAGAGACCAGATAGCTCAGTCGGTAGAGCATCTTTGAGGATCCTGTATGTCCCTGCTGCTGCTCCTCCTTCTGCCGTAGAGCCCGGGTAGCTCAGTCGGTAGAGCATCAGACTTTTAATCTGAGGGTCCAGGGTTCAAGTCCCTGTTCGGGTGTTATGGTGACTCTGGTCTAAGCCCCACCCACTGGGCTTTTGTTTGCGGCCCTCCTCATTGTAAGGGCACAGAATTCCACATTAGCAACGCAGAGGTCCTTGTGTGCTGTTTGTCCTGGACGTAGTCAAAGGGGCCTGGAAGACGACAGTGAAACAATGGTGGTACGTCTTTGGCATTTTTTTCCTCTTCCGTCCTCTTGTCGTTGCAAATTCCCAAAGCTTCAAATTAGGCAGGGCAGAGGTAATTGTGGGGTGTGTGGGCTGGGCAAAAAGAAGGCTTTTGCTCCCTTTTGCCTGTGGGAGGATAAGAGGCTTAAACTGTGGTGTGAGCAAGCTCTTTCCGTGGGCGCCAGTGGTGTAGTGGTATCATGCAAGATTCCCATTCTTGCGACCTGGGTTCGATTCCCGGCTGGCGCAGCCTGGGCTCTAGCTTGTGGGCGTTGGAGCAAGCACTGATTAATGGGTGAGGTGTGACTCTGGGTGATTGCTGGCCCCTGCTGAGGAAAACTTTCCAAATCAAAGCCTCAACGGATTGAGTAGGAGGAAGTGGTTACTGGATGAATGACAATCAATACAGAAGGTGCTGCTTGCTTTCTGGGGCTATACCTTGCCTCCTCTTTAACAGCTTTGTACTCAAACGTCTACTGCAATGGTGAAGCTTACAGAAAGGGTGCCGGCGATGGGCTCCACCGAGCGCCTCCTTTAGTCTCACTTGTCTTTGCGACTAGGTTTTGAACGCACCAGCAATGACGCAGTGTTTTGCAAAAGGAAAGCTTAGCAGACGCGAGCAGTAGAATGCAGAATTCTAACGATGGCGACCCCGCTCTAATGTCTGACCAGCTTACGGTCCAAGCGAGAGACAGATTTGCTCATTTTCTTCTTGTTTCTTGATTGTCAAAGGCCAAAACGGAAGCGTCCCTCGAGCCGGATTCAAACCAGCGACCTAAGGATGTCTGGCGTTCTCCACTACAGTCCTCCGCTCTACCAACTGAGCTATCGAGGGAGCGGTGCGTGTCCTCTCTCTGCCGTTCACAGCCCGAGGCAGGGTGGAGTTCCTGTTCTTTGGAAAGCACAGCACTGTGTCATGTTGGATCTAACAGAGATTCCTGGGCTCTTTGTCGTTTCCTCGGCTTGCTCTCTTCAGTGGACCAAATATGTGGCCTTTGAGGATCCTGTATGTCCCTGCTGCTGCTCCTCCTTCTGCCGTAGAGCCCGGGTAGCTCAGTCGGTAGAGCATCAGACTTTTAATCTGAGGGTCCAGGGTTCAAGTCCCTGTTCGGGTGTTATGGTGACTCAGGTCTAAGCCCCACCCACTGGGCTTTTGTTTGCGGCCCTCCTCATTGTAAGGGCACAGAATTCCACATTAGCAACGCAGAGGTCCTTGTGTGCTGTTTGTCCTGGACGTAGTCAAAGGGGCCTGGAAGACGACAGTGAAACAATGGTGGTACGTCTTTGGCATTTTTTTCCTCTTCCGTCGGCTCTTGTCGTTGCAAATTCCCAAAGCTTCAAATTAGGCAGGGCAGAGGTAATTGTGGGGTGTGTGGGCTGGGCAAAAAGAAGGCCTTTGCTCCCTTTTGCCTGTGGGAGGATAAGAGGCTTAAACTGTGGTGTGAGCAAGCTCTTTCCGTGGGCGCCAGTGGTGTAGTGGTATCATGCAAGATTCCCATTCTTGCGACCCAGGTTCGGTTCCCGGCTGGCGCAGCCTGGGCTCTAGCTTGTGGGCGTTGGAGCAAGCACTGATTAATGGGTGAGGTGTGACTCTGGGTGATTGCTGGCCCCTGCTGAGGAAAACTTTGCATATCAAAGCCTCAACGGATTGAGTAGGAGGAAGTGGTAACTGGATGAATGACAATCAATACAGAAGGTGCTGCTTGCTTTCTGGGGCTATACCTTGCCTCCTCTTTAACAGCTTTGTACTCAAACGTCTACTGCAATGGTGAAGCTTACAGAAAGGGTGCCGGCGATGGGCTCCACCGAGCGCCTCCTTTAGTCTCACTTGTCTTTGCGACTAGGTTTTGAACGCACCAGCAATGACGCAGTGTTTTGCAAAAGGAAAGCTTAGCAGACGCGAGCAGTAGAATGCAGAATTCTAACGATGGCGACCCCGCTCTAATGTCTGACCAGCTTACGGTCCAAGCGAGAGACAGATTTGCTCATTTTCTTCTTGTTTCTTGATTGTCAAAGGCCAAAACGGAAGCGTCCCTCGAGCCGGATTCAAACCAGCGACCTAAGGATGTCTGGCGTTCTCCACTACAGTCCTCCGCTCTACCAACTGAGCTATCGAGGGAGCGGTGCGTGTCCTCTCTCTGCCGTTCACAGCCCGAGGCAGGGTGGAGTTCCTGTTCTTTGGAAAGCACAGCACTGTGTCATGTTGGATCTAACAGAGATTCCTGGGCTCTTTGTCGTTTCCTCGGCTTGCTCTCTTCAGTGGACCAAATATGTGGCCTTTGAGGATCCTGTATGTCCCTGCTGCTGCTCCTCCTTCTGCCGTAGAGCCCGGGTAGCTCAGTCGGTAGAGCATCAGACTTTTAATCTGAGGGTCCAGGGTTCAAGTCCCTGTTCGGGTGTTATGGTGACTCTGGTCTAAGCCCCACCCACTGGGCTTTTGTTTGCGGCCCTCCTCATTGTAAGGGCACAGAATTCCACATTAGCAACGCAGAGGTCCTTGTGTGCTGTTTGTCCTGGACGTAGTCAAAGGGGCCTGGAAGACGACAGTGAAACAATGGTGGTACGTCTTTGGCATTTTTTTCCTCTTCCGTCGGCTCTTGTCGTTGCAAATTCCCAAAGCTTCAAATTAGGCAGGGCAGAGGTAATTGTGGGGTGTGTGGGCTGGGCAAAAAGAAGGCCTTTGCTCCCTTTTGCCTGTGGGAGGATAAGAGGCTTAAACTGTGGTGTGAGCAAGCTCTTTCCGTGGGCGCCAGTGGTGTAGTGGTATCATGCAAGATTCCCATTCTTGCGACCCGGGTTCGATTCCCGGCTGGCGCAGCCTGGGCTCTAGCTTGTGGGCGTTGGAGCAAGCACTGATTAATGGGTGAGGTGTGACTCTGGGTGATTGCTGGCCCCTGCTGAGGAAAACTTTGAATATCAAAGCCTCAACAGATTGAGTAGGAGGGAGTGGTTACTGGATGAATGACAATCAATACAGAAGGTGCTGCTTGCTTTCTGGGGCTATACCTTGCCTCCTCTTTAACAGCTTTGTACTCAAACGTCTACTGCAATGGTGAAGCTTACAGAAAGGGTGCCGGCGATGGGCTCCACCGAGCGCCTCCTTTAGTCTCACTTGTCTTTGCGACTAGGTTTTGAACGCACCAGCAATGACGCAGTGTTTTGCAAAAGGAAAGCTTAGCAGACGCGAGCAGTAGAATGCAGAATTCTAACGATGGCGACCCCGCTCTAATGTCTGACCAGCTTACGGTCCAAGCGAGAGACAGATTTGCTCATTTTCTCCTTGTTTCTTGATTGTCAAAGGCCAAAACGGAAGCGTCCCTCGAGCCGGATTCGAACCAGCAACCTAAGGATGTCTGGCGTTCTCCACTACAGTCCTCCGCTCTACCAACTGAGCTATCGAGGGAGCGGTGCGTGTCCTCTCTCTGCCGTTCACAGCCCGAGGCAGGGTGGAGTTCCTGTTCTTTGGAAAGCACAGCACTGTGTCATGTTGGATCTAACAGAGATTCCTGGGCTCTTTGTCGTTTCCTCGGCTTGCTCTCTTCAGTGGACCAAATATGTGGCCTTTGAGGATCTTGTATGTCCCTGCTGCTGCTCCTCTTTCTGCCGTAGAGCCCGGGTAGCTCAGTCGGTAGAGCATCAGACTTTTAATCTGAGGGTCCAGGGTTCAAGTCCCTGTTCGGGTGTTATGGTGACTCTGGTCTAAGCCCCACCCACTGGGCTTTTGTTTGCGGCCCTCCTCATTGTAAGGGCACAGAATTCCACATTAGCAACGCAGAGGTCCTTGTGTGCTGTTTGTCCTGGACGTAGTCAAAGGGGCCTGGAAGACGACAGTGAAACAATGGTGGTACGTCTTTGGCATTTTTTTCCTCTTCCGTCGGCTCTTGTCGTTGCAAATTCCCAAAGCTTCAAATTAGGCAGGGCAGAGGTAATTGTGGGGTGTGTGGGCTGGGCAAAAAGAAGGCCTTTGCTCCCTTTTGCCTGTGGGAGGATAAGAGGCTTAAACTGTGGTGTGAGCAAGCTCTTTCCGTGGGCGCCAGTGGTGTAGTGGTATCATGCAAGATTCCCATTCTTGCGACCCGGGTTCGATTCCCGGCTGGCGCAGCCTGGGCTCTAGCTTGTGGGCGTTGGAGCAAGCACTGATTAATGGGTGAGGTGTGACTCTGGGTGATTGCTGGCCCCTGCTGAGGAAAACTTTGCATATCAAAGCCTCAACAGATTGAGTAGGAGGAAGTGGTTACTGGATGAATGACAATCAATACAGAAGGTGCTGCTTGCTTTCTGGGGCTATACCTTGCCTCCTCTTTAACAGCTTTGTACTCAAACGTCTACTGCAATGGTGAAGCTTACAGAAAGGGTGCCGGCGATGGGCTCCACCGAGCGCCTCCTTTAGTCTCACTTGTCTTTGCGACTAGGTTTTGAACGCACCAGCAATGACGCAGTGTTTTGCAAAAGGAAAGCTTAGCAGACGCGAGCAGTAGAATGCAGAATTCTAACGATGGCGACCCCGCTCTAATGTCTGACCAGCTTACGGTCCAAGCGAGAGACAGATTTGCTCATTTTCTTCTTGTTTCTTGATTGTCAAAGGCCAAAACGGAAGCGTCCCTCGAGCCGGATTCAAACCAGCGACCTAAGGATGTCTGGCGTTCTCCACTACAGTCCTCCGCTCTACCGACTGAGCTATCGAGGGAGCGGTGTGTGTCCTCTCTCTGCCGTTCACAGCCCGAGGCAGGGTGGAGTTCCTGTTCTTTGGAAAGCACAGCACTGTGTCATGTTGGATCTAACAGAGATTCCTGGGCTCTTTGTCGTTTCCTCGGCTTGCTCTCTTCAGTGGACCAAATATGTGGCCTTTGAGGATCCTGTATGTCCCTGCTGCTGCTCCTCCTTCTGCCGTAGAGCCCGGGTAGCTCAGTCGGTAGAGCATCAGACTTTTAATCTGAGGGTCCAGGGTTCAAGTCCCTGTTCGGGTGTTATGGTGACTCTGGTCTAAGCCCCACCCACTGGGCTTTTGTTTGCGGCCCTCCTCATTGTAAGGGCACAGAATTCCACATTAGCAACGCAGAGGTCCTTGTGTGCTGTTTGTCCTGGACGTAGTCAAAGGGGCCTGGAAGACGACAGTGAAACAATGGTGGTACGTCTTTGGCATTTTTTTCCTCTTCCGTCGGCTCTTGTCGTTGCAAATTCCCAAAGCTTCAAATTAGGCAGGGCAGAGGTAATTGTGGGGTGTGTGGGCTGGGCAAAAAGAAGGCCTTTGCTCCCTTTTGCCTGTGGGAGGATAAGAGGCTTAAACTGTGGTGTGAGCAAGCTCTTTCTGTGGGCGCCAGTGGTGTAGTGGTATCATGCAAGATTCCCATTCTTGCGACCCGGGTTCGATTCCCGGCTGGCGCAGCCTGGGCTCTAGCTTGTGGGCGTTGGAGCAAGCACTGATTAATGGGTGAGGTGTGACTCTGGGTGATTGCTGGCCCCTGCTGAGGAAAACTTTGCATATCAAAGCCTCAACGGATTGAGTAGGAGGAAGTGGTTACTGGATGAATGACAATCAATACAGAAGGTGCTGCTTGCTTTCTGGGGCTATACCTTGCCTCCTCTTTAACAGCTTTGTACTCAAACGTCTACTGCAATGGTGAAGCTTACAGAAAGGGTGCCGGCGATGGGCTCCACCGAGCGCCTCCTTTAGTCTCACTTGTCTTTGCGACTAGGTTTTGAACGCACCAGCAATGACGCAGTGTTTTGCAAAAGGAAAGCTTAGCAGACGCGAGCAGTAGAATGCAGAATTCTAACGATGGCGACCCCGCTCTAATGTCTGACCAGCTTACGGTCCAAGCGAGAGACAGATTTGCTCATTTTCTTCTTGTTTCTTGATTGTCAAAGGCCAAAACGGAAGCGTCCCTCGAGCCGGATTCAAACCAGCGACCTAAGGATGTCTGGCGTTCTCCACTACAGTCCTCCGCTCTACCAACTGAGCTATCGAGGGAGCGGTGCGTGTCCTCTCTCTGCCGTTCACAGCCCGAGGCAGGGTGGAGTTCCTGTTCTTTGGAAAGCACAGCACTGTGTCATGTTGGATCTAACAGAGATTCCTGGGCTCTTTGTCGTTTCCTCGGCTTGCTCTCTTCAGTGGACCAAATATGTGGCCTTTGAGGATCCTGTATGTCCCTGCTGCTGCTCCTCCTTCTGCCGTAGAGCCCGGGTAGCTCAGTCGGTAGAGCATCAGACTTTTAATCTGAGGGTCCAGGGTTCAAGTCCCTGTTCGGGTGTTATGGTGACTCTGGTCTAAGCCCCACCCACTGGGCTTTTGTTTGCGGCCCTCCTCATTGTAAGGGCACAGAATTCCACATTAGCAACGCAGAGGTCCTTGTGTGCTGTTTGTCCTGGACGTAGTCAAAGGGGCCTGGAAGACGACAGTGAAACAATGGTGGTACGTCTTTGGCATTTTTTTCCTCTTCCGTCGGCTCTTGTCGTTGCAAATTCCCAAAGCTTCAAATTAGGCAGGGCAGAGGTAATTGTGGGGTGTGTGGGCTGGGCAAAAAGAAGGCCTTTGCTCCCTTTTGCCTGTGGGAGGATAAGAGGCTTAAACTGTGGTGTGAGCAAGCTCTTTCCGTGGGCGCCAGTGGTGTAGTGGTATCATGCAAGATTCCCATTCTTGCGACCCGGGTTCGATTCCCGGCTGGCGCAGCCTGGGCTCTAGCTTGTGGGCGTTGGAGCAAGCACTGATTAATGGGTGAGGTGTGACTCTGGGTGATTGCTGGCCCCTGCTGAGGAAAACTTTGCATATCAAAGCCTCAACGGATTGAGTAGGAGGAAGTGGTTACTGGATGAATGACAATCAATACAAAAGGTGCTGCTTGCTTTCTGGGGCTATACCTTGCCTCCTCTTTAACAGCTTTGTACTCAAACGTCTACTGCAATGGTGAAGCTTGCAGAAAGGGTGCCGGCGATGGGCTCCACCGAGCGCCTCCTTTAGTCTCACTTGTCTTTGCGACTAGGTTTTGAACGCACCAGCAATGACGCAGTGTTTTGCAAAAGGAAAGCTTAGCAGACGCGAGCAGTAGAATGCAGAATTCTAACGATGGCGACCCCGCTCTAATGTCTGACCAGCTTACGGTCCAAGCGAGAGACAGATTTGCTCATTTTCTTCTTGTTTCTTGATTGTCAAAGGCCAAAACGGAAGCGTCCCTCGAGCTGGATTCAAACCAGCGACCTAAGGATGTCTGGCGTTCTCCACTACAGTCCTCCGCTCTACCAACTGAGCTATCGAGGGAGCGGTGCGTGTCCTCTCTCTGCCGTTCACAGCCCGAGGCAGGGTGGAGTTCCTGTTCTTTGGAAAGCACAGCACTGTGTCATGTTGGATCTAACAGAGATTCCTGGGCTCTTTGTCGTTTCCTCGGCTTGCTCTCTTCAGTGGACCAAATATGTGGCCTTTGAGGATCCTGTATGTCCCTGCTGCTGCTCCTCCTTCTGCCGTAGAGCCCGGGTAGCTCAGTCGGTAGAGCATCAGACTTTTAATCTGAGGGTCCAGGGTTCAAGTCCCTGTTCGGGTGTTATGGTGACTCTGGTCTAAGCCCCACCCTCTGGGCTTTTGTTTGCGGCCCTCCTCATTGTAAGGGCACAGAATTCCACATTAGCAACGCAGAGGTCCTTGTGTGCTGTTTGTCCTGGACGTAGTCAAAGGGGCCTGGAAGACGACAGTGAAACAATGGTGGTACGTCTTTGGCATTTTTTTCCTCTTCCGTCGGCTCTTGTCGTTGCAAATTCCCAAAGCTTCAAATTAGGCAGGGCAGAGGTAATTGTGGGGTGTGTGGGCTGGGCAAAAAGAAGGCCTTTGCTCCCTTTTGCCTGTGGGAGGATAAGAGGCTTAAACTGTGGTGTGAGCAAGCTCTTTCCGTGGGCGCCAGTGGTGTAGTGGTATCATGCAAGATTCCCATTCTTGCGACCCGGGTTCGGTTCCCGGCTGGCGCAGCCTGGGCTCTAGCTTGTGGGTGTTGGAGCAAGCACTGATTAATGGGTGAGGTGTGACTCTGGGTGATTGCTGGCCCCTGCTGAGGAAAACTTTGCATATCAAAGCCTCAACGGATTGAGTAGGAGGAAGTGGTTACTGGATGAATGACAATCAATACAGAAGGTGCTGCTTGCTTTCTGGGGCTATACCTTGCCTCCTCTTTAACAGCTTTGTACTCAAACGTCTACTGCAATGGTGAAGCTTACAGAAAGGGTGCCGGCGATGGGCTCCACCGAGCGCCTCCTTTAGTCTCACTTGTCTTTGCGACTAGGTTTTGAACGCACCAGCAATGACGCAGTGTTTTGCAAAAGGAAAGCTTAGCAGACGCGAGCAGTAGAATGCAGAATTCTAACGATGGCGACCCCGCTCTAATGTCTGACCAGCTTACGGTCCAAGCGAGAGACAGATTTGCTCATTTTCTCCTTGTTTCTTGATTGTCAAAGGCCAAAATGGAAGCGTCCCTCGAGCCGGATTCGAACCAGCGACCTAAGGATGTCTGGCGTTCTCCACTACAGTCCTCCGCTCTACCAACTGAGCTATCGAGGGAGCGGTGCGTGTCCTCTCTCTGCCGTTCACAGCCCGAGGCAGGGTGGAGTTCCTGTTCTTTGGAAAGCACAGCACTGTGTCATGTTGGATCTAACAGAGATTCCTGGGCTCTTTGTCGTTTCCTCGGCTTGCTCTCTTCAGTGGACCAAATATGTGGCCTTTGAGGATCCTGTATGTCCCTGCTGCTGCTCCTCCTTCTGCCGTAGAGCCCGGGTAGCTCAGTCGGTAGAGCATCAGACTTTTAATCTGAGGGTCCAGGGTTCAAGTCCCTGTTCGGGTGTTATGGTGACTCTGGTCTAAGCCCCACCCTCTGGGCTTTTGTTTGCGGCCCTCCTCATTGTAAGGGCACAGAATTCCACATTAGCAACGCAGAGGTCCTTGTGTGCTGTTTGTCCTGGACGTAGTCAAAGGGGCCTGGAAGACGACAGTGAAACAATGGTGGTACGTCTTTGGCATTTTTTTCCTCTTCCGTCGGCTCTTGTCGTTGCAAATTCCCAAAGCTTCAAATTAGGCAGGGCAGAGGTAATTGTGGGGTGTGTGGGCTGGGCAAAAAGAAGGCCTTTGCTCCCTTTTGCCTGTGGGAGGATAAGAGGCTTAAACTGTGGTGTGAGCAAGCTCTTTCCGTGGGCGCCAGTGGTGTAGTGGTATCATGCAAGATTCCCATTCTTGCGACCCGGGTTCGGTTCCCGGCTGGCGCAGCCTGGGCTCTAGCTTGTGGGCGTTGGAGCAAGCACTGATTAATGGGTGAGGTGTGACTCTGGGTGATTGCTGGCCCCTGCTGAGGAAAACTTTGCATATCAAAGCCTCAACGGATTGAGTAGGAGGAAGTGGTTACTGGATGAATGACAATCAATACAGAAGGTGCTGCTTGCTTTCTGGGGCTACACCTTGCCTCCTCTTTAACAGCTTTGTACTCAAACGTCTACTGCAATGGTGAAGCTTACAGAAAGGGTGCCGGCGATGGGCTCCACCGAGCGCCTCCTTTAGTCTCACTTGTCTTTGCGACTAGGTTTTGAACGCACCAGCAATGACGCAGTGTTTTGCAAAAGGAAAGCTTAGCAGACGCGAGCAGTAGAATGCAGAATTCTAACGATGGCGACCCCGCTCTAATGTCTGACCAGCTTACGGTCCAAGCGAGAGACAGATTTGCTCATTTTCTCCTTGTTTCTTGATTGTCAAAGGCCAAAATGGAAGCGTCCCTCGAGCCGGATTCGAACCAGCGACCTAAGGATGTCTGGCGTTCTCCACTACAGTCCTCCGCTCTACCAACTGAGCTATCGAGGGAGCGGTGCGTGTCCTCTCTCTGCCGTTCACAGCCCGAGGCAGGGTGGAGTTCCTGTTCTTTGGAAAGCACAGCACTGTGTCATGTTGGATCTAACAGAGATTCCTGGGCTCTTTGTCGTTTCCTCGGCTTGCTCTCTTCAGTGGACCAAATATGTGGCCTTTGAGGATCCTGTATGTCCCTGCTGCTGCTCCTCCTTCTGCCGTAGAGCCCGGGTAGCTCAGTCGGTAGAGCATCAGACTTTTAATCTGAGGGTCCAGGGTTCAAGTCCCTGTTCGGGTGTTATGGTGACTCTGGTCTAAGCCCCACCCTCTGGGCTTTTGTTTGCGGCCCTCCTCATTGTAAGGGCACAGAATTCCACATTAGCAACGCAGAGGTCCTTGTGTGCTGTTTGTCCTGGACGTAGTCAAAGGGGCCTGGAAGACGACAGTGAAACAATGGTGGTACGTCTTTGGCATTTTTTTCCTCTTCCGTCGGCTCTTGTCGTTGCAAATTCCCAAAGCTTCAAATTAGGCAGGGCAGAGGTAATTGTGGGGTGTGTGGGCTGGGCAAAAAGAAGGCCTTTGCTCCCTTTTGCCTGTGGGAGGATAAGAGGCTTAAACTGTGGTGTGAGCAAGCTCTTTCCGTGGGCGCCAGTGGTGTAGTGGTATCATGCAAGATTCCCATTCTTGCGACCCGGGTTCGATTCCCGGCTGGCGCAGCCTGGGCTCTAGCTTGTGGGCGTTGGAGCAAGCACTGATTAATGGGTGAGGTGTGACTCTGGGTGATTGCTGGCCCCTGCTGAGGAAAACTTTGCATATCAAAGCCTCAACGGATTGAGTAGGAGGAAGTGGTTACTGGATGAATGACAATCAATACAAAAGGTGCTGCTTGCTTTCTGGGGCTATACCTTGCCTCCTCTTTAACAGCTTTGTACTCAAACGTCTACTGCAATGGTGAAGCTTGCAGAAAGGGTGCCGGCGATGGGCTCCACCGAGCGCCTCCTTTAGTCTCACTTGTCTTTGCGACTAGGTTTTGAACGCACCAGCAATGACGCAGTGTTTTGCAAAAGGAAAGCTTAGCAGACGCGAGCAGTAGAATGCAGAATTCTAACGATGGCGACCCCGCTCTAATGTCTGACCAGCTTACGGTCCAAGCGAGAGACAGATTTGCTCATTTTCTTCTTGTTTCTTGATTGTCAAAGGCCAAAACGGAAGCGTCCCTCGAGCCGGATTCGAACCAGCGACCTAAGGATGTCTGGCGTTCTCCACTACAGTCCTCCGCTCTACCAACTGAGCTATCGAGGGAGCGGTGCGTGTCCTCTCTCTGCCGTTCACAGCCCGAGGCAGGGTGGAGTTCCTGTTCTTTGGAAAGCACAGCACTGTGTCATGTTGGATCTAACAGAGATTCCTGGGCTCTTTGTCGTTTCCTCGGCTTGCTCTCTTCAGTGGACCAAATATGTGGCCTTTGAGGATCCTGTATGTCCCTGCTGCTGCTCCTCCTTCTGCCGTAGAGCCCGGGTAGCTCAGTCGGTAGAGCATCAGACTTTTAATCTGAGGGTCCAGGGTTCAAGTCCCTGTTCGGGTGTTATGGTGACTCTGGTCTAAGCCCCACCCTCTGGGCTTTTGTTTGCGGCCCTCCTCATTGTAAGGGCACAGAATTCCACATTAGCAACGCAGAGGTCCTTGTGTGCTGTTTGTCCTGGACGTAGTCAAAGGGGCCTGGAAGACGACAGTGAAACAATGGTGGTACGTCTTTGGCATTTTTTTCCTCTTCCGTCGGCTCTTGTCGTTGCAAATTCCCAAAGCTTCAAATTAGGCAGGGCAGAGGTAATTGTGGGGTGTGTGGGCTGGGCAAAAAGAAGGCCTTTGCTCCCTTTTGCCTGTGGGAGGATAAGAGGCTTAAACTGTGGTGTGAGCAAGCTCTTTCCGTGGGCGCCAGTGGTGTAGTGGTATCATGCAAGATTCCCATTCTTGCGACCCGGGTTCGATTCCCGGCTGGCGCAGCCTGGGCTCTAGCTTGTGGGCGTTGGAGCAAGCACTGATTAATGGGTGAGGTGTGACTCTGGGTGATTGCTGGCCCCTGCTGAGGAAAACTTTGCATATCAAAGCCTCAACGGATTGAGTAGGAGGAAGTGGTTACTGGATGAATGACAATCAATACAAAAGGTGCTGCTTGCTTTCTGGGGCTATACCTTGCCTCCTCTTTAACAGCTTTGTACTCAAACGTCTACTGCAATGGTGAAGCTTGCAGAAAGGGTGCCGGCGATGGGCTCCACCGAGCGCCTCCTTTAGTCTCACTTGTCTTTGCGACTAGGTTTTGAACGCACCAGCAATGACGCAGTGTTTTGCAAAAGGAAAGCTTAGCAGACGCGAGCAGTAGAATGCAGAATTCTAACGATGGCGACCCCGCTCTAATGTCTGACCAGCTTACGGTCCAAGCGAGAGACAGATTTGCTCATTTTCTTCTTGTTTCTTGATTGTCAAAGGCCAAAACGGAAGCGTCCCTCGAGCCGGATTCGAACCAGCGACCTAAGGATGTCTGGCGTTCTCCACTACAGTCCTCCGCTCTACCAACTGAGCTATCGAGGGAGCGGTGCGTGTCCTCTCTCTGCCGTTCACAGCCCGAGGCAGGGTGGAGTTCCTGTTCTTTGGAAAGCACAGCACTGTGTCATGTTGGATCTAACAGAGATTCCTGGGCTCTTTGTCGTTTCCTCGGCTTGCTCTCTTCAGTGGACCAAATATGTGGCCTTTGAGGATCCTGTATGTCCCTGCTGCTGCTCCTCCTTCTGCCGTAGAGCCCGGGTAGCTCAGTCGGTAGAGCGTCAGACTTTTAATCTGAGGGTCCAGGGTTCAAGTCCCTGTTCGGGTGTTATGGTGACTCTGGTCTAAGCCCCACCCTCTGGGCTTTTGTTTGCGGCCCTCCTCATTGTAAGGGCATAGAATTCCACATTAGCAACGCAGAGGTCCTTGTGTGCTGTTTGTCCTGGACGTAGTCAAAGGGGCCTGGAAGACGACAGTGAAACAATGGTGGTACGTCTTTGGCATTTTTTTCCTCTTCCGTCGGCTCTTGTCGTTGCAAATTCCCAAAGCTTCAAATTAGGCAGGGCAGAGGTAATTGTGGGGTGTGTGGGCTGGGCAAAAAGAAGGCCTTTGCTCCCTTTTGCCTGTGGGAGGATAAGAGGCTTAAACTGTGGTGTGAGCAAGCTCTTTCCGTGGGCGCCAGTGGTGTAGTGGTATCATGCAAGATTCCCATTCTTGCGACCCGGGTTCGGTTCCCGGCTGGCGCAGCCTGGGCTCTAGCTTGTGGGCGTTGGAGCAAGCACTGATTAATGGGTGAGGTGTGACTCTGGGTGATTGCTGGCCCCTGCTGAGGAAAACTTTGCATATCAAAGCCTCAACGGATTGAGTAGGAGGAAGTGGTTACTGGATGAATGACAATCAATACAGAAGGTGCTGCTTGCTTTCTGGGGCTATACCTTGCCTCCTCTTTAACAGCTTTGTACTCAAACGTCTACTGCAATGGTGAAGCTTGCAGAAAGGGTGCCGGCGATGGGCTCCACCGAGCGCCTCCTTTAGTCTCACTTGTCTTTGCGACTAGGTTTTGAACGCACCAGCAATGACGCAGTGTTTTGCAAAAGGAAAGCTTAGCAGACGCGAGCAGTAGAATGCAGAATTCTAACGATGGCGACCCCGCTCTAATGTCTGACCAGCTTACGGTCCAAGCGAGAGACAGATTTGCTCATTTTCTCCTTGTTTCTTGATTGTCAAAGGCCAAAACGGAAGCGTCCCTCGAGCCGGATTCGAACCAGCGACCTAAGGATGTCTGGCGTTCTCCACTACAGTCCTCCGCTCTACCAACTGAGCTATCGAGGGAGCGGTGCGTGTCCTCTCTCTGCCGTTCACAGCCCGAGGCAGGGTGGAGTTCCTGTTCTTTGGAAAGCACAGCACTGTGTCATGTTGGATCTAACAGAGATTCCTGGGCTCTTTGTCGTTTCCTCGGCTTGCTCTCTTCAGTGGACCAAATATGTGGCCTTTGAGGATCCTGTATGTCCCTGCTGCTGCTCCTCCTTCTGCCGTAGAGCCCGGGTAGCTCAGTCGGTAGAGCGTCAGACTTTTAATCTGAGGGTCCAGGGTTCAAGTCCCTGTTCGGGTGTTATGGTGACTCTGGTCTAAGCCCCACCCTCTGGGCTTTTGTTTGCGGCCCTCCTCATTGTAAGGGCACAGAATTCCACATTAGCAACGCAGAGGTCCTTGTGTGCTGTTTGTCCTGGACGTAGTCAAAGGGGCCTGGAAGACGACAGTGAAACAATGGTGGTACGTCTTTGGCATTTTTTTCCTCTTCCGTCGGCTCTTGTCGTTGCAAATTCCCAAAGCTTCAAATTAGGCAGGGCAGAGGTAATTGTGGGGTGTGTGGGCTGGGCAAAAAGAAGGCCTTTGCTCCCTTTTGCCTGTGGGAGGATAAGAGGCTTAAACTGTGGTGTGAGCAAGCTCTTTCCGTGGGCGCCAGTGGTGTAGTGGTATCATGCAAGATTCCCATTCTTGCGACCCGGGTTCGATTCCCGGCTGGCGCAGCCTGGGCTCTAGCTTGTGGGCGTTGGAGCAAGCACTGATTAATGGGTGAGGTGTGACTCTGGGTGATTGCTGGCCCCTGCTGAGGAAAACTTTGCATATCAAAGCCTCAACGGATTGAGTAGGAGGAAGTGGTTACTGGATGAATGACAATCAATACAGAAGGTGCTGCTTGCTTTCTGGGGCTATACCTTGCCTCCTCTTTAACAGCTTTGTACTCAAACGTCTACTGCAATGGTGAAGCTTGCAGAAAGGGTGCCGGCGATGGGCTCCACCGAGCGCCTCCTTTAGTCTCACTTGTCTTTGCGACTAGGTTTTGAACGCACCAGCAATGACGCAGTGTTTTGCAAAAGGAAAGCTTAGCAGGCGCGAGCAGTAGAATGCAGAATTCTAACGATGGCGACCCCGCTCTAATGTCTGACCAGCTTACGGTCCAAGCGAGAGACAGATTTGCTCATTTTCTTCTTGTTTCTTGATTGTCAAAGGCCAAAACGGAAGCGTCCCTCGAGCCGGATTCGAACCAGCGACCTAAGGATGTCTGGCGTTCTCCACTACAGTCCTCCGCTCTACCAACTGAGCTATCGAGGGAGCGGTGCGTGTCCTCTCTCTGCCGTTCACAGCCCGAGGCAGGGTGGAGTTCCTGTTCTTTGGAAAGCACAGCACTGTGTCATGTTGGATCTAACAGAGATTCCTGGGCTCTTTGTCGTTTCCTCGGCTTGCTCTCTTCAGTGGACCAAATATGTGGCCTTTGAGGATCCTGTATGTCCCTGCTGCTGCTCCTCCTTCTGCCGTAGAGCCCGGGTAGCTCAGTCGGTAGAGCATCAGACTTTTAATCTGAGGGTCCAGGGTTCAAGTCCCTGTTCGGGTGTTATGGTGACTCTGGTCTAAGCCCCACCCTCTGGGCTTTTGTTTGCGGCCCTCCTCATTGTAAGGGCACAGAATTCCACATTAGCAACGCAGAGGTCCTTGTGTGCTGTTTGTCCTGGACGTAGTCAAAGGGGCCTGGAAGACGACAGTGAAACAATGGTGGTACGTCTTTGGCATTTTTTTCCTCTTCCGTCGGCTCTTGTCGTTGCAAATTCCCAAAGCTTCAAATTAGGCAGGGCAGAGGTAATTGTGGGGTGTGTGGGCTGGGCAAAAAGAAGGCCTTTGCTCCCTTTTGCCTGTGGGAGGATAAGAGGCTTAAACTGTGGTGTGAGCAAGCTCTTTCCGTGGGCGCCAGTGGTGTAGTGGTATCATGCAAGATTCCCATTCTTGCGACCCGGGTTCGGTTCCCGGCTGGCGCAGCCTGGGCTCTAGCTTGTGGGCGTTGGAGCAAGCACTGATTAATGGGTGAGGTGTGACTCTGGGTGATTGCTGGCCCCTGCTGAGGAAAACTTTGCATATCAAAGCCTCAACGGATTGAGTAGGAGGAAGTGGTTACTGGATGAATGACAATCAATACAGAAGGTGCTGCTTGCTTTCTGGGGCTATACCTTGCCTCCTCTTTAACAGCTTTGTACTCAAACGTCTACTGCAATGGTGAAGCTTACAGAAAGGGTGCCGGCGATGGGCTCCACCGAGCGCCTCCTTTAGTCTCACTTGTCTTTGCGACTAGGTTTTGAACGCACCAGCAATGACGCAGTGTTTTGCAAAAGGAAAGCTTAGCAGACGCGAGCAGTAGAATGCAGAATTCTAACGATGGCGACCCCGCTCTAATGTCTGACCAGCTTACGGTCCAAGCGAGAGACAGATTTGCTCATTTTCTCCTTGTTTCTTGATTGTCAAAGGCCAAAACGGAAGCGTCCCTCGAGCCGGATTCGAACCAGCGACCTAAGGATGTCTGGCGTTCTCCACTACAGTCCTCCGCTCTACCAACTGAGCTATCGAGGGAGCGGTGCGTGTCCTCTCTCTGCCGTTCACAGCCCGAGGCAGGGTGGAGTTCCTGTTCTTTGGAAAGCACAGCACTGTGTCATGTTGGATCTAACAGAGATTCCTGGGCTCTTTGTCGTTTCCTCGGCTTGCTCTCTTCAGTGGACCAAATATGTGGCCTTTGAGGATCCTGTATGTCCCTGCTGCTGCTCCTCCTTCTGCCGTAGAGCCCGGGTAGCTCAGTCGGTAGAGCGTCAGACTTTTAATCTGAGGGTCCAGGGTTCAAGTCCCTGTTCGGGTGTTATGGTGACTCTGGTCTAAGCCCCACCCTCTGGGCTTTTGTTTGCGGCCCTCCTCATTGTAAGGGCACAGAATTCCACATTAGCAACGCAGAGGTCCTTGTGTGCTGTTTGTCCTGGACGTAGTCAAAGGGGCCTGGAAGACGACAGTGAAACAATGGTGGTACGTCTTTGGCATTTTTTTCCTCTTCCGTCGGCTCTTGTCGTTGCAAATTCCCAAAGCTTCAAATTAGGCAGGGCAGAGGTAATTGTGGGGTGTGTGGGCTGGGCAAAAAGAAGGCCTTTGCTCCCTTTTGCCTGTGGGAGGATAAGAGGCTTAAACTGTGGTGTGAGCAAGCTCTTTCCGTGGGCGCCAGTGGTGTAGTGGTATCATGCAAGATTCCCATTCTTGCGACCCGGGTTCGGTTCCTGGCTGGCGCAGCCTGGGCTCTAGCTTGTGGGCGTTGGAGCAAGCACTGATTAATGGGTGAGGTGTGACTCTGGGTGATTGCTGGCCCCTGCTGAGGAAAACTTTGCATATCAAAGCCTCAACGGATTGAGTAGGAGGAAGTGGTTACTGGATGAATGACAATCAATACAGAAGGTGCTGCTTGCTTTCTGGGGCTATACCTTGCCTCCTCTTTAACAGCTTTGTACTCAAACGTCTACTGCAATGGTGAAGCTTACAGAAAGGGTGCCGGCGATGGGCTCCACCGAGCGCCTCCTTTAGTCTCACTTGTCTTTGCGACTAGGTTTTGAACGCACCAGCAATGACGCAGTGTTTTGCAAAAGGAAAGCTTAGCAGACGCGAGCAGTAGAATGCAGAATTCTAACGATGGCGACCCCGCTCTAATGTCTGACCAGCTTACGGTCCAAGCGAGAGACAGATTTGCTCATTTTCTCCTTGTTTCTTGATTGTCAAAGGCCAAAATGGAAGCGTCCCTCGAGCCGGATTCGAACCAGCGACCTAAGGATGTCTGGCGTTCTCCACTACAGTCCTCCGCTCTACCAACTGAGCTATCGAGGGAGCGGTGCGTGTCCTCTCTCTGCCGTTCACAGCCCGAGGCAGGGTGGAGTTCCTGTTCTTTGGAAAGCACAGCACTGTGTCATGTTGGATCTAACAGAGATTCCTGGGCTCTTTGTCGTTTCCTCGGCTTGCTCTCTTCAGTGGACCAAATATGTGGCCTTTGAGGATCCTGTATGTCCCTGCTGCTGCTCCTCCTTCTGCCGTAGAGCCCGGGTAGCTCAGTCGGTAGAGCGTCAGACTTTTAATCTGAGGGTCCAGGGTTCAAGTCCCTGTTCGGGTGTTATGGTGACTCTGGTCTAAGCCCCACCCTCTGGGCTTTTGTTTGCGGCCCTCCTCATTGTAAGGGCACAGAATTCCACATTAGCAACGC
Source organism: Atractosteus spatula (assembly GCF_055471065.1). NCBI lineage: Eukaryota > Metazoa > Chordata > Actinopteri > Semionotiformes > Lepisosteidae > Atractosteus > Atractosteus spatula. The sequence continues at coordinate 14,798,865 of NC_142711.1, read as the reverse complement.
AGAGGTCCTTGTGTGCTGTTTGTCCTGGACGTAGTCAAAGGGGCCTGGAAGACGACAGTGAAACAATGGTGGTACGTCTTTGGCATTTTTTTCCTCTTCCGTCGGCTCTTGTCGTTGCAAATTCCCAAAGCTTCAAATTAGGCAGGGCAGAGGTAATTGTGGGGTGTGTGGGCTGGGCAAAAAGAAGGCCTTTGCTCCCTTTTGCCTGTGGGAGGATAAGAGGCTTAAACTGTGGTGTGAGCAAGCTCTTTCCGTGGGCGCCAGTGGTGTAGTGGTATCATGCAAGATTCCCATTCTTGCGACCCGGGTTCGGTTCCCGGCTGGCGCAGCCTGGGCTCTAGCTTGTGGGCGTTGGAGCAAGCACTGATTAATGGGTGAGGTGTGACTTTGGGTGATTGCTGGCCCCTGCTGAGGAAAACTTTGCATATCAAAGCCTCAACGGATTGAGTAGGAGGAAGTGGTTACTGGATGAATGACAATCAATACAGAAGGTGCTGCTTGCTTTCTGGGGCTATACCTTGCCTCCTCTTTAACAGCTTTGTACTCAAACGTCTACTGCAATGGTGAAGCTTACAGAAAGGGTGCCGGCGATGGGCTCCACCGAGCGCCTCCTTTAGTCTCACTTGTCTTTGCGACTAGGTTTTGAACGCACCAGCAATGACGCAGTGTTTTGCAAAAGGAAAGCTTAGCAGACGCGAGCAGTAGAATGCAGAATTCTAACGATGGCGACCCCGCTCTAATGTCTGACCAGCTTACGGTCCAAGCGAGAGACAGATTTGCTCATTTTCTCCTTGTTTCTTGATTGTCAAAGGCCAAAATGGAAGCGTCCCTCGAGCCGGATTCGAACCAGCGACCTAAGGATGTCTGGCGTTCTCCACTACAGTCCTCCGCTCTACCAACTGAGCTATCGAGGGAGCGGTGCGTGTCCTCTCTCTGCCGTTCACAGCCCGAGGCAGGGTGGAGTTCCTGTTCTTTGGAAAGCACAGCACTGTGTCATGTTGGATCTAACAGAGATTCCTGGGCTCTTTGTCGTTTCCTCGGCTTGCTCTCTTCAGTGGACCAAATATGTGGCCTTTGAGGATCCTGTATGTCCCTGCTGCTGCTCCTCCTTCTGCCGTAGAGCCCGGGTAGCTCAGTCGGTAGAGCGTCAGACTTTTAATCTGAGGGTCCAGGGTTCAAGTCCCTGTTCGGGTGTTATGGTGACTCTGGTCTAAGCCCCACCCTCTGGGCTTTTGTTTGCGGCCCTCCTCATTGTAAGGGCACAGAATTCCACATTAGCAACGCAGAGGTCCTTGTGTGCTGTTTGTCCTGGACGTAGTCAAAGGGGCCTGGAAGACGACAGTGAAACAATGGTGGTACGTCTTTGGCATTTTTTTCCTCTTCCGTCGGCTCTTGTCGTTGCAAATTCCCAAAGCTTCAAATTAGGCAGGGCAGAGGTAATTGTGGGGTGTGTGGGCTGGGCAAAAAGAAGGCCTTTGCTCCCTTTTGCCTGTGGGAGGATAAGAGGCTTAAACTGTGGTGTGAGCAAGCTCTTTCCGTGGGCGCCAGTGGTGTAGTGGTATCATGCAAGATTCCCATTCTTGCGACCCGGGTTCGGTTCCCGGCTGGCGCAGCCTGGGCTCTAGCTTGTGGGCGTTGGAGCAAGCACTGATTAATGGGTGAGGTGTGACTTTGGGTGATTGCTGGCCCCTGCTGAGGAAAACTTTGCATATCAAAGCCTCAACGGATTGAGTAGGAGGAAGTGGTTACTGGATGAATGACAATCAATACAGAAGGTGCTGCTTGCTTTCTGGGGCTATACCTTGCCTCCTCTTTAACAGCTTTGTACTCAAACGTCTACTGCAATGGTGAAGCTTACAGAAAGGGTGCCGGCGATGGGCTCCACCGAGCGCCTCCTTTAGTCTCACTTGTCTTTGCGACTAGGTTTTGAACGCACCAGCAATGACGCAGTGTTTTGCAAAAGGAAAGCTTAGCAGACGCGAGCAGTAGAATGCAGAATTCTAACGATGGCGACCCCGCTCTAATGTCTGACCAGCTTACGGTCCAAGCGAGAGACAGATTTGCTCATTTTCTCCTTGTTTCTTGATTGTCAAAGGCCAAAATGGAAGCGTCCCTCGAGCCGGATTCGAACCAGCGACCTAAGGATGTCTGGCGTTCTCCACTACAGTCCTCCGCTCTACCAACTGAGCTATCGAGGGAGCGGTGCGTGTCCTCTCTCTGCCGTTCACAGCCCGAGGCAGGGTGGAGTTCCTGTTCTTTGGAAAGCACAGCACTGTGTCATGTTGGATCTAACAGAGATTCCTGGGCTCTTTGTCGTTTCCTCGGCTTGCTCTCTTCAGTGGACCAAATATGTGGCCTTTGAGGATCCTGTATGTCCCTGCTGCTGCTCCTCCTTCTGCCGTAGAGCCCGGGTAGCTCAGTCGGTAGAGCGTCAGACTTTTAATCTGAGGGTCCAGGGTTCAAGTCCCTGTTCGGGTGTTATGGTGACTCTGGTCTAAGCCCCACCCTCTGGGCTTTTGTTTGCGGCCCTCCTCATTGTAAGGGCACAGAATTCCACATTAGCAACGCAGAGGTCCTTGTGTGCTGTTTGTCCTGGACGTAGTCAAAGGGGCCTGGAAGACGACAGTGAAACAATGGTGGTACGTCTTTGGCATTTTTTTCCTCTTCCGTCGGCTCTTGTCGTTGCAAATTCCCAAAGCTTCAAATTAGGCAGGGCAGAGGTAATTGTGGGGTGTGTGGGCTGGGCAAAAAGAAGGCCTTTGCTCCCTTTTGCCTGTGGGAGGATAAGAGGCTTAAACTGTGGTGTGAGCAAGCTCTTTCCGTGGGCGCCAGTGGTGTAGTGGTATCATGCAAGATTCCCATTCTTGCGACCCGGGTTCGGTTCCCGGCTGGCGCAGCCTGGGCTCTAGCTTGTGGGCGTTGGAGCAAGCACTGATTAATGGGTGAGGTGTGACTCTGGGTGATTGCTGGCCCCTGCTGAGGAAAACTTTGCATATCAAAGCCTCAACGGATTGAGTAGGAGGAAGTGGTTACTGGATGAATGACAATCAATACAGAAGGTGCTGCTTGCTTTCTGGGGCTATACCTTGCCTCCTCTTTAACAGCTTTGTACTCAAACGTCTACTGCAATGGTGAAGCTTACAGAAAGGGTGCCGGCGATGGGCTCCACCGAGCGCCTCCTTTAGTCTCACTTGTCTTTGCGACTAGGTTTTGAACGCACCAGCAATGACGCAGTGTTTTGCAAAAGGAAAGCTTAGCAGACGCGAGCAGTAGAATGCAGAATTCTAACGATGGCGACCCCGCTCTAATGTCTGACCAGCTTACGGTCCAAGCGAGAGACAGATTTGCTCATTTTCTCCTTGTTTCTTGATTGTCAAAGGCCAAAATGGAAGCGTCCCTCGAGCCGGATTCGAACCAGCGACCTAAGGATGTCTGGCGTTCTCCACTACAGTCCTCCGCTCTACCAACTGAGCTATCGAGGGAGCGGTGCGTGTCCTCTCTCTGCCGTTCACAGCCCGAGGCAGGGTGGAGTTCATGTTCTTTGGAAAGCACAGCACTGTGTCATGTTGGATCTAACAGAGATTCCTGGGCTCTTTGTCGTTTCCTCGGCTTGCTCTCTTCAGTGGACCAAATATGTGGCCTTTGAGGATCCTGTATGTCCCTGCTGCTGCTCCTCCTTCTGCCGTAGAGCCCGGGTAGCTCAGTCGGTAGAGCGTCAGACTTTTAATCTGAGGGTCCAGGGTTCAAGTCCCTGTTCGGGTGTTATGGTGACTCTGGTCTAAGCCCCACCCTCTGGGCTTTTGTTTGCGGCCCTCCTCATTGTAAGGGCACAGAATTCCACATTAGCAACGCAGAGGTCCTTGTGTGCTGTTTGTCCTGGACGTAGTCAAAGGGGCCTGGAAGACGACAGTGAAACAATGGTGGTACGTCTTTGGCATTTTTTTCCTCTTCCGTCGGCTCTTGTCGTTGCAAATTCCCAAAGCTTCAAATTAGGCAGGGCAGAGGTAATTGTGGGGTGTGTGGGCTGGGCAAAAAGAAGGCCTTTGCTCCCTTTTGCCTGTGGGAGGATAAGAGGCTTAAACTGTGGTGTGAGCAAGCTCTTTCCGTGGGCGCCAGTGGTGTAGTGGTATCATGCAAGATTCCCATTCTTGCGACCCGGGTTCGGTTCCCGGCTGGCGCAGCCTGGGCTCTAGCTTGTGGGCGTTGGAGCAAGCACTGATTAATGGGTGAGGTGTGACTTTGGGTGATTGCTGGCCCCTGCTGAGGAAAACTTTGCATATCAAAGCCTCAACGGATTGAGTAGGAGGAAGTGGTTACTGGATGAATGACAATCAATACAGAAGGTGCTGCTTGCTTTCTGGGGCTATACCTTGCCTCCTCTTTAACAGCTTTGTACTCAAACGTCTACTGCAATGGTGAAGCTTACAGAAAGGGTGCCGGCGATGGGCTCCACCGAGCGCCTCCTTTAGTCTCACTTGTCTTTGCGACTAGGTTTTGAACGCACCAGCAATGACGCAGTGTTTTGCAAAAGGAAAGCTTAGCAGACGCGAGCAGTAGAATGCAGAATTCTAACGATGGCGACCCCGCTCTAATGTCTGACCAGCTTACGGTCCAAGCGAGAGACAGATTTGCTCATTTTCTTCTTGTTTCTTGATTGTCAAAGGCCAAAACGGAAGCGTCCCTCGAGCCGGATTCGAACCAGCGACCTAAGGATGTCTGGCGTTCTCCACTACAGTCCTCCGCTCTACCAACTGAGCTATCGAGGGAGCGGTGCGTGTCCTCTCTCTGCCGTTCACAGCCCGAGGCAGGGTGGAGTTCCTGTTCTTTGGAAAGCACAGCACTGTGTCATGTTGGATCTAACAGAGATTCCTGGGCTCTTTGTCGTTTCCTCGGCTTGCTCTCTTCAGTGGACCAAATATGTGGCCTTTGAGGATCCTGTATGTCCCTGCTGCTGCTCCTCCTTCTGCCGTAGAGCCCGGGTAGCTCAGTCGGTAGAGCATCAGACTTTTAATCTGAGGGTCCAGGGTTCAAGTCCCTGTTCGGGTGTTATGGTGACTCTGGTCTAAGCCCCACCCTCTGGGCTTTTGTTTGCGGCCCTCCTCATTGTAAGGGCACAGAATTCCACATTAGCAACGCAGAGGTCCTTGTGTGCTGTTTGTCCTGGACGTAGTCAAAGGGGCCTGGAAGACGACAGTGAAACAATGGTGGTACGTCTTTGGCATTTTTTTCCTCTTCCGTCGGCTCTTGTCGTTGCAAATTCCCAAAGCTTCAAATTAGGCAGGGCAGAGGTAATTGTGGGGTGTGTGGGCTGGGCAAAAAGAAGGCCTTTGCTCCCTTTTGCCTGTGGGAGGATAAGAGGCTTAAACTGTGGTGTGAGCAAGCTCTTTCCGTGGGCGCCAGTGGTGTAGTGGTATCATGCAAGATTCCCATTCTTGCGACCCGGGTTCGATTCCCGGCTGGCGCAGCCTGGGCTCTAGCTTGTGGGCGTTGGAGCAAGCACTGATTAATGGGTGAGGTGTGACTCTGGGTGATTGCTGGCCCCTGCTGAGGAAAACTTTGCATATCAAAGCCTCAACGGATTGAGTAGGAGGAAGTGGTTACTGGATGAATGACAATCAATACAAAAGGTGCTGCTTGCTTTCTGGGGCTATACCTTGCCTCCTCTTTAACAGCTTTGTACTCAAACGTCTACTGCAATGGTGAAGCTTGCAGAAAGGGTGCCGGCGATGGGCTCCACCGAGCGCCTCCTTTAGTCTCACTTGTCTTTGCGACTAGGTTTTGAACGCACCAGCAATGACGCAGTGTTTTGCAAAAGGAAAGCTTAGCAGACGCGAGCAGTAGAATGCAGAATTCTAACGATGGCGACCCCGCTCTAATGTCTGACCAGCTTACGGTCCAAGCGAGAGACAGATTTGCTCATTTTCTCCTTGTTTCTTGATTGTCAAAGGCCAAAACGGAAGCGTCCCTCGAGCCGGATTCGAACCAGCGACCTAAGGATGTCTGGCGTTCTCCACTACAGTCCTCCGCTCTACCAACTGAGCTATCGAGGGAGCGGTGCGTGTCCTCTCTCTGCCGTTCACAGCCCGAGGCAGGGTGGAGTTCCTGTTCTTTGGAAAGCACAGCACTGTGTCATGTTGGATCTAACAGAGATTCCTGGGCTCTTTGTCGTTTCCTCGGCTTGCTCTCTTCAGTGGACCAAATATGTGGCCTTTGAGGATCCTGTATGTCCCTGCTGCTGCTCCTCCTTCTGCCGTAGAGCCCGGGTAGCTCAGTCGGTAGAGCATCAGACTTTTAATCTGAGGGTCCAGGGTTCAAGTCCCTGTTCGGGTGTTATGGTGACTCTGGTCTAAGCCCCACCCTCTGGGCTTTTGTTTGCGGCCCTCCTCATTGTAAGGGCACAGAATTCCACATTAGCAACGCAGAGGTCCTTGTGTGCTGTTTGTCCTGGACGTAGTCAAAGGGGCCTGGAAGACGACAGTGAAACAATGGTGGTACGTCTTTGGCATTTTTTTCCTCTTCCGTCGGCTCTTGTCGTTGCAAATTCCCAAAGCTTCAAATTAGGCAGGGCAGAGGTAATTGTGGGGTGTGTGGGCTGGGCAAAAAGAAGGCCTTTGCTCCCTTTTGCCTGTGGGAGGATAAGAGGCTTAAACTGTGGTGTGAGCAAGCTCTTTCCGTGGGCGCCAGTGGTGTAGTGGTATCATGCAAGATTCCCATTCTTGCGACCCGGGTTCGGTTCCCGGCTGGTGCAGCCTGGGCTCTAGCTTGTGGGCGTTGGAGCAAGCACTGATTAATGGGTGAGGTGTGACTCTGGGTGATTGCTGGCCCCTGCTGAGGAAAACTTTGCATATCAAAGCCTCAACGGATTGAGTAGGAGGAAGTGGTTACTGGATGAATGACAATCAATACAGAAGGTGCTGCTTGCTTTCTGGGGCTATACCTTGCCTCCTCTTTAACAGCTTTGTACTCAAACGTCTACTGCAATGGTGAAGCTTACAGAAAGGGTGCCGGCGATGGGCTCCACCGAGCGCCTCCTTTAGTCTCACTTGTCTTTGCGACTAGGTTTTGAACGCACCAGCAATGACGCAGTGTTTTGCAAAAGGAAAGCTTAGCAGACGCGAGCAGTAGAATGCAGAATTCTAACGATGGCGACCCCGCTCTAATGTCTGACCAGCTTACGGTCCAAGCGAGAGACAGATTTGCTCATTTTCTCCTTGTTTCTTGATTGTCAAAGGCCAAAATGGAAGCGTCCCTCGAGCCGGATTCGAACCAGCGACCTAAGAATGTCTGGCGTTCTCCACTACAGTCCTCCGCTCTACCAACTGAGCTATCGAGGGAGCGGTGCGTGTCCTCTCTCTGCCGTTCACAGCCCGAGGCAGGGTGGAGTTCCTGTTCTTTGGAAAGCACAGCACTGTGTCATGTTGGATCTAACAGAGATTCCTGGGCTCTTTGTCGTTTCCTCGGCTTGCTCTCTTCAGTGGACCAAATATGTGGCCTTTGAGGATCCTGTATGTCCCTGCTGCTGCTCCTCCTTCTGCCGTAGAGCCCGGGTAGCTCAGTCGGTAGAGCATCAGACTTTTAATCTGAGGGTCCAGGGTTCAAGTCCCTGTTCGGGTGTTATGGTGACTCTGGTCTAAGCCCCACCCTCTGGGCTTTTGTTTGCGGCCCTCCTCATTGTAAGGGCACAGAATTCCACATTAGCAACGCAGAGGTCCTTGTGTGCTGTTTGTCCTGGACGTAGTCAAAGGGGCCTGGAAGACGACAGTGAAACAATGGTGGTACGTCTTTGGCATTTTTTTCCTCTTCCGTCGGCTCTTGTCGTTGCAAATTCCCAAAGCTTCAAATTAGGCAGGGCAGAGGTAATTGTGGGGTGTGTGGGCTGGGCAAAAAGAAGGCCTTTGCTCCCTTTTGCCTGTGGGAGGATAAGAGGCTTAAACTGTGGTGTGAGCAAGCTCTTTCCGTGGGCGCCAGTGGTGTAGTGGTATCATGCAAGATTCCCATTCTTGCGACCCGGGTTCGATTCCCGGCTGGCGCAGCCTGGGCTCTAGCTTGTGGGCGTTGGAGCAAGCACTGATTAATGGGTGAGGTGTGACTCTGGGTGATTGCTGGCCCCTGCTGAGGAAAACTTTGCATATCAAAGCCTCAACGGATTGAGTAGGAGGAAGTGGTTACTGGATGAATGACAATCAATACAGAAGGTGCTGCTTGCTTTCTGGGGCTATACCTTGCCTCCTCTTTAACAGCTTTGTACTCAAACGTCTACTGCAATGGTGAAGCTTGCAGAAAGGGTGCCGGCGATGGGCTCCACCGAGCGCCTCCTTTAGTCTCACTTGTCTTTGCGACTAGGTTTTGAACGCACCAGCAATGACGCAGTGTTTTGCAAAAGGAAAGCTTAGCAGACGCGAGCAGTAGAATGCAGAATTCTAACGATGGCGACCCCGCTCTAATGTCTGACCAGCTTACGGTCCAAGCGAGAGACAGATTTGCTCATTTTCTTCTTGTTTCTTGATTGTCAAAGGCCAAAACGGAAGCGTCCCTCGAGCCGGATTCGAACCAGCGACCTAAGGATGTCTGGCGTTCTCCACTACAGTCCTCCGCTCTACCAACTGAGCTATCGAGGGAGCGGTGCGTGTCCTCTCTCTGCCGTTCACAGCCCGAGGCAGGGTGGAGTTCCTGTTCTTTGGAAAGCACAGCACTGTGTCATGTTGGATCTAACAGAGATTCCTGGGCTCTTTGTCGTTTCCTCGGCTTGCTCTCTTCAGTGGACCAAATATGTGGCCTTTGAGGATCCTGTATGTCCCTGCTGCTGCTCCTCCTTCTGTCGTAGAGCCCGGGTAGCTCAGTCGTTAGAGCATCAGACTTTTAATCTGAGGGTCCAGGGTTCAAGTCCCTGTTTGGGTGTTATGGTGACTCTGGTCTAAGCCCCACCCACTGGGCTTTTGTTTGCGGCCCTCCTCATTGTAAGGGCACAGAATTCCACATTAGCAACGCAGAGGTCCTTGTGTGCTGTTTGTCCTGGACGTAGTCAAAGGGGCCTGGAAGACGACAGTGAAACAATGGTGGTACGTCTTTGGCATTTTTTTCCTCTTCCGTCGGCTCTTGTCGTTGCAAATTCCCAAAGCTTCAAATTAGGCAGGGCAGAGGTAATTGTGGGGTGTGTGGGCTGGGCAAAAAGAAGGCCTTTGCTCCCTTTTGCCTGTGGGAGGATAAGAGGCTTAAACTGTGGTGTGAGCAAGCCCTTTCCGTGGGCGCCAGTGGTGTAGTGGTATCATGCAAGATTCCCATTCTTGCGACCCGGGTTCGATTCCCAGCTGGCGCAGCCTGGGCTCTAGCTTGTGGGTGTTGGAGCAAGCACTGATTAATGGGTGAGGTGTGACTCTGGGTGATTGCTGGCCCCTGCTGAGGAAAACTTTGCATATCAAAGCCTCAACGGATTGAGTAGGAGGAAGTGGTTACTGGATGAATGACAATCAATACAGAAGGTGCTGCTTGCTTTCTGGGGCTATACCTTGCCTCCTCTTTAACAGCTTTGTACTCAAACGTCTACTGCAATGGTGAAGCTTACAGAAAGGGTGCCGGCGATGGGCTCCACCGAGCGCCTCCTTTAGTCTCACTTGTCTTTGCGACTAGGTTTTGAACGCACCAGCAATGACGCAGTGTTTTGCAAAAGGAAAGCTTAGCAGACGCGAGCAGTAGAATGCAGAATTCTAACGATGGCGACCCCGCTCTAATGTCTGACCAGCTTACGGTCCAAGCGAGAGACAGATTTGCTCATTTTCTCCTTGTTTCTTGATTGTCAAAGGCCAAAACGGAAGCGTCCCTCGAGCCGGATTCGAACCAGCGACCTAAGGATGTCTGGCGTTCTCCACTACAGTCCTCCGCTCTACCAACTGAGCTATCGAGGGAGCGGTGCATGTCCTCTCTCTGCCGTTCACAGCCCGAGGCAGGGTGGAGTTCCTGTTCTTTGGAAAGCACAGCACTGTGTCATGTTGGATCTAACAGAGATTCCTGGGCTCTTTGTCGTTTCCTCGGCTTGCTCTCTTCAGTGGACCAAATATGTGGCCTTTGAGGATCCTGTATGTCCCTGCTGCTGCTCCTCCTTCTGCCGTAGAGCCTGGGTAGCTCAGTCGGTAGAGCATCAGACTTTTAATCTGAGGGTCCAGGGTTCAAGTCCCTGTTCGGGTGTTATGGTGACTCTGGTCTAAGCCCCACCCACTGGGCTTTTGTTTGCGGCCCTCCTCATTGTAAGGGCACAGAATTCCACATTAGCAACGCAGAGGTCCTTGTGTGCTGTTTGTCCTGGACGTAGTCAAAGGGGCCTGGAAGACGACAGTGAAACAATGGTGGTACGTCTTTGGCATTTTTTTCCTCTTCCGTCGGCTCTTGTCGTTGCAAATTCCCAAAGCTTCAAATTAGGCAGGGCAGAGGTAATTGTGGGGTGTGTGGGCTGGGCAAAAAGAAGGCCTTTGCTCCCTTTTGCCTGTGGGAGGATAAGAGGCTTAAACTGTGGTGTGAGCAAGCTCTTCCCGTGGGCGCCATTGGTGTAGTGGTATCATGCAAGATTCCCATTCTTGCGACCTGGGTTCGATTCCCGGCTGGCGCAGCCTGGGCTCTAGCTTGTGGGTGCTGGAGCAAGCACTGATTAATGGGTGAGGTGTGACTCTGGGTGATTGCTGGCCCCTGCTGAGGAAAACTTTGCATATCAAAGCCTCAATGGATTGAGTAGGAGGAAGTGACTACTGGATGAATGACAATCAATACAGAAGGTGCTGCTTGCTTTCTGGGGCTATACCTTGCCTCCTCTTTAACAGCTTTGTACTCAAACGTCTACTGCAATGGTGAAGCTTACAGAAAGGGTGCCGGCGATGGGCTCCACCGAGCGCCTCCTTTAGTCTCACTTGTCTTTGCGACTAGGTTTTGAACGCACCAGCAATGACGCAGTGTTTTGCAAAAGGAAAGCTTAGCAGACGCGAGCAGTAGAATGCAGAATTCTAACGATGGCGACCCCGCTCTAATGTCTGACCAGCTTACGGTCCAAGCGAGAGACAGATTTGCTCATTTTCTTCTTGTTTCTTGATTGTCAAAGGCCAAAACGGAAGCGTCCCTCGAGCCGGATTCGAACCAGCGACCTAAGGATGTCTGGCGTTCTCCACTACAGTCCTCCGCTCTACCAACTGAGCTATCGAGGGATCGGTGCGTGTCCTCTCTCTGCCATTCACAGCCCGAGGCAGGGTGGAGTTCCTGTTCTTTGGAAAGCACAGCACTGTGTCATGTTGGATCTAACAGAGATTCCTGGGCTCTTTGTCGTTTCCTCGGCTTGCTCTCTTCAGTGGACCAAATATGTGGCCTTTGAGGATCCTGTATGTCCCTGCTGCTGCTCCTCCTTCTGTCGTAGAGCCCGGGTAGCTCAGTCGTTAGAGCATCAGACTTTTAATCTGAGGGTCCAGGGTTCAAGTCCCTGTTTGGGTGTTATGGTGACTCTGGTCTAAGCCCCACCCACTGGGCTTTTGTTTGCGGCCCTCCTCATTGTAAGGGCACAGAATTCCACATTAGCAACGCAGAGGTCCTTGTGTGCTGTTTGTCCTGGACGTAGTCAAAGGGGCCTGGAAGACGACAGTGAAACAATGGTGGTACGTCTTTGGCATTTTTTTCCTCTTCCGTCGGCTCTTGTCGTTGCAAATTCCCAAAGCTTCAAATTAGGCAGGGCAGAGGTAATTGTGGGGTGTGTGGGCTGGGCAAAAAGAAGGCCTTTGCTCCCTTTTGCCTGTGGGAGGATAAGAGGCTTAAACTGTGGTGTGAGCAAGCCCTTTCCGTGGGCGCCAGTGGTGTAGTGGTATCATGCAAGATTCCCATTCTTGCGACCCGGGTTCGATTCCCAGCTGGCGCAGCCTGGGCTCTAGCTTGTGGGTGTTGGAGCAAGCACTGATTAATGGGTGAGGTGTGACTCTGGGTGATTGCTGGCCCCTGCTGAGGAAAACTTTGCATATCAAAGCCTCAACGGATTGAGTAGGAGGAAGTGGTTACTGGATGAATGACAATCAATACAGAAGGTGCTGCTTGCTTTCTGGGGCTATACCTTGCCTCCTCTTTAACAGCTTTGTACTCAAACGTCTACTGCAATGGTGAAGCTTACAGAAAGGGTGCCGGCGATGGGCTCCACCGAGCGCCTCCTTTAGTCTCACTTGTCTTTGCGACTAGGTTTTGAACGCACCAGCAATGACGCAGTGTTTTGCAAAAGGAAAGCTTAGCAGACGCGAGCAGTAGAATGCAGAATTCTAACGATGGCGACCCCGCTCTAATGTCTGACCAGCTTACGGTCCAAGCGAGAGACAGATTTGCTCATTTTCTCCTTATTTCTTGATTGTCAAAGGCCAAAATGGAAGCGTCCCTCGAGCCGGATTCGAACCAGCGACCTAAGGATGTCTGGCGTTCTCCACTACAGTCCTCCGCTCTACCAACTGAGCTATCGAGGGAGCGGTGCGTGTCCTCTCTCTGCCGTTCACAGCCCGAGGCAGGGTGGAGTTCCTGTTCTTTGGAAAGCACAGCACTGTGTCATGTTGGATCTAACAGAGATTCCTGGGCTCTTTGTCGTTTCCTCGGCTTGCTCTCTTCAGTGGACCAAATATGTGGCCTTTGAGGATCCTGTATGTCCCTGCTGCTGCTCCTCCTTCTGCCGTAGAGCCTGGGTAGCTCAGTCGGTAGAGCATCAGACTTTTAATCTGAGGGTCCAGGGTTCAAGTCCCTGTTCGGGTGTTATGGTGACTCTGGTCTAAGCCCCACCCACTGGGCTTTTGTTTGCGGCCCTCCTCATTGTAAGGGCACAGAATTCCACATTAGCAACGCAGAGGTCCTTGTGTGCTGTTTGTCCTGGACGTAGTCAAAGGGGCCTGGAAGACGACAGTGAAACAATGGTGGTACGTCTTTGGCATTTTTTTCCTCTTCCGTCGGCTCTTGTCGTTGCAAATTCCCAAAGCTTCAAATTAGGCAGGGCAGAGGTAATTGTGGGGTGTGTGGGCTGGGCAAAAAGAAGGCCTTTGCTCCCTTTTGCCTGTGGGAGGATAAGAGGCTTAAACTGTGGTGTGAGCAAGCCCTTTCCGTGGGCGCCAGTGGTGTAGTGGTATCATGCAAGATTCCCATTCTTGCGACCCGGGTTCGATTCCCAGCTGGCGCAGCCTGGGCTCTAGCTTGTGGGTGTTGGAGCAAGCACTGATTAATGGGTGAGGTGTGACTCTGGGTGATTGCTGGCCCCTGCTGAGGAAAACTTTGCATATCAAAGCCTCAACGGATTGAGTAGGAGGAAGTGGTTACTGGATGAATGACAATCAATACAGAAGGTGCTGCTTGCTTTCTGGGGCTATACCTTGCCTCCTCTTTAACAGCTTTGTACTCAAACGTCTACTGCAATGGTGAAGCTTACAGAAAGGGTGCCGGCGATGGGCTCCACCGAGCGCCTCCTTTAGTCTCACTTGTCTTTGCGACTAGGTTTTGAACGCACCAGCAATGACGCAGTGTTTTGCAAAAGGAAAGCTTAGCAGACGCGAGCAGTAGAATGCAGAATTCTAACAATGGCGACCCCGCTCTAATGTCTGACCAGCTTACGGTCCAAGCGAGAGACAGATTTGCTCATTTTCTTCTTGTTTCTTGATTGTCAAAGGCCAAAACGGAAGCGTCCCTCGAGCCGGATTCGAACCAGCGACCTAAGGATGTCTGGCGTTCTCCACTACAGTCCTCCGCTCTACCAACTGAGCTATCGAGGGAGCGGTGCGTGTCCTCTCTCTGCCGTTCACAGCCCGAGGCAGGGTGGAGTTCCTGTTCTTTGGAAAGCACAGCACTGTGTCATGTTGGATCTAACAGAGATTCCTGGGCTCTTTGTCGTTTCCTCGGCTTGCTCTCTTCAGTGGACCACATATGTGGCCTTTGAGGATCCTGTATGTCCCTGCTGCTGCTCCTCCTTCTGCCGTAGAGCCCGGGTAGCTCAGTCGGTAGAGCATCAGACTTTTAATCTGAGGGTCCAGGGTTCAAGTCCCTGTTCGGGTGTTATGGTGACTCTGGTCTAAGCCCCACCCACTGGGCTTTTGTTTGCGGCCCTCCTCATTGTAAGGGCACAGAATTCCACATTAGCAACGCAGAGGTCCTTGTGTGCTGTTTGTCCTGGACGTAGTCAAAGGGGCCTGGAAGACGACAGTGAAACAATGGTGGTACGTCTTTGGCATTTTTTTCCTCTTCCGTCGGCTCTTGTCGTTGCAAATTCCCAAAGCTTCAAATTAGGCAGGGCAGAGGTAATTGTGGGGTGTGTGGGCTGGGCAAAAAGAAGGCCTTTGCTCCCTTTTGCCTGTGGGAGGATAAGAGGCTTAAACTGTGGTGTGAGCAAGCTCTTTCCGTGGGCGCCAGTAGTGTAGTGGTATCATGCAAGATTCCCATTCTTGCGACCCGGGTTCGATTCCCGGCTGGCGCAGCCTGGGCTCTAGCTTGTGGGCGTTGGAGCAAGCACTGATTAATGGGTGAGGTGTGATTCTGGGTGATTGCTGGCCCCTGCTGAGGAAAACTTTGCATATCAAAGCCTCAACGGATTGAGTAGGAGGAAGTGGTTACTGGATGAATGACAATCAATACAAAAGGTGCTGCTTGCTTTCTGGGGCTATACCTTGCCTCCTCTTTAACAGCTTTGTACTCAAACGTCTACTGCAATGGTGAAGCTTGCAGAAAGGGTGCCGGCGATGGGCTCCACCGAGTGCCTCCTTTAGTCTCACTTGTCTTTGCGACTAGGTTTTGAACGCACCAGCAATGACGCAGTGTTTTGCAAAAGGAAAGCTTAGCAGACGCGAGCAGTAGAATGCAGAATTCTAACGATGGCGACCCCGCTCTAATGTCTGACCAGCTTACGGTCCAAGCGAGAGACAGATTTGCTCATTTTCTTCTTGTTTCTTGATTGTCAAAGGCCAAAACAGAAGCATCCCTCGAGCCGGATTCGAACCAGCGACCTAAGGATGTCTGGCGTTCGCCACTACAGTCCTCCGCTCTACCAACTGAGCTATCGAGGGAGCGGTGCGTGTCCTCTCTCTGCCGTTCACAGCCCGAGGCAGGGTGGAGTTCCTGTTCTTTGGAAAGCACAGCACTGTGTCATGTTGGATCTAACAGAGATTCCTGGGCTCTTTGTCGTTTCCTCGGCTTGCTCTCTTCAGTGGACCAAATATGTGGCCTTTGAGGATCCTGTATGTCCCTGCTGCTGCTCCTCCTTCTGCCGTAGAGCCCGGGTAGCTCAGTCGGTAGAGCATCAGACTTTTAATCTGAGGGTCCAGGGTTCAAGTCCCTGTTCGGGTGTTATGGTGACTCTGGTCTAAGCCCCACCCACTGGGCTTTTGTTTGCGGCCCTCCTCATTGTAAGGGCACAGAATTCCACATTAGCAACGCAGAGGTCCTTGTGTGCTGTTTGTCCTGGACGTAGTCAAAGGGGCCTGGAAGACGACAGTGAAACAATGGTGGTACGTCTTTGGCATTTTTTTCCTCTTCCGTCGGCTCTTGTCGTTGCAAATTCCCAAAGCTTCAAATTAGGCAGGGCAGAGGTAATTGTGGGGTGTGTGGGCTGGGCAAAAAGAAGGCCTTTGCTCCCTTTTGCCTGTGGGAGGATAAGAGGCTTAAACTGTGGTGTGAGCAAGCCCTTTCCGTGGGCGCCAGTGGTGTAGTGGTATCATGCAAGATTCCCATTCTTGCGACCCGGGTTCGATTCCCGGCTGGCGCAGCCTGGGCTCTAGTTTGTGGGCGTTGGAGCAAGCACTGATTAATGGGTGAGGTGTGACTCTGGGTGATTGCTGGCCCCTGCTGAGGAAAACTTTGCATATCAAAGCCTCAACGGATTGAGTAGGAGGAAGTGGTTACTGGATGAATGACAATCAATACAGAAGGTGCTGCTTGCTTTCTGGGGCTATACCTTGCCTCCTCTTTAACAGCTTTGTACTCAAACGTCTACTGCAATGGTGAAGCTTACAGAAAGGGTGCCGGCGATGGGCTCCACCGAGCGCCTCCTTTAGTCTCACTTGTCTTTGCGACTAGGTTTTGAACGCACCAGCAATGACGCAGTGTTTTCCAAAAGGAAAGCTTAGCAGACGTGAGCAGTAGAATGCAGAATTCTAACGATGGCGACCCCGCTCTAATGTCTGACCAGCTTACGGTCCAAGCGAGAGACAGATTTGCTCATTTTCTTCTTGTTTCTTGATTGTCAAAGGCCAAAACGGAAGCGTCCCTCGAGCCGGATTCGAACCAGCGACCTAAGGATGTTTGGCGTTTTCCACTACAGTCCTCCGCTCTACCAAGTGAGCTGTGTGGGTCCTCTCTCTGCCGTTCACAGCCCGAGGCAGGGTGGAGTTCCTGTTCTTTGGAAAGCACAGCACTGTGTCATGTTGGATCTAACAGAGATTCCTGGGCTCTTTGTCGTTTCCTCGGCTTGCTCTCTTCAGTGGACCAAATATGTGGCCTTTGAGGATCCTGTATGTCCCTGCTGCTGCTCCTCCTTCTGCCGTAGAGCCCGGGTAGCTCAGTCGGTAGAGCATCAGACTTTTAATCTGAGGGGCCAGGGTTCAAGTCCATGTTCGGGTGTTATGGTGACTCTGGTCTAAGCCTCACCCACTGGGCTTTTGTTTGCGGCCCTCCTCATTGTAAGGGCACAGAATTCCACATTAGCAACGCAGAGGTCCTTGTGTGCTGTTTGTCCTGGACGTAGTCAAAGGGGCCTGGAAGACGACAGTGAAACAATGGTGGTACGTCTTTGGCATTTTTTTCCTCTTCCGTCGGCTCTTGTCGTTGCAAATTCCCAAAGCTTCAAATTAGGCAGGGCAGAGGTAATTGTGGGGTGTGTGGGCTGGGCAAAAAGAAGGCCTTTGCTCCCTTTTGCCTGTGGGAGGATAAGAGGCTTAAACTGTGGTGTGAGCAAGCCCTTTTCGTGGGCGCCAGTGGTGTAGTGGTATCATGCAAGATTCCCATTCTTGCGACCCGGGTTCGATTCCCGGCTGGCGCAGCCTGGGCTCTAGCTTGTGGGCGTTGGAGCAAGCACTGATTAATGGGTGAGGTGTGACTCTGGGTGATTGTGGCCCCTGCTGAGGAAAACTTTGCGTATCAAAGCCTCAACGGATTGAGTAGGAGGAAGTGGTTACTGGATGAATGACAATCAATACAGAAGGTGCTGCTTGCCTTCTGGGGCTATACCTTGCCTCCTCTTTAACAGCTTTGTACTCAAACGTCTACTGCAATGGTGAAGCTTACAGAAAGGGTGCCGGCGATGGGCTCCACCGAGCGCCTCCTTTAGTCTCACTTGTCTTTGCGACTAGGTTTTGAACGCACCAGCAATGACGCAGTGTTTTGCAAAAGGAAAGCTTAGCAGACGCGAGCAGTAGAATGCAGAATTCTAACGATGGCGACCCCGCTCTAATGTCTGACCAGCTTACGGTCCAAGCGAGAGACAGATTTGCTCATTTTCTTCTTGTTTCTTGATTGTCAAAGGCCAAAACGGAAGCGTCCCTCGAGCCGAATTCGAACCAGCGACCTAAGGATGTCTGGCGTTCTCCACTACAGTCCTCCGCTCTACCAACTGAGCTATCGAGGGAGCGGTGCGTGTCCTCTCTCTGCCGTTCACAGCCCGAGGCAGGGTGGAGTTCCTGTTCTTTGGAAAGCACAGCACTGTGTCATGTTGGATCTAACAGAGATTCCTGGGCTCTTTGTCGTGTCCTCGGCTTGCTCTCTTCAGCAGACCAAATATGTGGCCTTTGAGGATCCTGTATGTCCCTGCTGCTGCTCCTCCTTCTGCCGTAGAGGCCGGGTAGCTCAGTCGGTAGAGCATCAGACTTTTAATCTGAGGGTCCAGGGTTCAAGTCCCTGTTCGGGTGTTATGGTGACTCAGGTCTAAGCCCCACCCACTGGGCTTTTGTTTGCGGCCCTCCTCATTGTAAGGGCACAGAATTCCACATTAGCAACGCAGAGGTCCTTGTGTGCTGTTTGTCCTGGACGTAGTCAAAGGGGCCTGGAAGACGACAGTGAAACAATGGTGGTACGTCTTTGGCATTTTTTTCCTCTTCCGTCGGCTCTTGTCGTTGCAAATTCCCAAAGCTTCAAATTAGGCAGGGCAGAGGTAATTGTGGGGTGTGTGGGCTGGGCAAAAAGAAGGCCTTTGCTCCCTTTTGCCTGTGGGAGGATAAGAGGCTTAAACTGTGGTGTGAGCAAGCTCTTTCCGTGGGCGCCAGTGGTGTAGTGGTATCATGCAAGATTCCCATTCTTGCGACCCAGGTTCGGTTCCCGGCTGGCGCAGCCTGGGCTCTAGCTTGTGGGCGTTGGAGCAAGCACTGATTAATGGGTGAGGTGTGACTCTGGGTGATTGCTGGCCCCTGCTGAGGAAAACTTTGCATATCAAAGCCTCAATGGATTGAGTCGGAGGAAGTGGTTACTGGATGAATGACAATCAATACAGAAGGTGCTGCTTGCTTTCTGGGGCTATACCTTGCCTCCTCTTTAACAGCTTTGTACTCAAACGTCTACTGCAATGGTGAAGCTTACAGAAAGGGTGCCGGCGATGGGCTCCACCGAGCGCCTCCTTTAGTCTCACTTGTCTTTGCGACTAGGTTTTGAACGCACCAGCAATGACGCAGTGTTTTGCAAAAGGAAAGCTTAGCAGACGCGAGCAGTAGAATGCAGAATTCTAACGATGGCGACCCCGCTCTAATGTCTGACCAGCTTACGGTCCAAGCGAGAGACAGATTTGCTCATTTTCTCCTTGTTTCTTGATTGTCAAAGGCCAAAACGGAAGCGTCCCTCGAGCCGGATTCGAACCAGCGACCTAAGGATGTCTGGCGTTCTCCACTACAGTCCTCCGCTCTACCAACTGAGCTATCGAGGGAGCGGTGCGTGTCCTCTCTCTGCCGTTCACAGCCCGAGGCAGGGTGGAGTTCCTGTTCTTTGGAAAGCACAGCACTGTGTCATGTTGGATCTAACAGAGATTCCTGGGCTCTTTGTCGTTTCCTCGGCTTGCTCTCTTCAGTGGACCAAATATGTGGCCTTTGAGGATCCTGTATGTCCCTGCTGCTGCTCCTCCTTCTGCCGTAGAGCCCGGGTAGCTCAGTCGGTAGAGCATCAGACTTTTAATCTGAGGGTCCAGGGTTCAAGTCCCTGTTCGGGTGTTATGGTGACTCTGGTCTAAGCCCCACCCACTGGGCTTTTGTTTGCGGCCCTCCTCATTGTAAGGGCACAGCATTCCACATTAGCAACGCAGAGGTCCTTGTGTGCTGTTTGTCCTGGACGTAGTCAAAGGGGCCTGGAAGACGACAGTGAAACAATGGTGGTACGTCTTTGGCATTTTTTTCCTCTTCCGTCGGCTCTTGTCGTTGCAAATTCCCAAAGCTTCAAATTAGGCAGGGCAGAGGTAATTGTGGGGTGTGTGGGCTGGGCAAAAAGAAGGCCTTTGCTCCCTTTTGCCTGTGGGAGGATAAGAGGCTTAAACTGTGGTGTGAGCAAGCTCTTTCCGTGGGCGCCAGTGGTGTAGTGGTATCATGCAAGATTCCCATTCTTGCGACCCGGGTTCGATTCCCGGCTGGCGCAGCCTGGGCTCTAGCTTGTGGGCGTTGGAGCAAGCACTGATTAATGGGTGAGGTGTGACTCTGGGTGATTGCTGGCCCCTGCTGAGGAGAACTTTGCATATCAAAGCCTCAACGGATTGAGTAGGAGGAAGTGGTTACTGGATGAATGACAATCAATACAGAAGGTGCTGCTTGCTTTCTGGGGCTATACCTTGCCTCCTCTTTAACAGCTTTGTACTCAAACGTCTACTGCAATGGTGAAGCTTACAGAAAGGGTGCCGGCGATGGGCTCCACCGAGCGCCTCCTTTAGTCTCACTTGTCTTTGCGACTAGGTTTTGAACGCACCAGCAATGACGCAGTGTTTTGCAAAAGGAAAGCTTAGCAGACGCGAGCAGTAGAATGCAGAATTCTAACGATGGCGACCCCGCTCTAATGTCTGACCAGCTTACGGTCCAAGCGAGAGACAGATTTGCTCATTTTCTCCTTGTTTCTTGATTGTCAAAGGCCAAAACGGAAGCGTCCCTCGAGCCGGATTCGAACCAGCGACCTAAGGATGTCTGGCGTTCTCCACTACAGTCCTCCGCTCTACCAACTGAGCTATCGAGGGAGCGGTGCGTGTCCTCTCTCTGCCGTTCACAGCCCGAGGCAGGGTGGAGTTCCTGTTCTTTGGAAAGCACAGCACTGTGTCATGTTGGATCTAACAGAGATTCCTGGGCTCTTTGTCGTTTCCTCGGCTTGCTCTCTTCAGTGGACCAAATATGTGGCCTTTGAGGATCCTGTATGTCCCTGCTGCTGCTCCTCCTTCTGCCGTAGAGCCCGGGTAGCTCAGTCGGTAGAGCATCAGACTTTTAATCTGAGGGCCCAGGGTTCAAGTCCCTGTTCGGGTGTTATGGTGACTCTGGTCTAAGCCCCACCCACTGGGCTTTTGTTTGCGGCCCTCCTCATTGTAAGGGCACAGAATTCCACATTAGCAACGCAGAGGTCCTTGTGTGCTGTTTGTCCTGGACGTAGTCAAAGGGGCCTGGAAGACGACAGTGAAACAATGGTGGTACGTCTTTGGCATTTTTTTCCTCTTCCGTCGGCTCTTGTCGTTGCAAATTCCCAAAGCTTCAAATTAGGCAGGGCAGAGGTAATTGTGGGGTGTGTGGGCTGGGCAAAAAGAAGGCCTTTGCTCCCTTTTGCCTGTGGGAGGATAAGAGGCTTAAACTGTGGTGTGAGCAAGCCCTTTCCGTGGGCGCCAGTGGTGTAGTGGTATCATGCAAGATTCCCATTCTTGCGACCCGGGTTCGATTCCCGGCTGGCGCAGCCTGGGCTCTAGCTTGTGGGCGTTGGAGCAAGCACTGATTAATGGGTGAGGTGTGACTCTGGGTGATTGCTGGCCCCTGCTGAGGAAAACTTTGCGTATCAAAGCCTCAACGGATTGAGTAGGAGGAAGTGGTTACTGGATGAATGACAATCAATACAGAAGGTGCTGCTTGCCTTCTGGGGCTATACCTTGCCTCCTCTTTAACAGCTTTGTACTCAAACGTCTACTGCAATGGTGAAGCTTACAGAAAGGGTGCCGGCGATGGGCTCCACCGAGCGCCTCCTTTAGTCTCACTTGTCTTTGCGACTAGGTTTTGAACGCACCAGCAATGACGCAGTGTTTTGCAAAAGGAAAGCTTAGCAGACGCGAGCAGTAGAATGCAGAATTCTAACGATGGCGACCCCGCTCTAATGTCTGACCAGCTTACGGTCCAAGCGAGAGACAGATTTGCTCATTTTCTTCTTGTTTCTTGATTGTCAAAGGCCAAAACGGAAGCGTCCCTCGAGCCGGATTCAAACCAGCGACCTAAGGATGTCTGGCGTTCTCCACTACAGTCCTCCGCTCTACCAACTGAGCTATCGAGGGAGCGGTGCGTGTCCTCTCTCTGCCGTTCACAGCCCGAGGCAGGGTGGAGTTCCTGTTCTTTGGAAAGCACAGCACTGTGTCATGTTGGATCTAACAGAGATTCCTGGGCTCTTTGTCGTTTCCTCGGCTTGCTCTCTTCAGCGGACCAAATATGTGGCCTTTGAGGATCCTGTATGTCCCTGCTGCTGCTCCTCCTTCTGCCGTAGAGCCCGGGTAGCTCAGTCGGTAGAGCATCAGACTTTTAATCTGAGGGTCCAGGGTTCAAGTCCCTGTTCGGGTGTTATGGTGACTCTGGTCTAAGCCCCACCCACTGGGCTTTTGTTTGCGGCCCTCCTCATTGTAAGGGCACAGAATTCCACATTAGCAACGCAGAGGTCCTTGTGTGCTGTTTGTCCTGGACGTAGTCAAAGGGGCCTGGAAGACGACAGTGAAACAATGGTGGTACGTCTTTGGCATTTTTTTCCTCTTCCGTCGGCTCTTGTCGTTGCAAATTCCCAAAGCTTCAAATTAGGCAGGGCAGAGGTAATTGTGGGGTGTGTGGGCTGGGCAAAAAGAAGGCCTTTGCTCCCTTTTGCCTGTGGGAGGATAAGAGGCTTAAACTGTGGTGTGAGCAAGCTCTTTCCGTGGGCGCCAGTGGTGTAGTGGTATCATGCAAGATTCCCATTCTTGCGACCCAGGTTCGGTTCCCGGCTGGCGCAGCCTGGGCTCTAGCTTGTGGGCGTTGGAGCAAGCACTGATTAATGGGTGAGGTGTGACTCTGGGTGATTGCTGGCCCCTGCTGAGGAAAACTTTGCATATCAAAGCCTCAACGGATTGAGTCGGAGGAAGTGGTTACTGGATGAATGACAATCAATACAGAAGGTGCTGCTTGCTTTCTGGGGCTATACCTTGCCTCCTCTTCAACAGCTTTGTACTCAAACGTCTACTGCAATGGTGAAGCTTACAGAAAGGGTGCCGGCGATGGGCTCCACCGAGCGCCTCCTTTAGTCTCACTTGTCTTTGCGACTAGGTTTTGAACGCACCAGCAATGACGCAGTGTTTTGCAAAAGGAAAGCTTAGCAGACGCGAGCAGTAGAATGCAGAATTCTAACGATGGCGACCCCGCTCTAATGTCTGACCAGCTTACGGTCCAAGCGAGAGACAGATTTGCTCATTTTCTCGTTGTTTCTTGATTGTCAAAGGCCAAAACGGAAGCGTCCCTCGAGCCGGATTCGAACCAGCGACCTAAGGATGTCTGGCGTTCTCCACTACAGTCCTCTGCTCTACCAACTGAGCTATCGAGGGAGCAGTGCGTGTCCTCTCTCTGCCGTTCACAGCCCGAGGCAGGGTGGAGTTCCTGTTCTTTGGAAAGCACAGCACTGTGTCATGTTGGATCTAACAGAGATTCCTGGGCTCTTTGTCGTTTCCTCGGCTTGCTCTCTTCAGCAGACCAAATATGTGGCCTTTGAGGATCCTGTATGTCCCTGCTGCTGCTCCTCCTTCTGCCGTAGAGCCCGGGTAGCTCAGTCGGTAGAACATCAGACTTTTAATCTGAGGGTCCAGGGTTCAAGTCCCTGTTCGGGTGTTATGGTGACTCAGGTCTAAGCCCCACCCACTGGGCTTTTGTTTGCGGCCCTCCTCATTGTAAGGGCACAGAATTCCACATTAGCAACGCAGAGGTCCTTGTGTGCTGTTTGTCCTGGACGTAGTCAAAGGGGCCTGGAAGACGACAGTGAAACAATGGTGGTACGTCTTTGGCATTTTTTTCCTCTTCCGTCGGCTCTTGTCGTTGCAAATTCCCAAAGCTTCAAATTAGGCAGGGCAGAGGTAATTGTGGGGTGTGTGGGCTGGGCAAAAAGAAGGCCTTTGCTCCCTTTTGCCTGTGGGAGGATAAGAGGCTTAAACTGTGGTGTGAGCAAGCTCTTTCTGTGGGCGCCAGTGGTGTAGTGGTATCATGCAAGATTCCCATTCTTGCGACCCAGGTTCGGTTCCCGGCTGGCGCAGCCTGGGCTCTAGCTTGTGGGCGTTGGAGCAAGCACTGATTAATGGGTGAGGTGTGACTCTGGGTGATTGCTGGCCCCTGCTGAGGAAAACTTTGCATATCAAAGCCTCAATGGATTGAGTCGGAGGAAGTGGTTACTGGATGAATGACAATCAATACAGAAGGTGCTGCTTGCTTTCTGGGGCTATACCTTGCCTCCTCTTTAACAGCTTTGTACTCAAACGTCTACTGCAATGGTGAAGCTTACAGAAAGGGTGCCGGCGATGGGCTCCACCGAGCGCCTCCTTTAGTCTCACTTGTCTTTGCGACTAGGTTTTGAACGCACCAGCAATGACGCAGTGTTTTGCAAAAGGAAAGCTTAGCAGACGCGAGCAGTAGAATGCAGAATTCTAACGATGGCGACCCCGCTCTAATGTCTGACCAGCTTACGGTCCAAGCGAGAGACAGATTTGCTCATTTTCTCCTTGTTTCTTGATTGTCAAAGGCCAAAACGGAAGCGTCCCTCGAGCCGGATTCGAACCAGCGACCTAAGGATGTCTGGCGTTCTCCACTACAGTCCTCCGCTCTACCAACTGAGCTATCGAGGGAGCGGTGCGTGTCCTCTCTCTGCTGTTCACAGCCCGAGGCAGGGTGGAGTTCCTGTTCTTTGGAAAGCACAGCACTGTGTCATGTTGGATCTAACAGAGATTCCTGGGCTCTTTGTCGTTTCCTCGGCTTGCTCTCTTCAGTGGACCAAATATGTGGCCTTTGAGGATCCTGAATGTCCCTGCTGCTGCTCCTCCTTCTGCCGTAGAGCCCGGGTAGCTCAGTCGGTAGAGCATCAGACTTTTAATCTGAGGGTCCAGGGTTCAAGTCCCTGTTCGGGTGTTATGGTGACTCTGGTCTAAGCCTCACCCACTGGGCTTTTGTTTGCGGCCCTCCTCATTGTAAGGGCACAGAATTCCACATTAGCAACGCAGAGGTCCTTGTGTGCTGTTTGTCCTGGACGTAGTCAAAGGGGCCTGGAAGACGACAGTGAAACAATGGTGGTACGTCTTTGGCATTTTTTTCCTCTTCCGTCGGCTCTTGTCGTTGCAAATTCCCAAAGCTTCAAATTAGGCAGGGCAGAGGTAATTGTGGGGTGTGTGGGCTGGGCAAAAAGAAGGCCTTTGCTCCCTTTTGCCTGTGGGAGGATAAGAGGCTTAAACTGTGGTGTGAGCAAGCCCTTTCCGTGGGCGCCAGTGGTGTAGTGGTATCATGCAAGATTCCCATTCTTGCGACCCGGGTTCGATTCCCGGCTGGCGCAGCCTGGGCTCTAGCTTGTGGGCGTTGGAGCAAGCACTGATTAATGGGTGAGGTGTGACTCTGGGTGATTGCTGGCCCCTGCTGAGGAAAACTTTGCGTATCAAAGCCTCAACGGATTGAGTAGGAGGAAGTGGTTACTGGATGAATGACAATCAATACAGAAGGTGCTGCTTGCCTTCTGGGGCTATACCTTGCCTCCTCTTTAACAGCTTTGTACTCAAACGTCTACTGCAATGGTGAAGCTTACAGAAAGGGTGCCGGCGATGGGCTCCACCGAGCGCCTCCTTTAGTCTCACTTGTCTTTGCGACTAGGTTTTGAACGCACCAGCAATGACGCAGTGTTTTGCAAAAGGAAAGCTTAGCAGACGCGAGCAGTAGAATGCAGAATTCTAACGATGGCGACCCCGCTCTAATGTCTGACCAGCTTACGGTCCAAGCGAGAGACAGATTTGCTCATTTTCTTCTTGTTTCTTGATTGTCAAAGGCCAAAACGGAAGCGTCCCTCGAGCCGAATTCTAACCAGCGACCTAAGGATGTCTGGCGTTCTCCACTACAGTCCTCCGCTCTACCAACTGAGCTATCGAGGGAGCGGTGCATGTCCTCTCTCTGCCGTTCACAGCCCGAGGCAGGGTGGAGTTCCTGTTCTTTGGAAAGCACAGCACTGTGTCATGTTGGATCTAACAGAGATTCCTGGGCTCTTTGTCGTTTCCACGGCTTGCTCTCTTCAGCAGACCAAATATGTGGCCTTTGAGGATCCTGTATGTCCCTGCTGCTGCTCCTCCCTCTGCCGTAGAGCCCGGGTAGCTCAGTCGGTAGAGCATCAGACTTTTAATCTGAGGGTCCAGGGTTCAAGTCCCTGTTCGGGTGTTATGGTGACTCAGGTCTAAGCCCCACCCACTGGGCTTTTGTTTGCGGCCCTCCTCATTGTAAGGGCACAGAATTCCACATTAGCAACGCAGAGGTCCTTGTGTGCTGTTTGTCCTGGACGTAGTCAAAGGGGCCTGGAAGACGACAGTGAAACAATGGTGGTACGTCTTTGGCATTTTTTTCCTCTTCCGTCGGCTCTTGTCGTTGCAAATTCCCAAAGCTTCAAATTAGGCAGGGCAGAGGTAATTGTGGGGTGTGTGGGCTGGGCAAAAAGAAGGCCTTTGCTCCCTTTTGCCTGTGGGAGGATAAGAGGCTTAAACTGTGGTGTGAGCAAGCTCTTTCCGTGGGCGCCAGTGGTGTAGTGGTATCATGCAAGATTCCCATTCTTGCGACCCAGGTTCGGTTCCCGGCTGGCGCAGCCTGGGCTCTAGCTTGTGGGCGTTGGAGCAAGCACTGATTAATGGGTGAGGTGTGACTCTGGGTGATTGCTGGCCCCTGCTGAGGAAAACTTTGCATATCAAAGCCTCAATGGATTGAGTCGGAGGAAGTGGTTACTGGATGAATGACAATCAATACAGAAGGTGCTGCTTGCTTTCTGGGGCTATACCTTGCCTCCTCTTTAACAGCTTTGTACTCAAACGTCTACTGCAATGGTGAAGCTTACAGAAAGGGTGCCGGCGATGGGCTCCACCGAGCGCCTCCTTTAGTCTCACTTGTCTTTGCGACTAGGTTTTGAACGCACCAGCAATGACGCAGTGTTTTGCAAAAGGAAAGCTTAGCAGACGCGAGCAGTAGAATGCAGAATTCTAACGATGGCGACCCCGCTCTAATGTCTGACCAGCTTACGGTCCAAGCGAGAGACAGATTTGCTCATTTTCTCCTTGTTTCTTGATTGTCAAAGGCCAAAACGGAAGCGTCCCTCGAGCCGGATTCGAACCAGCGACCTAAGGATGTCTGGCGTTCTCCACTACAGTCCTCCGCTCTACCAACTGAGCTATCGAGGGAGCGGTGCGTGTCCTCTCTCTGCCGTTCACAGCCCGAGGCAGGGTGGAGTTCCTGTTCTTTGGAAAGCACAGCACTGTGTCATGTTGGATCTAACAGAGATTCCTGGGCTCTTTGTCGTTTCCTCGGCTTGCTCTCTTCAGTGGACCAAATATGTGGCCTTTGAGGATCCTGTATGTCCCTGCTGCTGCTCCTCCTTCTGCCGTAGAGCCCGGGTAGCTCAGTCGGTAGAGCATCAGACTTTTAATCTGAGGGTCCAGGGTTCAAGTCCCTGGTCGGGTGTTATGGTGACTCTGGTCTAAGCCTCACCCACTGGGCTTTTGTTTGCGGCCCTCCTCATTGTAAGGGCACAGAATTCCACATTAGCAACGCAGAGGTCCTTGTGTGCTGTTTGTCCTGGACGTAGTCAAAGGGGCCTGGAAGACGACAGTGAAACAATGGTGGTACGTCTTTGACATTTTTTTCCTCTTCCGTCGGCTCTTGTCGTTGCAAATTCCCAAAGCTTCAAATTAGGCAGGGCAGAGGTAATTGTGGGGTGTGTGGGCTGGGCAAAAAGAAGGCCTTTGCTCCCTTTTGCCTGTGGGAGGATAAGAGGCTTAAACTGTGGTGTGAGCAAGCTCTTTCCGTGGGCACCAGTGGTGTAGTGGTATCATGCAAGATTCCCATTCTTGCGACCCGGGTTTGATTCCCGGCTGGCGCAGCCTGGGCTCTAGCTTGTGGGCGTTGGAGCAAGCACTGATTAATGGGTGAGGTGTGACTCTGGGTGATTGCTGGCCCCTGCTGAGGAAAACTTTGCGTATCAAAGCCTCAACGGATTGAGTAGGAGGAAGTGGTTACTGGATGAATGACAATCAATACAGAAGGTGCTGCTTGCCTTCTGGGGCTATACCTTGCCTCCTCTTTAACAGCTTTGTACTCAAACGTCTACTGCAATGGTGAAGCTTACAGAAAGGGTGCCGGCGATGGGCTCCACCGAGCGCCTCCTTTAGTCTCACTTGTCTTTGCGACTAGGTTTTGAACGCACCAGCAATGACGCAGTGTTTTGCAAAAGGAAAGCTTAGCAGACGCGAGCAGTAGAATGCAGAATTCTAACGATGGCGACCCCGCTCTAATGTCTGACCAGCTTACGGTCCAAGCGAGAGACAGATTTGCTCATTTTCTCCTTGTTTCTTGATTGTCAAAGGCCAAAACGGAAGCGTCCCTCGAGCCGGATTCAAACCAGCGACCTAAGGATGTCTGGCGTTCTCCACTACAGTCCTCCGCTCTACCAACTGAGCTATCGAGGGAGCGGTGCGTGTCCTCTCTCTGCTGTTCACAGCCCGAGGCAGGGTGGAGTTCCTGTTCTTTGGAAAGCACAGCACTGTGTCATGTTGGATCTAACAGAGATTCCTGGGCTCTTTGTCGTTTCCTCGGCTTGCTCTCTTCAGTGGACCAAATATGTGGCCTTTGAGGATCCTGTATGTCCCTGCTGCTGCTCCTCCTTCTGCCGTAGAGCCCGGGTAGCTCAGTCGGTAGAGCATCAGACTTTTAATCTGAGGGTCCAGGGTTCAAGTCCCTGTTCGGGTGTTATGGTGACTCTGGTCTAAGCCTCACCCACTGGGCTTTTGTTTGCGGCCCTCCTCATTGTAAGGGCACAGAATTCCACATTAGCAACGCAGAGGTCCTTGTGTGCTGTTTGTCCTGGACGTAGTCAAAGGGGCCTGGAAGACGACAGTGAAACAATGGTGGTACGTCTTTGGCATTTTTTTCCTCTTCCGTCGGCTCTTGTCGTTGCAAATTCCCAAAGCTTCAAATTAGGCAGGGCAGAGGTAATTGTGGGGTGTGTGGGCTGGGCAAAAAGAAGGCCTTTGCTCCCTTTTGCCTGTGGGAGGATAAGAGGCTTAAACTGTGGTGTGAGCAAGCCCTTTCCGTGGGCGCCAGTGGTGTAGTGGTATCATGCAAGATTCCCATTCTTGCGACCCGGGTTCGATTCCCGGCTGGCGCAGCCTGGGCTCTAGCTTATGGGCGTTGGAGCAAGCACTGATTAATGGGTGAGGTGTGACTCTGGGTGATTGCTGGCCCCTGCTGAGGAAAACTTTGTGTATCAAAGCCTCAACGGATTGAGTAGGAGGAAGTGGTTACTGGATGAATGACAATCAATACAGAAGGTGCTGCTTGCCTTCTGGGGCTATACCTTGCCTCCTCTTTAACAGCTTTGTACTCAAACGTCTACTGCAATGGTGAAGCTTACAGAAAGGGTGCCGGCGATGGGCTCCACCGAGCGCCTCCTTTAGTCTCACTTGTCTTTGCGACTAGGTTTTGAACGCACCAGCAATGACGCAGTGTTTTGCAAAAGGAAAGCTTAGCAGACGCGAGCAGTAGAATGCAGAATTCTAACGATGGCGACCCCGCTCTAATGTCTGACCAGCTTACGGTCCAAGCGAGAGACAGATTTGCTCATTTTCTTCTTGTTTCTTGATTGTCAAAGGCCAAAACGGAAGCGTCCCTCGAGCCGAATTCGAACCAGCGACCTAAGGATGTCTGGCGTTCTCCACTACAGTCCTCCGCTCTACCAACTGAGCTATCGAGGGAGCGGTGCGTGTCCTCTCTCTGCCGTTCACAGCCCGAGGCAGGGTGGAGTTCCTGTTCTTTGGAAAGCACAGCACTGTGTCATGTTGGATCTAACAGAGATTCCTGGGCTCTTTGTCGTTTCCTCGGCTTGCTCTCTTCAGCAGACCAAATATGTGGCCTTTGAGGATCCTGTATGTCCCTGCTGCTGCTCCTCCCTCTGCCGTAGAGCCCGGGTAGCTCAGTCGGTAGAGCATCAGACTTTTAATCTGAGGGTCCAGGGTTCAAGTCCCTGTTCGGGTGTTATGGTGACTCAGGTCTAAGCCCCACCCACTGGGCTTTTGTTTGCGGCCCTCCTCATTGTAAGGGCACAGAATTCCACATTAGCAACGCAGAGGTCCTTGTGTGCTGTTTGTCCTGGACGTAGTCAAAGGGGCCTGGAAGACGACAGTGAAACAATGGTGGTACGTCTTTGGCATTTTTTTCCTCTTCCGTCGGCTCTTGTCGTTGCAAATTCCCAAAGCTTCAAATTAGGCAGGGCAGAGGTAATTGTGGGGTGTGTGGGCTGGGCAAAAAGAAGGCCTTTGCTCCCTTTTGCCTGTGGGAGGATAAGAGGCTTAAACTGTGGTGTGAGCAAGCTCTTTCCGTGGGCGCCAGTGGTGTAGTGGTATCATGCAAGATTCCCATTCTTGCGACCCAGGTTCGGTTCCCGGCTGGCGCAGCCTGGGCTCTAGCTTGTGGGCGTTGGAGCAAGCACTGATTAATGGGTGAGGTGTGACTCTGGGTGATTGCTGGCCCCTGCTGAGGAAAACTTTGCATATCAAAGCCTCAATGGATTGAGTCGGAGGAAGTGGTTACTGGATGAATGACAATCAATACAGAAGGTGCTGCTTGCTTTCTGGGGCTATACCTTGCCTCCTCTTTAACAGCTTTGTACTCAAACGTCTACTGCAATGGTGAAGCTTACAGAAAGGGTGCCGGCGATGGGCTCCACCGAGCGCCTCCTTTAGTCTCACTTGTCTTTGCGACTAGGTTTTGAACGCACCAGCAATGACGCAGTGTTTTGCAAAAGGAAAGCTTAGCAGACGCGAGCAGTAGAATGCAGAATTCTAACGATGGCGACCCCGCTCTAATGTCTGACCAGCTTACGGTCCAAGCGAGAGACAGATTTGCTCATTTTCTCCTTGTTTCTTGATTGTCAAAGGCCAAAACGGAAGCGTCCCTCGAGCCGGATTCGAACCAGCGACCTAAGGATGTCTGGCGTTCTCCACTACAGTCCTCCGCTCTACCAACTGAGCTATCGAGGGAGCAGTGCGTGTCCTCTCTCTGCCGTTCACAGCCCGAGGCAGGGTGGAGTTCCTGTTCTTTGGAAAGCACAGCACTGTGTCATGTTGGATCTAACAGAGATTCCTGGGCTCTTTGTCGTTTCCTCGGCTTGCTCTCTTCAGTGGACCAAATATGTGGCCTTTGAGGATCCTGTATGTCCCTGCTGCTGCTCCTCCTTCTGCCGTAGAGCCCGGGTAGCTCAGTCGGTAAAGCATCAGACTTTTAATCTGAGGGTCCAGGGTTCAAGTCCCTGTTCGGGTGTTATGGTGACTCTGGTCTAAGCCTCACCCACTGGGCTTTTGTTTGCGGCCCTCCTCATTGTAAGGGCACAGAATTCCACATTAGCAACGCAGAGGTCCTTGTGTGCTGTTTGTCCTGGACGTAGTCAAAGGGGCCTGGAAGACGACAGTGAAACAATGGTGGTACGTCTTTGGCATTTTTTTCCTCTTCCGTCGGCTCTTGTCGTTGCAAATTCCCAAAGCTTCAAATTAGGCAGGGCAGAGGTAATTGTGGGGTGTGTGGGCTGGGCAAAAAGAAGGCCTTTGCTCCCTTTTGCCTGTGGGAGGATAAGAGGCTTAAACTGTGGTGTGAGCAAGCTCTTTCCGTGGGCACCAGTGGTGTAGTGGTATCATGCAAGATTCCCATTCTTGTGACCTGGGTTTGATTCCCAGCTGGCGCAGCCTGGGCTCTAGCTTGTGGGCGTTGGAGCAAGCACTGATTAATGGGTGAGGTGTGACTCTGGGTGATTGCTGGCCCCTGCTGAGGAAAACTTTGCATATCAAAGCCTCAACGGATTGAGTAGAAGGAAGTGGTTACTGGATGAATGACAATCAATACAGAAGGTGCTGCTTGCTTTCTGGGGCTATACCTTGCCTCCTCTTTAACAGCTTTGTACTCAAACGTCTACTGCAATGGTGAAGCTTACAGAAAGGGTGCCGGCGATGGGCTCCACCGAGCGCCTCCTTTAGTCTCACTTGTCTTTGCGACTAGGTTTTGAACGCACCAGCAATGACGCAGTGTTTTGCAAAAGGAAAGCTTAGCAGACGCGAGCAGTAGAATGCAGAATTCTAACGATGGCGACCCCGCTCTAATGTCTGACCAGCTTACGGTCCAAGCGAGAGACAGATTTGCTCATTTTCTCCTTGTTTCTTGATTGTCAAAGGCCAAAACGGAAGCGTCCCTCGAGCCGGATTCGAACCAGCGACCTAAGGATGTCTGGCGTTCTCCACTACAGTCCTCCGCTCTACCAACTGAGCTATCGAGGGAGCGGTGCGTGTCCTCTCTCTGCCGTTCACAGCCCGAGGCAGGGTGGAGTTCCTGTTCTTTGGAAAGCACAGCACTGTGTCATGTTGGATCTAACAGAGATTCCTGGGCTCTTTGTCGTTTCCTCGGCTTGCTCTCTTCAGTGGACCAAATATGTGGCCTTTGAGGATCCTGTATGTCCCTGCTGCTGCTCCTCCTTCTGCCGTAGAGCCCGGGTAGCTCAGTCGGTAGAGCATCAGACTTTTAATCTGAGGGTCCAGGGTTCAAGTCCCTGTTCGGGTGTTATGGTGACTCTGGTCTAAGCCCCACCCACTGGGCTTTTGTTTGCGGCCCTCCTCATTGTAAGGGCACAGAATTCCACATTAGCAACGCAGAGGTCCTTGTGTGCTGTTTGTCCTGGACGTAGTCAAAGGGGCCTGGAAGACGACAGTGAAACAATGGTGGTACGTCTTTGGCATTTTTTTCCTCTTCCGTCGGCTCTTGTCGTTGCAAATTCCCAAAGCTTCAAATTAGGCAGGGCAGAGGTAATTGTGGGGTGTGTGGGCTGGGCAAAAAGAAGGCCTTTGCTCCCTTTTGCCTGTGGGAGGATAAGAGGCTTAAACTGTGGTGTGAGCAAGCCCTTTCCGTGGGCGCCAGTGGTGTAGTGGTATCATGCAAGATTCCCATTTTTGCGACCCGGGTTCGATTCCCGGCTGGCGCAGCCTGGGCTCTAGCTTGTGGGCGTTGGAGCAAGCACTGATTAATGGGTGAGGTGTGACTCTGGGTGATTGCTGGCCCCTGCTGAGGAGAACTTTGCATATCAAAGCCTCAACGGATTGAGTAGGAGGAAGTGGTTACTGGATGAATGACAATCAATACAGAAGGTGCTGCTTGCTTTCTGGGGCTATACCTTGCCTCCTCTTTAACAGCTTTGTACTCAAACGTCTACTGCAATGGTGAAGCTTACAGAAAGGGTGCCGGCGATGGGCTCCACCGAGCGCCTCCTTTAGTCTCACTTGTCTTTGCGACTAGGTTTTGAACGCACCAGCAATGACGCAGTGTTTTGCAAAAGGAAAGCTTAGCAGACGCGAGCAGTAGAATGCAGAATTCTAACGATGGCGACCCCGCTCTAATGTCTGACCAGCTTACGGTCCAAGCGAGAGACAGATTTGCTCATTTTCTCCTTGTTTCTTGATTGTCAAAGGCCAAAACGGAAGCGTCCCTCGAGCCGGATTCGAACCAGCGACCTAAGGATGTCTGGCGTTCTCCACTACAGTCCTCCGCTCTACCAACTGAGCTATCGAGGGAGCGGTGCGTGTCCTCTCTCTGCCGTTCACAGCCCGAGGCAGGGTGGAGTTCCTGTTCTTTGGAAAGCACAGCACTGTGTCATGTTGGATCTAACAGAGATTCCTGGGCTCTTTGTCGTTTCCTCGGCTTGCTCTCTTCAGTGGACCAAATATGTGGCCTTTGAGGATCCTGTATGTCCCTGCTGCTGCTCCTCCTTCTGCCGTAGAGCCCGGGTAGCTCAGTCGGTAGAGCATCAGACTTTTAATCTGAGGGTCCAGGGTTCAAGTCCCTGTTCGGGTGTTATGGTGACTCTGGTCTAAGCCCCACCCACTGGGCTTTTGTTTGCGGCCCTCCTCATTGTAAGGGCACAGAATTCCACATTAGCAACGCAGAGGTCCTTGTGTGCTGTTTGTCCTGGACGTAGTCAAAGGGGCCTGGAAGACGACAGTGAAACAATGGTGGTACGTCTTTGGCATTTTTTTCCTCTTCCGTCGGCTCTTGTCGTTGCAAATTCCCAAAGCTTCAAATTAGGCAGGGCAGAGGTAATTGTGGGGTGTGTGGGCTGGGCAAAAAGAAGGCCTTTGCTCCCTTTTGCCTGTGGGAGGATAAGAGGCTTAAACTGTGGTGTGAGCAAGCCCTTTCCGTGGGCGCCAGTGGTGTAGTGGTATCATGCAAGATTCCCATTCTTGCGACCCGGGTTCGATTCCCGGCTGGCGCAGCCTGGACTCTAGCTTGTGGGCGTTGGAGCAAGCACTGATTAATGGGTGAGGTGTGACTCTGGGTGATTGCTGGCCCCTGCTGAGGAAAACTTTGCGTATCAAAGCCTCAACGGATTGAGTAGGAGGAAGTGGTTACTGGATGAATGACAATCAATACAGAAGGTGCTGCTTGCCTTCTGGGGCTATACCTTGCCTCCTCTTTAACAGCTTTGTACTCAAACGTCTACTGCAATGGTGAAGCTTACAGAAAGGGTGCCGGCGATGGGCTCCACCGAGCGCCTCCTTTAGTCTCACTTGTCTTTGCGACTAGGTTTTGAACGCACCAGCAATGACGCAGTGTTTTGCAAAAGGAAAGCTTAGCAGACGCGAGCAGTAGAATGCAGAATTCTAACGATGGCGACCCCGCTCTAATGTCTGACCAGCTTACGGTCCAAGCGAGAGACAGATTTGCTCATTTTCTCCTTGTTTCTTGATTGTCAAAGGCCAAAACGGAAGCGTCCCTCGAGCCGGATTCGAACCAGCGACCTAAGGATGTCTGGCGTTCTCCACTACAGTCCTCCGCTCTACCAACTGAGCTATCGAGGGAGCGGTGCGTGTCCTCTCTCTGCCGTTCACAGCCCGAGGCAGGGTGGAGTTCCTGTTCTTTGGAAAGCACAGCACTGTGTCATGTTGGATCTAACAGAGATTCCTGGGCTCTTTGTCGTTTCCTCGGCTTGGTCTCTTCAGCGGACCAAATATGTGGCCTTTGAGGATCCTGTATGTCCCTGCTGCTGCTCCTCCTTCTGCCGTAGAGCCCGGGTAGCTCAGTCGGTAGAGCATCAGACTTTTAATCTGAGGGTCCAGGGTTCAAGTCCCTGTTCGGGTGTTATGGTGACTCAGGTCTAAGCCCCACCCACTGGGCTTTTGTTTGCGGCCCTCCTCATTGTAAGGGCACAGAATTCCACATTAGCAACGCAGAGGTCCTTGTGTGCTGTTTGTCCTGGACGTAGTCAAAGGGGCCTGGAAGACGACAGTGAAACAATGGTGGTACGTCTTTGGCATTTTTTTCCTCTTCCGTCGGCTCTTGTCGTTGCAAATTCCCAAAGCTTCAAATTAGGCAGGGCAGAGGTAATTGTGGGGTGTGTGGGCTGGGCAAAAAGAAGGCCTTTGCTCCCTTTTGCCTGTGGGAGGATAAGAGGCTTAAACTGTGGTGTGAGCAAGCCCTTTCCGTGGGCGCCAGTGGTGTAGTGGTATCATGCAAGATTCCCATTCTTGCGACCCGGGTTCGATTCCCGGCTGGTGCAGCGTGGGCTCTAGCTTGTGGGCGTTGGAGCAAGCACTGATTAATGGGTGAGGTGTGACTTTGGGTGATTGCTGGCCCCTGCTGAGGAAAACTTTGCATATCAAAGCCTCAACGGATTGAGTAGGAGGAAGTGGTTACTGGATGAATGACAATCAATACAGAAGGTGCTGCTTGCTTTCTGGGGCTATACCTTGCCTCCTCTTTAACAGCTTTGTACTCAAACGTCTACTGCAATGGTGAAGCTTACAGAAAGGGTGCCGGCGATGGGCTCCACCGAGCGCCTCCTTTAGTCTCACTTGTCTTTGCGACTAGGTTTTGAACGCACCAGCAATGACGCAGTGTTTTGCAAAAGGAAAGCTTAGCAGACGCGAGCAGTAGAATGCAGAATTCTAACGATGGCGACCCCGCTCTAATGTCTGACCAGCTTACGGTCCAAGCGAGAGACAGATTTGCTCATTTTCTTCTTGTTTCTTGATTGTCAAAGGCCAAAACGGAAGCGTCCCTCGAGCCGGATTCAAACCAGCGACCTAAGGATGTCTGGCGTTCTCCACTACAGTCCTCCGCTCTACCAACTGAGCTATCAGTGCGTGTCCTCTCTCTGCCGTTCACAGCCCGAGGCAGGGTGGAGTTCCTGTTCTTTGGAAAGCACAGCACTGTGTCATGTTGGATCTAACAGAGATTCCTGGGCTCTTTGTCGTTTCCTCGGCTTGCTCTCTTCAGTGGACCAAATATGTGGCCTTTGAGGATCCTGTATGTCCCTGCTGCTGCTCCTCCTTCTGCCGTAGAGCCCGGGTAGCTCAGTCGGTAGAGCATCAGACTTTTAATCTGAGGGTCCAGGGTTCAAGTCCCTGTTCGGGTGTTATGGTGACTCTGGTCTAAGCCCCACCCACTGGGCTTTTGTTTGCGGCCCTCCTCATTGTAAGGGCACAGAATTCCACATTAGCAACGCAGAGGTCCTTGTGTGCTGTTTGTCCTGGACGTAGTCAAAGGGGCCTGGAAGACGACAGTGAAACAATGGTGGTACGTCTTTGGCATTTTTTTCCTCTTCCGTCGGCTCTTGTCGTTGCAAATTCCCAAAGCTTCAAATTAGGCAGGGCAGAGGTAATTGTGGGGTGTGTGGGCTGGGCAAAAAGAAGGCCTTTGCTCCCTTTTGCCTGTGGGAGGATAAGAGGCTTAAACTGTGGTGTGAGCAAGCCCTTTCCGTGGGCGCCAGTGGTGTAGTGGTATCATGCAAGATTCCCATTCTTGCGACCCGGGTTCGATTCCCGGCTGGTGCAGCGTGGGCTCTATCTTGTGGGCGTTGGAGCAAGCACTGATTAATGGGTGAGGTGTGACTCTGGGTGATTGCTGGCCCCTGCTGAGGAAAACTTTGCATATCAAAGCCTCAACGGATTGAGTAGGAGGAAGTGGTTACTGGATGAATGACAATCAATACAGAAGGTGCTGCTTGCTTTCTGGGGCTTTACCTTGCCTCCTCTTTAACAGCTTTGTACTCAAACGTCTACTGCAATGGTGAAGCTTACAGAAAGGGTGCCGGCGATGGGCTCCACCGAGCGCCTCCTTTAGTCTCACTTGTCTTTGCGACTAGGTTTTGAACGCACCAGCAATGACGCAGTGTTTTCCAAAAGGAAAGCTTAGCAGACGTGAGCAGTAGAATGCAGAATTCTAACGATGGCGACCCCGCTCTAATGTCTGACCAGCTTACGGTCCAAGCGAGAGACAGATTTGCTCATTTTCTTCTTGTTTCTTGATTGTCAAAGGCCAAAACGGAAGCGTCCCTCGAGCCGGATTCGAACCAGCGACCTAAAGATGTTTGGCGTTTTCCACTACAGTCCTCCGCTCTACCAAGTGAGCTGTGTGGGTCCTCTCTCTGCCGTTCACAGCCCGAGGCAGGGTGGAGTTCCTGTTCTTTGGAAAGCACAGCACTGTGTCATGTTGGATCTAACAGAGATTCCTGGGCTCTTTGTCGTTTCCTCGGCTTGCTCTCTTCAGTGGACCAAATATGTGGCCTTTGAGGATCCTGTATGTCCCTGCTGCTGCTCCTCCTTCTGCCGTAGAGCCCGGGTAGCTCAGTCGGTAGAGCATCAGACTTTTAATCTGAGGGGCCAGGGTTCAAGTCCCTGTTCGGGTGTTATGGTGACTCTGGTCTAAGCCCCACCCACTGGGCTTTTGTTTGCGGCCCTCCTCATTGTAAGGGCACAGAATTCCACATTAGCAACGCAGAGGTCCTTGTGTGCTGTTTGTCCTGGACGTAGTCAAAGGGGCCTGGAAGACGACAGTGAAACAATGGTGGTACGTCTTTGGCATTTTTTTCCTCTTCCGTCGGCTCTTGTCGTTGCAAATTCCCAAAGCTTCAAATTAGGCAGGGCAGAGGTAATTGTGGGGTGTGTGGGCTGGGCAAAAAGAAGGCCTTTGCTCCCTTTTGCCTGTGGGAGGATAAGAGGCTTAAACTGTGGTGTGAGCAAGCTCTTTCCGTGGGCGCCAGTGGTGTAGTGGTATCATGCAAGATTCCCATTCTTGCGACCCGGGTTCGATTCCCGGCTGGCGCAGCCTGGGCTCTAGCTTGTGGGCGTTGGAGCAAGCACTGATTAATGGGTGAGGTGTGACTCTGGGTGATTGCTGGCCCCTGCTGAGGAAAACTTTGCGTATCAAAGCCTCAACGGATTGAGTAGGAGGAAGTGGTTACTGGATGAATGACAATCAATACAGAAGGTGCTGCTTGCCTTCTGGGGCTATACCTTGCCTCCTCTTTAACAGCTTTGTACTCAAACGTCTACTGCAATGGTGAAGCTTACAGAAAGGGTGCCGGCGATGGGCTCCACCGAGCGCCTCCTTTAGTCTCACTTGTCTTTGCGACTAGGTTTTGAACGCACCAGCAATGACGCAGTGTTTTGCAAAAGGAAAGCTTAGCAGACGCGAGCAGTAGAATGCAGAATTCTAACGATGGCGACCCCGCTCTAATGTCTGACCAGCTTACGGTCCAAGCGAGAGACAGATTTGCTCATTTTCTTCTTGTTTCTTGATTGTCAAAGGCCAAAACGGAAGCGTCCCTCGAGCCGGATTCAAACCAGCGACCTAAGGATGTCTGGCGTTCTCCACTACAGTCCTCCGCTCTACCAACTGAGCTATCAGTGCGTGTCCTCTCTCTGCCGTTCACAGCCCGAGGCAGGGTGGAGTTCCTGTTCTTTGGAAAGCACAGCACTGTGTCATGTTGGATCTAACAGAGATTCCTGGGCTCTTTGTCGTTTCCTCGGCTTGCTCTCTTCAGTGGACCAAATATGTGGCCTTTGAGGATCCTGTATGTCCCTGCTGCTGCTCCTCCTTCTGCCGTAGAGCCCGGGTAGCTCAGTCGGTAGAGCATCAGACTTTTAATCTGAGGGTCCAGGGTTCAAGTCCCTGTTCGGGTGTTATGGTGACTCTGGTCTAAGCCCCACCCACTGGGCTTTTGTTTGCGGCCCTCCTCATTGTAAAGGCACAGAATTCCACATTAGCAACGCAGAGGTCCTTGTGTGCTGTTTGTCCTGGACGTAGTCAAAGGGGCCTGGAAGACGACAGTGAAACAATGGTGGTACGTCTTTGGCATTTTTTTCCTCTTCCGTCGGCTCTTGTCGTTGCAAATTCCCAAAGCTTCAAATTAGGCAGGGCAGAGGTAATTGTGGGGTGTGTGGGCTGGGCAAAAAGAAGGCCTTTGCTCCCTTTTGCCTGTGGGAGGATAAGAGGCTTAAACTGTGGTGTGAGCAAGCTCTTTCCGTGGGCGCCAGTGGTGTAGTGGTATCATGCAAGATTCCCATTCTTGCGACCCGGGTTCGATTCCCGGCTGGCGCAGCCTGGGCTCTAGGTTGTGGGCGTTGGAGCAAGCACTGATTAATGGGTGAGGTGTGACTCTGGGTGATTGCTGGCCCCTGCTGAGGAAAACTTTGCATATCAAAGCCTCAACGGATTGAGTAGGAGGAAGTGGTTACTGGATGAATGACAATCAATACAGAAGGTGCTGCTTGCTTCCTGGGGCTATACCTTGCCTCCTCTTTAACAGCTTTGTACTCAAACGTCTACTGCAATGGTGAAGCTTACAGAAAGGGTGCCGGCGATGGGCTCCACCGAGCGCCTCCTTTAGTCTCACTTGTCTTTGCGACTAGGTTTTGAACGCACCAGCAATGACGCAGTGTTTTGCAAAAGGAAAGCTTAGCAGACGCGAGCAGTAGAATGCAGAATTCTAACGATGGCGACCCCGCTCTAATGTCTGACCAGCTTACGGTCCAAGCGAGAGACAGATTTGCTCATTTTCTCCTTGTTTCTTGATTGTCAAAGGCCAAAATGGAAGCATCCCTCGAGCTGGATTCGAGCCAGCGACCTAAGGATGTCTGGCGTTCTCCACT
Organism: Atractosteus spatula; assembly: GCF_055471065.1. Taxonomy (NCBI): domain Eukaryota; kingdom Metazoa; phylum Chordata; class Actinopteri; order Semionotiformes; family Lepisosteidae; genus Atractosteus; species Atractosteus spatula. Next base: position 14,759,507 of record NC_142711.1, on the reverse strand, counting down.
ACAGTCCTCCGCTCTACCAACTGAGCTATCGAGGGAGCGGTGCGTGTCCTCTCTCTGCCGTTCACAGCCCGAGGCAGGGTGGAGTTCCTGTTCTTTGGAAAGCACAGCACTGTGTCATGTTGGATCTAACAGAGATTCCTGGGCTCTTTGTCGTTTCCTCGGCTTGCTCTCTTCAGTGGACCAAATATGTGGCCTTTGAGGATCCTGTATGTCCCTGCTGCTGCTCCTCCTTCTGCCGTAGAGCCCGGGTAGCTCAGTCGGTAGAGCATCAGACTTTTAATCTGAGGGTCCAGGGTTCAAGTCCCTGTTCGGGTGTTATGGTGACTCTGGTCTAAGCCCCACCCACTGGGCTTTTGTTTGCGGCCCTCCTCATTGTAAGGGCACAGAATTCCACATTAGCAACGCAGAGGTCCTTGTGTGCTGTTTGTCCTGGACGTAGTCAAAGGGGCCTGGAAGACGACAGTGAAACAATGGTGGTACGTCTTTGGCATTTTTTTCCTCTTCCGTCGGCTCTTGTCGTTGCAAATTCCCAAAGCTTCAAATTAGGCAGGGCAGAGGTAATTGTGGGGTGTGTGGGCTGGGCAAAAAGAAGGCCTTTGCTCCCTTTTGCCTGTGGGAGGATAAGAGGCTTAAACTGTGGTGTGAGCAAGCTCTTTCCGTGGGCGCCAGTGGTGTAGTGGTATCATGCAAGATTCCCATTCTTGCGACCCGGGTTCGATTCCCGGCTGGCGCAGCCTGGACTCTAGGTTGTGGGCGTTGGAGCAAGCACTGATTAATGGGTGAGGTGTGACTCTGGGTGATTGCTGGCCCCTGCTGAGGAAAACTTTGCATATCAAAGCCTCAACGGATTGAGTAGGAGGAAGTGGTTACTGGATGAATGACAATCAATACAGAAGGTGCTGCTTGCTTTCTGGGGCTATACCTTGCCTCCTCTTTAACAGCTTTGTACTCAAACGTCTACTGCAATGGTGAAGCTTACAGAAAGGGTGCCGGCGATGGGCTCCACCGAGCGCCTCCTTTAGTCTCACTTGTCTTTGCGACTAGGTTTTGAACGCACCAGCAATGACGCAGTGTTTTGCAAAAGGAAAGCTTAGCAGACGCGAGCAGTAGAATGCAGAATTCTAACGATGGCGACCCCGCTCTAATGTCTGACCAGCTTACGGTCCAAGCGAGAGACAGATTTGCTCATTTTCTCCTTGTTTCTTGATTGTCAAAGGCCAAAATGGAAGCATCCCTCGAGCCGGATTCGAGCCAGCGACCTAAGGATGTCTGGCGTTCTCCACTACAGTCCTCCGCTCTACCAACTGAGCTATCGAGGGAGCGGTGCGTGTCCTCTCTCTGCCGTTCACAGCCCGAGGCAGGGTGGAGTTCCTGTTCTTTGGAAAGCACAGCACTGTGTCATGTTGGATCTAACAGAGATTCCTGGGCTCTTTGTCGTTTCCTCGGCTTGCTCTCTTCAGTGGACCAAATATGTGGCCTTTGAGGATCCTGTATGTCCCTGCTGCTGCTCCTCCTTCTGCCATAGAGCCCGGGTAGCTCAGTCGGTAGAGCATCAGACTTTTAATCTGAGGGTCCAGGGTTCAAGTCCCTGTTCGGGTGTTATGGTGACTCTGGTCTAAGCCCCACCCACTGGGCTTTTGTTTGCGGCCCTCCTCATTGTAAGGGCACAGAATTCCACATTAGCAACGCAGAGGTCCTTGTGTGCTGTTTGTCCTGGACGTAGTCAAAGGGGCCTGGAAGACGACAGTGAAACAATGGTGGTACGTCTTTGGCATTTTTTTCCTCTTCCGTCGGCTCTTGTCGTTGCAAATTCCCAAAGCTTCAAATTAGGCAGGGCAGAGGTAATTGTGGGGTGTGTGGGCTGGGCAAAAAGAAGGCCTTTGCTCCCTTTTGCCTGTGGGAGGATAAGAGGCTTAAACTGTGGTGTGAGCAAGCCCTTTCCGTGGGCGCCAGTGGTGTAGTGGTATCATGCAAGATTCCCATTCTTGCGACCTGGGTTCGATTCCCGGCTGGCGCAGCCTGGGCTCTAGCTTGTGGGCGTTGGAGCAAGCACTGATTAATGGGTGAGGTGTGACTCTGGGTGATTGCTGGCCCCTGCTGAGGAAAACTTTGCATATCAAAGCCTCAATGGATTGAGTAGGAGGAAGTGGTTACTGGATGAATGACAATCAATACAGAAGGTGCTGCTTGCTTTCTGGGGCTATACCTTGCCTCCTCTTTAACAGCTTTGTACTCAAACGTCTACTGCAATGGTGAAGCTTACAGAAAGGGTGCCGGCGATGGGCTCCACCGAGCGCCTCCTTTAGTCTCACTTGTCTTTGCGACTAGGTTTTGAACGCACCAGCAATGACGCAGTGTTTTGCAAAAAGAAAGCTTAGCAGACGCGAGCAGTAGAATGCAGAATTCTAACGATGGCGACCCCGCTCTAATGTCTGACCAGCTTACGGTCCAAGCGAGAGACAGATTTGCTCATTTTCTCCTTGTTTCTTGATTGTCAAAGGCCAAAACGGAAGCGTCCCTCGAGCCGGATTCGAACCAGCGACCTAAGGATGTCTGGCGTTCTCCACTACAGTCCTCCGCTCTACCAACTGAGCTATCGAGGGAGCGGTGCGTGTCCTCTCCCTGCCGTTCACAGCCCGAGGCAGGGTGGAGTTCCTGTTCTTTGGAAAGCACAGCACTGTGTCATGTTGGATCTAACAGAGATTCCTGGGCTCTTTGTCGTTTCCTCGGCTTGCTCTCTTCAGTGGACCAAATATGTGGCCTTTGAGGATCCTGTATGTCCCTGCTGCTGCTCCTCCTTCTGCCGTAGAGCCCGGGTAGCTCAGTCGGTAGAGCATCAGACTTTTAATCTGAGGGTCCAGGGTTCAAATCCCTGTTCGTGTGTTATGGTGACTCAGGTCTAAGCCCCACCCACTGGGCTTTTGTTTGTGGCCCTCCTCATTGTAAGGGCACAGAATTCCACATTAGCAACGCAGAGGTCCTTGTGTGCTGTTTGTCCTGGACGTAGTCAAAGGGGCCTGGAAGACGACAGTGAAACAATGGTGGTACGTCTTTGGCATTTTTTTCCTCTTCCGTCGGCTCTTGTCGTTGCAAATTCCCAAAGCTTCAAATTAGGCAGGGCAGAGGTAATTGTGGGGTGTGTGGGCTGGGCAAAAAGAAGGCCTTTGCTCCCTTTTGCCTGTGGGAGGATAAGAGGCTTAAACTGTGGTGTGAGCAAGCTCTTTCCGTGGGCGCCAGTGGTGTAGTGGTATCATGCAAGATTCCCATTCTTGCGACCCGGGTTCGACTCCCGGCTGGCACAGCCTGGGCTCTAGCTTGTGGGCGTTGGAGCAAGCACTGATTAATGGGTGAGGTGTGACTCTGGGTGATTGCTGGCCCCTGCTGAGGAAAACTTTGCGTATCAAAGCCTCAACGGATTGAGTAGGAGGAAGTGGTTACTGGATGAATGACAATCAATACAGAAGGTGCTGCTTGCTTTCTGGGGCTATACCTTGCCTCCTCTTTAACAGCTTTGTACTCAAACGTCTACTGCAATGGTGAAGCTTACAGAAAGGGTGCCGGCGATGGGCTCCACCGAGCGCCTCCTTTAGTCTCACTTGTCTTTGCGACTAGGTTTTGAACGCACCAGCAATGACGCAGTGTTTTGCAAAAGGAAAGCTTAGCAGACGCGAGCAGTAGAATGCAGAATTCTAACGATGGCGACCCCGCTCTAATGTCTGACCAGCTTACGGTCCAAGCGAGAGACAGATTTGCTCATTTTCTCCTTGTTTCTTGATTGTCAAAGGCCAAAACGGAAGCGTCCCTCGAGCCGGATTCGAACCAGCGACCTAAGGATGTCTGGCGTTCTCCACTACAGTCCTCCGCTCTACCAACTGAGCTATCGAGGGAGCGATGCGTGTCCTCTCTCTGCCGTTCACAGCCCGAGGCAGGGTGGAGTTCCTGTTCTTTGGAAAGCACAGCACTGTGTCATGTTGGATCTAACAGAGATTCCTGGGCTCTTTGTCGTTTCCTCGGCTTGCTCTCTTCAGCAGACCAAATATGTGGCCTTTGAGGATCCTGTATGTCCCTGCTGCTGCTCCTCCTTCTGCCGTAGAGCCCGGGTAGCTCAGTCGGTAGAGCATCAGACTTTTAATCTGAGGGTCCAGGGTTCAAGTCCCTCTTCGGGTGTTATGGTGACTCAGGTCTAAGCCCCACCCACTGGGCTTTTGTTTGCGGCCCTCCTCATTGTAAGGGCACAGAATTCCACATTAGCAACGCAGAGGTCCTTGTGTGCTGTTTGTCCTGGACGTAGTCAAAGGGGCCTGGAAGACGACAGTGAAACAATGGTGGTACGTCTTTGGCATTTTTTTCCTCTTCCGTCGGCTCTTGTCGTTGCAAATTCCCAAAGCTTCAAATTAGGCAGGGCAGAGGTAATTGTGGGGTGTGTGGGCTGGGCAAAAAGAAGGCCTTTGCTCCCTTTTGCCTGTGGGAGGATAAGAGGCTTAAACTGTGGTGTGAGCAAGCTCTTTCCGTGGGCGCCAGTGGTGTAGTGGTATCATGCAAGATTCCCATTCTTGCGACCCAGGTTCGGTTCCCGGCTGGCGCAGCCTGGGCTCTAGCTTGTGGGCGTTGGAGCAAGCACTGATTAATGGGTGAGGTGTGACTCTGGGTGATTGCTGGCCCCTGCTGAGGAAAACTTTGCATATCAAAGCCTCAACGGATTGAGTAGGAGGAAGTGGTTACTGGATGAATGACAATCAATACAGAAGGTGCTGCTTGCCTTCTGGGGCTGTACCTTGCCTCCTCTTTAACAGCTTTGAACTCAAACGTCTACTGCAATGGTGAAGCTTACAGAAAGGGTGCCGGCGATGGGCTCCACCGAGCGCCTCCTTTAGTCTCACTTGTCTTTGCGACTAGGTTTTGAACGCACCAGCAATGACGCAGTGTTTTGCAAAAGGAAAGCTTAGCAGACGCGAGCAGTAGAATGCAGAATTCTAACGATGGCGACCCCGCTCTAATGTCTGACCAGCTTACGGTCCAAGCGAGAGACAGATTTGCTCATTTTCTCCTTGTTTCTTGATTGTCAAAGGCCAAAACGGAAGCGTCCCTCGAGCCGGATTCGAACCAGCGACCTAAGGATGTCTGGCATTCTCCACTACAGTCCTCCGCTCTACCAACTGAGCTATCGAGGGAGCGGTGTGTGTCCTCTCTCTGCCGTTCACAGCCCGAGGCAGGGTGGAGTTCCTGTTCTTTGGAAAGCACAGCACTGTGTCATGTTGGATCTAACAGAGATTCCTGGGCTCTTTGTCGTTTCCTCGGCTTGCTCTCTTCAGTGGACCAAATATGTGGCCTTTGAGGATCCTGTATGTCCCTGCTGCTGCTCCTCCTTCTGCCGTAGAGCCCGGGTAGCTCAGTCGGTAGAGCATCAGACTTTTAATCTGAGGGTCCAGGGTTCAAGTCCCTGTTCGGGTGTTATGGTGACTCTGGTCTAAGCCCCACCCACTGGGCTTTTGTTTGCGGCCCTCCTCATTGTAAGGGCACAGAATTCCACATTAGCAACGCAGAGGTCCTTGTGTGCTGTTTGTCCTGGACGTAGTCAAAGGGGCCTGGAAGACGACAGTGAAACAATGGTGGTACGTCTTTGGCATTTTTTTCCTCTTCCGTCGGCTCTTGTCGTTGCAAATTCCCAAAGCTTCAAATTAGGCAGGGCAGAGGTAATTGTGGGGTGTGTGGGCTGGGCAAAAAGAAGGCCTTTGCTCCCTTTTGCCTGTGGGAGGATAAGAGGCTTAAACTGTGGTGTGAGCAAGCCCTTTCCGTGGGCGCCAGTGGTGTAGTGGTATCATGCAAGATTCCCATTCTTGCGACCCAGGTTCGGTTCCCGGCTGGCGCAGCCTGGGCTCTAGCTTGTGGGCGTTGGAGCAAGCACTGATTAATGGGTGAGGTGTGACTCTGGGTGATTGCTGGCCCCTGCTGAGGAAAACTTTGCATATCAAAGCCTCAATGGATTGAGTCGGAGGAAGTGGTTACTGGATGAATGACAATCAATACAGAAGGTGCTGCTTGCTTTCTGGGGCTATACCTTGCCTCCTCTTTAACAGCTTTGTACTCAAACGTCTACTGCAATGGTGAAGCTTACAGAAAGGGTGCCGGCGATGGGCTCCACCGAGCGCCTCCTTTAGTCTCACTTGTCTTTGCGACTAGGTTTTGAACGCACCAGCAATGACGCAGTGTTTTGCAAAAGGAAAGCTTAGCAGACGCGAGCAGTAGAATGCAGAATTCTAACGATGGCGACCCCGCTCTAATGTCTGACCAGCTTACGGTCCAAGCGAGAGACAGATTTGCTCATTTTCTCCTTGTTTCTTGATTGTCAAAGGCCAAAACGGAAGCGTCCCTCGAGCCGGATTCGAACCAGCGACCTAAGGATGTCTGGCGTTCTCCACTACAGTCCTCCGCTCTACCAACTGAGCTATCGAGGGAGCGGTGCGTGTCCTCTCTCTGCCGTTCACAGCCCGAGGCAGGGTGGAGTTCCTGTTCTTTGGAAAGCACAGCACTGTGTCATGTTGGATCTAACAGAGATTCCTGGGCTCTTTGTCGTTTCCTCGGCTTGCTCTCTTCAGCAGACCAAATATGTGGCCTTTGAGGATCCTGTATGTCCCTGCTGCTGCTCCTCCTTCTGCCGTAGAGCCCGGGTAGCTCAGTCGGTAGAGCATCAGACTTTTAATCTGAGGGTCCAGGGTTCAAGTCCCTGTTCGGGTGTTATGGTGACTCTGGTCTAAGCCCCACCCACTGGGCTTTTGTTTGCGGCCCTCCTCATTGTAAGGGCACAGAATTCCACATTAGCAACGCAGAGGTCCTTGTGTGCTGTTTGTCCTGGACGTAGTCAAAGGGGCCTGGAAGACGACAGTGAAACAATGGTGGTACGTCTTTGGCATTTTTTTCCTCTTCCGTCGGCTCTTGTCGTTGCAAATTCCCAAAGCTTCAAATTAGGCAGGGCAGAGGTAATTGTGGGGTGTGTGGGCTGGGCAAAAAGAAGGCCTTTGCTCCCTTTTGCCTGTGGGAGGATAAGAGGCTTAAACTGTGGTGTGAGCAAGCTCTTTCCGTGGGCGCCAGTGGTGTAGTGGTATCGTGCAAGATTCCCATTCTTGCGACCCAGGTTCGGTTCCCGGCTGGCGCAGCCTGGGCTCTAGCTTGTGGGCGTTGGAGCAAGCACTGATTAATGGGTGAGGTGTGACTCTGGGTGATTGCTGGCCCCTGCTGAGGAAAACTTTGCATATCAAAGCCTCAATGGATTGAGTCGGAGGAAGTGGTTACTGGATGAATGACAATCAATACAGAAGGTGCTGCTTGCTTTCTGGGGCTATACCTTGCCTCCTCTTTAACAGCTTTGTACTCAAACGTCTACTGCAATGGTGAAGCTTACAGAAAGGGTGCCGGCGATGGGCTCCACCGAGCGCCTCCTTTAGTCTCACTTGTCTTTGCGACTAGGTTTTGAACGCACCAGCAATGACGCAGTGTTTTGCAAAAGGAAAGCTTAGCAGACGCGAGCAGTAGAATGCAGAATTCTAACGATGGCGACCCCGCTCTAATGTCTGACCAGCTTACGGTCCAAGCGAGAGACAGATTTGCTCATTTTCTTCTTGTTTCTTGATTGTCAAAGGCCAAAACGGAAGCGTCCCTCGAGCCGGATTCGAACCAGCGACCTAAGGATGTCTGGCGTTCTCCACTACAGTCCTCCGCTCTACCAACTGAGCTATCGAGGGAGCGGTGCGTGTCCTCTCTCTGCCGTTCACAGCCCGAGGCAGGGTGGAGTTCCTGTTCTTTGGAAAGCACAGCACTGTGTCATGTTGGATCTAACAGAGATTCCTGGGCTCTTTGTCGTTTCCTCGGCTTGCTCTCTTCAGTGGACCAAATATGTGGCCTTTGAGGATCCTGTATGTCCCTGCTGCTGCTCCTCCTTCTGCCGTAGAGCCCGGGTAGCTCAGTCGGTAGAGCATCAGACTTTTAATCTGAGGGTCCAGGGTTCAAGTCCCTGTTCGGGTGTTATGGTGACTCTGGTCTAAGCCCCACCCACTGGGCTTTTGTTTGCGGCCCTCCTCATTGTAAGGGCACAGAATTCCACATTAGCAACGCAGAGGTCCTTGTGTGCTGTTTGTCCTGGACGTAGTCAAAGGGGCCTGGAAGACGACAGTGAAACAATGGTGGTACGTCTTTGGCATTTTTTTTCCTCTTCCGTCGGCTCTTGTCGTTGCAAATTCCCAAAGCTTCAAATTAGGCAGGGCAGAGGTAATTGTGGGGTGTGTGGGCTGGGCAAAAAGAAGGCCTTTGCTCCCTTTTGCCTGTGGGAGGATAAGAGGCTTAAACTGTGGTGTGAGCAAGCCCTTTCCGTGGGCGCCAGTGGTGTAGTGGTATCATGCAAGATTCCCATTCTTGCGACCCGGGTTCGATTCCTGGCTGGTGCAGCCTGGGCTCTAGCTTGTGGGTGTTGGAGCAAGCACTGATTAATGGGTGAGGTGTGACTCTGGGTGATTGCTGGCCCCTGCTGAGGAAAACTTTGCATATCAAAGCCTCAACAGATTGAGTAGGAGGAAGTGGTTACTGGATGAATGACAATCAATACAGAAGGTGCTGCTTGCTTTCTGGGGCTATACCTTGCCTCCTCTTTAACAGCTTTGTACTCAAACGTCTACTGCAATGGTGAAGCTTACAGAAAGGGTGCCGGCGATGGGCTCCACCGAGCGCCTCCTTTAGTCTCACTTGTCTTTGCGACTAGGTTTTGAACGCACCAGCAATGACGCAGTGTTTTGCAAAAGGAAAGCTTAGCAGACGCGAGCAGTAGAATGCAGAATTCTAACGATGGCGACCCCGCTCTAATGTCTGACCAGCTTACGGTCCAAGCGAGAGACAGATTTGCTCATTTTCTCCTTGTTTCTTGATTGTCAAAGGCCAAAACGGAAGCGTCCCTCGAGCCGGATTCAAACCAGCGACCTAAGGATGTCTGGCGTTCTCCACTACAGTCCTCCGCTCTACCAACTGAGCTATCGAGGGAGCGGTGCGTGTCCTCTCTCTGCCGTTCACAGCCCGAGGCAGGGTGGAGTTCCTGTTCTTTGGAAAGCACAGCACTGTGTCATGTTGGATCTAACAGAGATTCCTGGGCTCTTTGTCGTTTCCTCGGCTTGCTCTCTTCAGTGGACCAAATATGTGGCCTTTGAGGATCCTGTATGTCCCTGCTGCTGCTCCTCCTTCTGCCGTAGAGCCCGGGTAGCTCAGTCGGTAGAGCATCAGACTTTTAATCTGAGGGTCCAGGGTTCAAGTCCCTGTTCGGGTGTTATGGTGACTCTGGTCTAAGCCCCACCCACTGGGCTTTTGTTTGCGGCCCTCCTCATTGTAAGGGCACAGAATTCCACATTAGCAACGCAGAGGTCCTTGTGTGCTGTTTGTCCTGGACGTAGTCAAAGGGGCCTGGAAGACGACAGTGAAACAATGGTGGTACGTCTTTGGCATTTTTTTCCTCTTCCGTCGGCTCTTGTCGTTGCAAATTCCCAAAGCTTCAAATTAGGCAGGGCAGAGGTAATTGTGGGGTGTGTGGGCTGGGCAAAAAGAAGGCCTTTGCTCCCTTTTGCCTGTGGGAGGATAAGAGGCTTAAACTGTGGTGTGAGCAAGCCCTTTCCGTGGGCGCCAGTGGTGTAGTGGTATCATGCAAGATTCCCATTCTTGCGACCCGGGTTCGATTCCCGGCTGGCGCAGCCTGGGCTCTAGCTTGTGGGCGTTGGAGCAAGCACTGATTAATGGGTGAGGTGTGACTCTGGGTGATTGCTGGCCCCTGCTGAGGAGAACTTTGCATATCAAAGCCTCAACGGATTGAGTAGGAGGAAGTGGTTACTGGATGAATGACAATCAATACAGAAGGTGCTGCTTGCCTTCTGGGGCTATACCTTGCCTCCTCTTTAACAGCTTTGAACTCAAACGTCTACTGCAATGGTGAAGCTTACAGAAAGGGTGCCGGCGATGGGCTCCACCGAGCGCCTCCTTTAGTCTCACTTGTCTTTGCGACTAGGTTTTGAACGCACCAGCAATGACGCAGTGTTTTCCAAAAGGAAAGCTTAGCAGACGTGAGCAGTAGAATGCAGAATTCTAACGATGGCGACCCCGCTCTAATGTCTGACCAGCTTACGGTCCAAGCGAGAGACAGATTTGCTCGTTTTCTTCTTGTTTCTTGATTGTCAAAGGCCAAAACGGAAGCGTCCCTCAAGCCGGATTCGAACCAGCGACCTAAGGATGTTTGGCGTTTTCCACTACAGTCCTCCGCTCTACCAAGTGAGCTGTGTGGGTCCTCTCTCTGCCGTTCACAGCCCGAGGCAGGGTGGAGTTCCTGTTCTTTGGAAAGCACAGCACTGTGTCATGTTGGATCTAACAGAGATTCCTGGGCTCTTTGTCGTTTCCTCGGCTTGCTCTCTTCAGTGGACCAAATATGTGGCCTTTGAGGATCCTGTATGTCCCTGCTGCTGCTCCTCCTTCTGCCGTAGAGCCCGGGTAGCTCAGTCGGTAGAGCATCAGACTTTTAATCTGAGGGGCCAGGGTTCAAGTCCCTGTTCGGGTGTTATGGTGACTCTGGTCTAAGCCCCACCCACTGGGCTTTTGTTTGCGGCCCTCCTCATTGTAAGGGCACAGAATTCCACATTAGCAACGCAGAGGTCCTTGTGTGCTGTTTGTCCTGGACGTAGTCAAAGGGGCCTGGAAGACGACAGTGAAACAATGGTGGTACGTCTTTGGCATTTTTTTCCTCTTCCGTCGGCTCTTGTCGTTGCAAATTCCCAAAGCTTCAAATTAGGCAGGGCAGAGGTAATTGTGGGGTGTGTGGGCTGGGCAAAAAGAAGGCCTTTGCTCCCTTTTGCCTGTGGGAGGATAAGAGGCTTAAACTGTGGTGTGAGCAAGCTCTTTCCGTGGGCGCCAGTGGTGTAGTGGTATCATGCAAGATTCCTATTCTTGCGACCCGGGTTCGATTCCCGGCTGGCGCAGCCTGGGCTCTAGCTTGGGGGCGTTGGAGCAAGCACTGATTAATGGGTGAGGTGTGACTCTGGGTGATTGCTGGCCCCTGCTGAGGAAAACTTTGCATATCAAAGCCTCAACGGATTGAGTAGGAGGAAGTGGTTACTGGATGAATGACAATCAATACAGAAGGTGCTGCTTGCTTTCTGGGGCTATACCTTGCCTCCTCTTTAACAGCTTTGTACTCAAACGTCTACTGCAATGGTGAAGCTTACAGAAAGGGTGCCGGCGATGGGCTCCACCGAGCGCCTCCTTTAGTCTCACTTGTCTTTGCGACTAGGTTTTGAACGCACCAGCAATGACGCAGTGTTTTGCAAAAGGAAAGCTTAGCAGACGCGAGCAGTAGAATGCAGAATTCTAACGATGGCGACCCCGCTCTAATGTCTGACCAGCTTACGGTCCAAGCGAGAGACAGATTTGCTCATTTTCTCCTTGTTTCTTGATTGTCAAAGGCCAAAATGGAAGCATCCCTCGAGCCGGATTCGAGCCAGCGACCTAAGGATGTCTGGCGTTCTCCACTACAGTCCTCCGCTCTACCAACTGAGCTATCGAGGGAGCGGTGCGTGTCCTCTCTCTGCCGTTCACAGCCCGAGGCAGGGTGGAGTTCCTGTTCTTTGGAAAGCACAGCACTGTGTCATGTTGGATCTAACAGAGATTCCTGGGCTCTTTGTCGTTTCCTCGGCTTGCTCTCTTCAGTGGACCAAATATGTGGCCTTTGAGGATCCTGTATGTCCCTGCTGCTGCTCCTCCTTCTGCTGTAGAGCCCGGGTAGCTCAGTCGGTAGAGCATCAGACTTTTAATCTGAGGGTCCAGGGTTCAAGTCCCTGTTCGGGTGTTATGGTGACTCTGGTCTAAGCCCCACCCACTGGGCTTTTGTTTGCGGCCCTCCTCATTGTAAGGGCACAGAATTCCACATTAGCAACGCAGAGGTCCTTGTGTGCTGTTTGTCCTGGACGTAGTCAAAGGGGCCTGGAAGACGACAGTGAAACAATGGTGGTACGTCTTTGGCATTTTTTTCCTCTTCCGTCGGCTCTTGTCGTTGCAAATTCCCAAAGCTTCAAATTAGGCAGGGCAGAGGTAATTGTGGGGTGTGTGGGCTGGGCAAAAAGAAGGCCTTTGCTCCCTTTTGCCTGTGGGAGGATAAGAGGCTTAAACTGTGGTGTGAGCAAGCTCTTTCCGTGGGCGCCAGTGGTGTAGTGGTATCATGCAAGATTCCCATTCGTGCGACCCGGGTTCGATTCCCGGCTGGTGCAGCCTGGGCTCTAGCTTGTGGGCGTTGGAGCAAGCACTGATTAATGGGTGAGGTGTGACTCTGGGTGATTGCTGGCCCCTGCTGAGGAAAACTTTGCATATCAAAGCCTCAACGGATTGAGTAGGAGGAAGTGGTTACTGGATGAATGACAATCAATACAGAAGGTGCTGCTTGCTTTCTGGGGCTATACCTTGCCTCCTTTTTAACAGCTTTGTACTCAAACGTCTACTGCAATGGTGAAGCTTACAGAAAGGGTGCCGGCGATGGGCTCCACCGAGCGCCTCCTTTAGTCTCACTTGTCTTTGCGACTAGGTTTTGAACGCACCAGCAATGACGCAGTGTTTTGCAAAAGGAAAGCTTAGCAGACGCGAGCAGTAGAATGCAGAATTCTAATGATGGCGACCCCGCTCTAATGTCTGACCAGCTTACGGTCCAAGCGAGAGACAGAGTTGTTCATTTTCTTCTTGTTTCTTGATTGTCAAAGGCCAAGACAGAAGCGTCCCTCGAGCCGGAATCGAACCAGCGACCTAAGGATATCTGGCGTTCTCCACTACAGTTCTCCACTCTACTAACTGAGCGGTGCATATCCTCTCTCTCTGACGTTCACAGCCCGAGGCAGGGTGGAGCTCCTGTTCTTTGGAAAGCACAGCACCGTGTCATGTTGGATCTAACAGAGAGTCCTGGGCTCTTTGTCATTTCCTCGGCTTTCTCTCTTTAGTGGACCAGACGCGGTCTGTGAGGATCCTGTATGTCCTGGTTTGAAGCAACCTCAAGAATTTGTTGGATGTAAATGCGAGGAGGGGGGTTCAATGTTTTGAAGTCCTGAAATGACGTGTACCAGTGGAGCAATGTAAAACATCTTCTGAAAATAGAAAGTTCTGCTTCACATATTGATCCACATACCATATCAAAAAGCAATTATCTCTAATGTTCAAAATGATGTGAAGTACAAGTGGTGGTAAGTGGAGATTCAAAAGAATAGAAAGGACTTTTAATTATAGGTTATGGTATATATAAGAGCACCTTGCAATGGTTGTTGAATTATCTAATAAATGTCTACTCCAGTAATAGCAATCACTGTATTCCCAATTGAATGTACTAGATATACACTTTCACACATGAATAAAATTGGATTTTTGTCCTTTGTACCAAACAAAAAAAAATACAGTAAAGGAAGCTAAGCAAAAATTGCAAGCATTTTCAGATATCTTTATATTTATTCATCTTCAACCAGGAAAATGCACAAAGGATAGTTATGAAGAAAAATACACTTTCCATCTCTGTAAGGCTTTGGTTTTGTCTGGGCAAGTTTAGCATTTTATTTTTAACCTGCTTCGAAAAACAATCAGGATCAAAAATGATTTAATGCAGACTAAGATATCATGACATGTACAGTTAATGCACAAGGCACAGTTCCATCGCACTGGATTTAATCATTCTTGTTCCATACTATGGACAAAAACTACAGACAATGATTGGTACAAGAATCTGCATAGCAATAAACTGCACCAAATTTATTTAAATACAAAGTTGGCTAGTGCAACCCAGAATGCTGAAGTTATGTCAGCATTTGCAGCATATTTCTGACAAACACTGGTCTGTCAACCTGTTTATTCCCAGATTAAATTTTGGGCCTCCACCCACTGATGAACTGCATAAGTTTCTTGACTTGCAACTTGCTCAGCCTGAAGTCTTCTGACAAAATCTCCTCAGTCAGTTGTACGAGTAAATTCCCATCAATCTTTTCGGTGACAAACAGTGACACAACGTCTTCAGCAAGGCCTATAAAACGAAGGGACTTTGACACCTCTTCAATGGAGAGTCCAGTAAGGTCAGTCGGCGGCTGCCATGGTGACCCATCACCACATGATCTCGGTGCCAACTGGAGGTGTAGGGGTGAAGAGAAAGGATATGAAATAGAGAAGATGTCTGGCACGCCCTTGCTGTTTACTGACTGATCCTCCTGGTGGTCTGTGGAGATAATCTGAGCATCCTCCCCTCCACTGTTAACGCCCGACTTTAATGATGAAACCTCTGCCACTTTGTTTTCATCAGTCACTTTAGGTGCTCTTGGTGGCAAGATGGGACATGACACGCTTTGTTTTGCGCTACATTCTGCCAAAGCTTTGTCTGTGCATGAATCTAGGGAGTAACTTGCAGATTTCGGGCAGCCTGGAACCATGTGAGGTGTGTCACCAGTTTTAGAAGGCAACGCGCATCCTTCAGAAAGCTCACCCCCTTCGAAGTCGAAGGGTGCCGCGGGGTTGCCCTTTGGGGTACCTGGGGTCTTCTGCCGCGGATAGCTGTAATAGCTTCGACACTGAACCGGTAAAAAATCATTAATCCCATGAGAATCTCCTCCGCAGAAGTTGTTTGGCCATGAAGACCGGGAAGGCACACCTTCAAACGTTGGACTTCCAAAGGGGGACAGTCTGTCGTTGTTGGTCGCATCAGGTTTCATCCAGTTACAGGGGTAACAGACGGGATTTTGTTCAGCTGGGTGTGTTACATCATTCTCTGTGACAGCACTAGGAAAGATAAAATCAAAAAAGAGACAACAATAAAAAAACAGCCTTATACCAAAAGATGTTTCGCAGACATTACAATCCTGACTCTTCCTTTACGTTTCTAAAAATTCTTTTACTAGTTTACAGTGGTAGTAACACATCACAGATAAAATCCTTATACACCCACTCCCTGGATAATGTTTGTTAGTTTTGTTTTAAAGTAACACGAATTTTATGTAAATTGGAAGCAAACCATTCTTAGCCATTAAATGAATGCTGAACATACAGAGAATTTCCATCCATGACATTGCAGCGATCCGCACTTATTTGTTCTAGCTGTGTCAGCCAGTGAGGAAGAAGGGACAGGAGAGCAGAGCTACAGGTTCACCAGGATTTATGGTGCTTTAAAGGTTCACAGGTGTGTGTGCTGAGCACAGGTTCACCAGGGTTTTTCGTCCTTTAAAGGTTCACAGGTGTGTGTGCTGAGCACAGGTTCACCAGGGTTTTTCGTCCTTTAAAGGTTCACAGGTGTGTGTGCTGATCACAGATGGGAGTAGAGAGCAAGAGAGAGAATGTAGCAGCAGCTACCTCAGTACACAAGGTAAAGAGAGAAAGCAAGTAAACTTCCCTCATATCTATAGGAGGAGTGAAATGAAATAATCAAGAAAAACATTTAAATCCCTATAATTAGAATAACTAAACACCAGTATACAGCTTACATCTTAGTAATTAAACACAACACAAAATACCCAGTTAAATAATACAATCTCTTGGGTGCTATCCCGAAATAATTGCAGTGCAGGTTACTTGAAATTTTCAGCTAAAACCTCTAGATAATATGCAGAATGTGCTACAGGTGCGCAAAACAGAGAATAAAGTATAAAACAGAGACCTGGTGGAGACTGCATTCCCCTGCTCCAGGCTATTCAAGGATCTCACTAAACGACATGCTCTTTAGATATAATGTAAACTTTCCGACACTGGAACATTTTACTATGGGACCCCCATGAGAGATTTTGCCATAAGTCTGAACTGATGTAAATTGTTTTTTTCGTAACCCAAGGAACAGCTGCACTGTTCAATGTACTGCTGATGCACCAGTAAAAACGTTTTATAAAGAGTAGCGGCATACAAGAGGATTGCTGAGGATGACATATCTGTCTGTTGCTTGCCTTTAAACACAGCATCCCTTAATACCCGAGTTTGCTAACAATCAACTGTTAGAATGGAAAATACATCGATGTACACAGATAAAAGAACACTGGCCCATGAAAAAGTTATGTAAAAAAAAATCAAATTTCAAAATTAGTCCTTAAGTATGTTTGAAGACTAAATAACGTAACCTAAAAACAGTGTATTACCTGTAATGTTTCAAGGCAAATTTAAAACTATTAAAATAACACTATATTGCCAAAAATGAAATCATGCACAGACTAAAAGTATCCCCACACTCTAACTTTAACTCATTGTGCCCACTTTGTTCCCTTGACTACAGCATGTCTACATTTCTTGAGCATGTACAGGGCAATCCGTAAGTATTTGGACAGTGACACAATTTTTGTTGTTCTGGCTCTATACTCCTGCACATTGGATTTGAAATGAAACAATGACTATGAGGTTAAAGTGCAGAATGGCAGCTTCAATTCGTGGGTGAACCATATAGGAATCACATTAACATTTGGAATCACATTAGGACACATTAGGAAGTGATATTAACTACTCTAAAGAAGAACTATGAAAGCAAAAACAATCAGAAGCATGGAAAAATAAAGCCACCCCCCCCCCCACTGATTGAGTCCTGTACTGTATATACCCGGTGAGAAGAGGGCACTCACATGTTGTGTAATCCAGAGGAGTAGTAGGACAGCGTGGGGCTCGGAGAGCGGGTCTGTTGCTGCCGGTGCTTGGCTGCACATGGAGGGGCAGGAGGGTTGGTGGAGGTTGGCTTGGAGCTCCGTGGAGGGACAGGGGGGGCATTGAGAAGTCTGCACTCTTCCTTCACCTGGGAACATATTCATCACACAGACATGATGAATTCATTTCATTCACAGACAGTAGTAACATCCATCCATTTTCTAAACCCTCTGTCCAGTGCAGGGTCGTGGGGAAGCTGGAGCCTATCCCAGCAAGCACCGGGCGCAAGGTGGGACACATCCTGGATGCGACGCCAGTCCATCCCAGGGCAGACACACACTTACACCAGGGCCGATCCTCCCAGAAGTCAGCGAACCTACCAGTGTGTGTTTGGATGGAGGGAGGAAACCAGAGCACCCGGGGGAAACCCAAAGCAAACAAGGGACGAACATACAAACTCCATGCAGACAGCACCCCAGCAACTGAACACAGGGCCCCAGCGCTAGCATTGCTGCTTCTACCCACTGCACCACCCACATCATATACCAAAAGACAATAGGTGCAGAAGGACACAGCAGAAACACAAAGAAGACAACACAAAATTAGGTGTTGAATAAGTAACAAATGGAAGTCGTGCTGCACTCATGGTGAAAGTGGTTCTTACGAACTTTCAAGAATTTGTTTGGGGTTTTTTTGGCCCATGGAAATACCAAATACACCATACGTTCTTAGAATCCAAAAATAAAACTCTTAACAGTGAATGTTATTGAATGAATGTTGTGATGCTGTGAATGATGTCACCTGACCTGCTATCTGGCTGTAGCAGTACACTGCTATCTAGAAGACTCAAGTTCACATCCCTTCTGGGATCGCCTTTATTATTACAACTATATTCAATTTTAGACACTCCTGTGTCCAGTACAGAGACCCGGAGAGAAAGCTAACCTAAACAATATCACAAGGATCGGTATTATGACCATTATTCTTCCTGACTGAACACTACCACTAATCCTCCTAACACTCAGCAACTGATGCTTAGTTAATGTACACAAATACAGAGTAATGCAGGTAGCAAAAGCAAGCAATAGAAACAAAATTCACATTAGTGAAAATTAAGCTTAAAAAAAGTTTTTAGGTGCAGCACACTCTTCTTACCATTTTAGACTTACACCATTTTAAGTCTTCTAGACAATGTGGGGGGAGAAGCAAACAAAATACTAGGGTACATAGTTAAAAGCACAGACTTTAAAACAAGGGATATAATGTTCAAATGCATAACACATTAGTAAGGCCTCATTTAAAGCATTCTGTTTTATACAATTTTGTACACTTCTGGCTATAAAGGCACAGAAAATAAGGCTGCTCTGGATTGAGTCTAGGCAAGAGCAACTAGACAGATTTCATTCCCAGGCTTAAAGGAATACACTGTCAGGACAAAAGAAATAAACCTTTTCAGCCTTGAAAAGAGAAGACTTTGAAGGGGACCTCCAAGTATTCCAAATTCTCAAAGGTTTTGACAAAATGAGTTCTTAAGAAACCGCAGCAAAACATGGAGCAGAACACACAAGTGGAAATGACAGAAGCGCGTTAAAAACCAAGAACATGAGACGATTCTTTACTCAAAAGGGGAGTAAGCGATTCAGTCATGTTTTAGGAGACAGATACCTTGGCTCCTTCCAGCAAATGCTGGATGAGAACCTTGGATCAGTTATCTATTAGATATGATGTATGCTGTAGGAGGCAACCTCCTTCAGATGAGAATTTAAAGCAAGGTGTTGTCTACTTGGTTATTAAACTTCCTTGGTACTGTTTATAAGTAGGAGTGTTAACTCTGGTGTCCTAGCCAAACCCCACTCTGCATTTGCAAGATCTTGCTTGCTCTAAAGCCCCCTTTAATTCCATCCATTTTCTAACCATTTTATCCCAATACAGAGTTGCAGGGGGGCCAGAGGCTATCCTGGGAGGCAACGATGGATACCAGGCCATCACAAAGCAGATGCTCACACCAGGGCCAACTCCCCCTGAAGCACATTAAGCTATTGTACCTGATCTAATGTGTAGTGGAGCTTCAGCTATAACAGTGGCAATGTAAGAGCCAGCAGGTACGGCATGTCAGTGGTGAACGCAGTAGAGGGCAGAGGGTGCCCTCCTATGCGAAGAGTGTTTTCATACTGTTTAACGATGTAAAGCACTATGTAAATACAATTGATTTGCATTATTTTTTTTAAATAGCTGTATTAAAGCTTCTATTTAGCATTTAACATGGTTATTCGTACATCCTGTAAGTTAATATTTGAAGTCAGCTATTTGTTTTCCATTTTCAATAGCATTTGAAACTAACACTGTGCTAGAGGTTTTGAGCCCTAGAATTATAACATTAAAGATGTGGAAGGGTAACAAAGGGTTTCATTTCACTTCCTAGTGCTGCTTAGTTGAGAACAAATGCAAATCAAAGGACAAAAATAGCCAAATATGCAATTCAGGAAACCCAAGAAAACAAAAACAACTGCCAGTTGTCCGTTACAACTTGCTGTAATAATATGTTTGTGCTAAATTTCAAGAAACCTGCAAAAATATAATATGCAACACTGAAACAAGAATACATAGCTCATCTGGACATACTGTATTTACACCACAAACTTCTTCATCGCAATGAGCTGTTCATTTATTTTACCGGGTAAATCAACTGAGAAAAAACACTAATTTACAGAGATAACCTGGACCACAATAACAAGCTTGAGCAGAATATAGTGTCTTAGGTACAAAAGCAGCATCCCATCTGTAAACTAAATCCATGATCCTCCAACCAGAAGTCCAGAATTCTAACTTACTATATGTCACAACCGAAGCGTACTAGACATTATCAATGCACTGGCACAAAAGTCATGTGCAGTCGTACAGACCACCAAGCAGCTGGTGCGTTGATGTGTTAGTAACCTTCCGTGTGGTATTGTGCTTTTATATTTGATGACTGGAAGTCACTCCAAGCCCTTGTATCCTTCTGAGAAATACTTTCGAAACAATATAATATCTTTGGCATACTCAAACAATTATCAAACTAATATCAGCATCTTCATATGGTATTAATATTGTTAAAAATGGAAAATTTGATTGCTTTAAGTCGATGTTAGTTTTTTTCAGTCCTTAAAAAGAATCCACCCTTTGGTGAAGTAAAGTGTATTTTGTTATCAAGATGGTCCATTTAATTTAATATATTTCCACACAGAATTCAATGTGTTCATGTTTATTTTTCCAAAACTCACCTGCCTATGTTATGAAGCTTTTTCTCTTAGTTTCGTACTCAGAGATGTACAAAATTAAATGTGTTATCACAAGGTGAGTAGTGATTTCATCATGGCTGCAACCAACTGAAGAGACTAAACTGAAATTAAATTAAGTTTAAAAGTGAATGCAGCTGTGCAACTACCACATTTTGATCAAGTATGTTGACACCTTGTGCGCCATTTAAAACAATGAGAGCAGAGCTCCTCTCATTTGCAATCTTTCTAATGTTCTTAAGCTACTATGGTACATTTTAATTTGTTATATTGTTCACATGGGTTTCCTCCTACAGTCCAAAGACATGCTGGTAGGTTCAATGGCTTCTGGGAAAACTGGCTCTGTTGTGAGTGTGTCCGAGTCTGTGTCTGTGTGTGTGCCCTATGATGGACTGACGTCCTGTCCAGGGTGTATCCCACATTGTGCCTGTTGCTTGCCAAGATAGGCTCCAGCTTCCCCAGTACCCTGTATTGGATAAAGCAGTTAGGAAATTGATGGGTGGATATGAGAAAACGTACATTTAATACTGTACAGAAGCAGGAAATGCCTGGATGTTTGTAATTCTGCATCTGCTTTTAAATTTAATTGAAAATGAAAATTAATGAGGCAATGGGGAATAAAATGATAGAAACAAGCAGCCATTTCTTGACAGTTTTAAAGGCAGCACTTCTCTCAAATTTACTTACAGCTTCAGACTTCGGAGGCACCGGAGGTGGAGGTAGACAAATTTCAGAAGCCATGACCGAGGCTGAGGGGCCCGAGACAGGAAAGGGAGGTGACGTCGAACTCTTTGACCTAATGGAGCTCCTGTTGCCATCACACTTGTTCTTCTCAGCAGCAGAACAAGGCACAGTCTGTGCAGCAGACCTGCCCTGGTCCAGCCACAGCTCCTCGTAAGGAAGCTCAGACTTCGAAGGAACAGACTGGCCCGGTTCCTCGGTCACTTCGGGGAAATGATAGTCGCTCCCACTATCGCCCGAGTCCGAATAGTGCACAGGGTCGTGAGAGAACAGCGCCCAGTCGCCACACAGATTCTTACATCCCTGCAGGTTGACCTCGCTGTTGCCGTGAAGGTTGTTTCCATACACGCAGACCGAAAGGCGGTGGAAAGACTGAGTCAGTTCGTCTCGTGCGTAGCTCAGGGAGCTGGGCACGTGAGAGTGCCCTTGGCAGCCGCCGCCACCCCCGCTCTTCTTTGGGCTCTTACAGTCTTCATTCCAGTCCGCCCTCACGTCCCTCACGGCCCGCGAGTAATCGTCGATGTCGAACTGCTCCTGGCAGTAGGCGAACCAGCGATGCACCAGGGTCTCCAACCAGGGCTCGTTTTTCAGGAGGCCCTCCGGGACGGTGAACTTGGGCACAGCCAGGTGCAGCGGGAAGTGGGTGGGGATGACTTTGTTGCTGCGCAGGATGCAGCAGACGACCACCGTCTTGGTCTGGATGTTGACGAACTTGTAGCGGTGGCCCTCGCGGATGAGGTGGAGGTCATGCTGATTCCTGGGAGGGGCGCTCGGCACGGTGACGTTGACTGGCAAGCGGGTTTTCTCCACGATGTTGCGGATGGTGTGCTCCCCTTCCTGCATCTGGATCTCCAGGGGGCTGCGCGTGCTGAAGCGCCCTTTGCACTGGAACGGCAGGCTGATGCTCTCGTTGGTCCGGTGGTTCATGCAGATGAGGCAGGGCATCTTGCCGCGGCCCAGCTTGCCGATGGAGTTCAGCTTCCCGATCCTCTTGAAGATGGTGTTGAGCCTGGACTTCTCCCTGGAGGTTTTGGCGTATAGGATCTCTGCCTGGCCCATTAACGTTAACTCATCCCCAGTGCACAGGGTGATGTTGTAAACTTCAGTGTCCTCGTTGCATTCTCCCGAGGCCACCTAAGCAAGGGAGAAAGACACAGAAGAAAAGACAGGACCGGTGAGAGAGAACACTCTGATTTTAGATATGTTTAAAATATGATGATAATGTGCAGAAACCTGAGTTCTTCAGAAGTCAAGTCAATCATATTCTAACGCAAGACTTAACTTTGCAACATCATCAAACTTAATGGCTTCAATCACTGAGCTTTAGAAAGACAAGTCAAAATTTCAGATTGAGCTTGAGTTTAGTCTTAAAATAAACTCTAGCTCAATGTTTTAGTCTAGGAAAAACACCTAGCAACGAGCTATTACTAGGTATTTTTCCCAATATTATTTACTTAACAGTTTTCGAAGGTTTTTCAGACTCCTTTGTCTATTTAGTGTTGCTGTTGTATGGTTTCCTGATAGGAAGCCAACACACTTTTTATTACTTCCTGCATACCAATTCAGGAAACCACTGAGAGTTGAGCAACACACAACCTTAAGAACATTTCCCCATACAGACTTTAAACAATCTTCCCCATACCTCATCTTTATAGAACAGGCAGAAAGTAAGTCTGCCTACTTTGTGATACACTTCTTTTATATTCCATCAAGAAAGTACAGCTTCTAAATGGTAACAGCATGTTTTAAAGAATACATATTTAAATGTAGGCAATTGTCTTTTAGGAAGCTCAGTTTCGCATATCTTCACATTTAAAAGTGGAGTTAAAAGTTATTTCAACAATCTTTCTTTCAAAATTGTCCACAATGTGGCAATTATATTTAAACTATAACTTAGTATAACTATAGTGTAGTATAACAGTATAACTATATCAGCTATGACTCCTTGTTGCCTTAATTAAAAGAGCACAAATCATAAATTACTAAAAATAATATCCCTGAACTTTAAAAAGAAGCAGGTTATCCTTCAATTTCACTGGCTTAACATGTTGAAAGCTGCCCCTGGAAACCGTATTTAGAAAAACATTTAAAGAATATTATTCTCTTCTTTGAAGTACTGAATTACAGTACTTGTCACAAAAAAATTACATAGATCTTATTCATCAGCAAGAGAATGGAATTTAAGCAGAAAGTGTCAAAATACTTAAAGAACTAACCTGATTAAAAAACAGTAGTCACCACAGTCATTTAATTGAAACATTAAGGTTAAAATGCTGGGGGAGGTTATCAATAGGTTTCACTGTTGGAATTCTGCTGTATAAAGTGAAGAACACAATAAACCTCTGAAGTGTTCCTCTGCAAGTCCACGCAAGAAAAGAAACACGTGGAACGAGCTTCTGTTGTAATAAAACAAAGACACGCAGCTTGACATTCCAGCAGAGGGCGCCAAATGCTGTGTTTCTCTTTCAAAAACATCCATACACATATTTAAATGCCTAAACTGTATTGATGTCGTAAGACGTGTTTTTAAAAAAGCAATACATTTTGACTACCGTACATACACGTTCATGATGTACAGAAGGCAATATAAATTCTCACAATGTTCTGAAAAAACACACAATGGTATTTAAATGAATCATCAACTTCCCTACGTGATTAATAAAGTATTATCTATCTATCTAATCACATGATACACAAAGGAATCCACTCCCACGCTCACCTAACACTACCATAAACACCAGTGCCCAGACCTGTTCTTATCACTAAAAACGGGACTGTACAAAAAGACACTATTTAACCCGCAGTCAGAGAAAGGACGTCCTAGGAATTTCTCGCTGTTGGAAAAAGCACTGCGTTTCAAAAATTGTTTTTAGTTTTGGGGAGAAGGGGAAAGCCACCAACATTTTATTCAACACTTGACAGAACATCTTCAGAATTGAATTTTACGTAGTTTAGATATTACAACAGCAGTGTGACTCTCAACTCACACCTGGAAGGTCATGGGGTTGGAAACCTGGGTGTGGCACTGTTGTTGTACTATACCTTTAAGCAATTACTTCACTCGGATCGCTTCAATAAGATACTCCGCTGTACAAATGTAAGTTCGTTTGTATAAATGCATCAGCCAAATAAATTATTAATATTAAAGTGACTGTAAAAATCCACAGTACACAGTTCCTCTGTGCTTCCCCCAGTTTATTCCATCAACAGTACATTAAAACTAAATTAATAATAGTCTAAATTAAAAGGCATGGATGTATAACTATTTATTTAATGATTGCTGGGGCGAGCAAAATTTTCCGGGCATATTTTCCCAGGAAGAGAAATGTGAAAAGCTTAGCACGGGCCCTAATTCTAACATGATACAAGCAAGAATGCAAAGCTACTGTATATAAAGCACCCCTGCAGTGCACATTTGAACAAATTTCAGTTAGTCCTAGCATATAATTTCATTTTTTTTTGTCAATTATTGTTCAACCAAGGGCAATCTACAGGAAAACAAGCTAAGCATCAAAATTAAAATAAAATTCCATAAATCAGACTTGGTAAAGGACATTATTATTAATGTCATTCAATCCTCAGAGACATTACTGACTAGAGATGGATGTCAGTACATTGTGCTGGCATGTTCAGTAGAATTACTGAAGTCATAAGAGTCCATATTCCATGAAGAAATGGGCTACCTTCCCTGAACTAATTACTAAATGAAAAGCTTTTGGATAATTATCGCATTCACGATGGCATTGGTTTTTTTTCCTAAAAATGTAAGCCCAGAGAATACGTACTATACATCCCAACTGCTGAACCTGGTATGAAATATCACTTTATGGTTTCATATATTTTAATAAACATTTGCTCGTCTCTTTCAAATATATAAGCTGGCAGATGAGAACACTGACATTTCAGAAAACTCCATCAGCAGTGTGAACATGCTTTTTAATGACAAAACAGCTTCCCAGCTGACCTGATGGCATAGTGGACTTCAATCTTGAACCGTTGCAAAAGAAAACATATCATACTGTATGTGCAACAGCTCTGGGCATGATACTACAGCTTTTCCACCGTTCCAGACAAGGCCATTTAAAAAATAAAAAGCCAGCACAGCAGGGTGATGACTAGCAGTACAGATGACATTGAATGTTGAGTGTTTTGACATTGGATGTTTGTCATTGAATTCCACAGACTGCAGCAGTATTCTACACTGAAGATGAACACACATTACCACACACAGATACTGCTTCACTCTTTGCCCCATTAAAACATCAGTGGGAGCTGTCTTGGGGTTCAAATTAAAGAAAGTAAAAGGAGAACAGGAAAATACATGTCACTGGCGTACAATTTAATAACCATTTTAAATGGAAAAGGACTTCATATGGGGATAATAACAACACCAAATAATATTTTGATGGATTCCATTTCCATAAATTGATATCTAAATTCTGAATGCGCCTTTTTAGGTTCTAGTTTAAGAGGACGAACCGATTAGCAGACCTGCTGCAAACCTGTAATAACGGAATATTTATTTCCTATTCCACCTTTCCCAATTATTGGGATGAATATCAGTATGAGTATGAGGGATCATACTGTTTGCATTTCAGTAAAACAGATTTTAGACACTCTAATATACTACAAAGTATAGCTACCATTCCTTTTAAATGGACGTAATTGTCATCTGTTCTTTTTCTGATACCTTCCAAAGTAAAAAAAAAAACAATGGAGTTTCAGCTTAAGAAGTCAATTAACTGATATTTGTAATTCCAATCACATATTTCCCTAAGGCCTGCAATGCCGCATATATTTCATAAATGATCTGTGCCTATTCCCAGTCAAAAAGTAAGTAAACGTTTACACTGTATTATAGTACATGGCATGTGACACAGAATTGTGCCTTGAGCCATTTCTGAAGGTTCTGGCTTCACCTCCAAACCACCTCACACATAGAGTAT
This sequence comes from Atractosteus spatula, assembly GCF_055471065.1. NCBI lineage: Eukaryota > Metazoa > Chordata > Actinopteri > Semionotiformes > Lepisosteidae > Atractosteus > Atractosteus spatula. The sequence goes on along the minus strand of NC_142711.1, from coordinate 14,733,904 downwards.
TAACGTCCATTAGTTAAAAAATGAAACCTTTGATCACATTAAACAGGAAACAAGTCAATCACTACCCTGTTTTCCCACTTTGCAACACCAAATGTTTTAGTCCAAACAGCCCTTTTTTAAATAAGAATCCCCTCAAATCAAATAAGCTTTCACTGGACAATTTTTAGCCTGACTAAAAATATAATATAATAATATATTGGGTCTGTGTAATTTCAATAGTTCAATAGTTCAATGTTATGTTTTGAAATAAATGATTAAGCTGTGTGTGGAGAGGTCAATATAAATGAGATCCCTTAAACGTTCTTAGAAAATTCTGCAATGCTATATATATGGTATTTGCTTTACAAAACTATTTTTAGGATATATAATTAATACAGGAAAAATCACAAATAAATCTTTTCACCTAATCAGAGTAGCACATTTACTGTACATACAGTGTAGTAATAGTTGTACAGTATGGTGGTCCTGTAATCCGTAATCATCAACCTACACACACCTGAAGAAGGCACTACACAAAAAAAGAAAAAAAACGTATTTCTCCTTTCTATAGCAACCCTACTTGTTCCTCAAAAGCCAACACATGCAGACACAGCACCTCACCAAAAAATTGACACATACTTTATTTTCCCAATTGTTACATAAGCAGTGCCAAAACGTGATTCCACGCCAAAAAGTTTCTAACAACAAACAAAAAAGCCTTCACATGGGACAAGAGTAAATGGCATAAGTTCGCAAATCCAGTAAAAATGACCAAAAAGGACAACAAAGAGTTTTGCAGAAGTACAACAAAGTTCATTTTTATATAATACGACTGAACAGATACAGCAAAGACTGTTCAGATCTGTCACGCCCACATAAACCATCTCCACAACAACTTGTGGAAGACCTGTAGAACAAGCCAGAAAACAAAACAGACAATTCAGGAACACCGCTTCACAAGAAAACTATCCAGTACAAGGTCACCTGAATCACAGAAGGGCCAGTGGAAACCAGGTACGAAGTCGCTAAGATGTAAGTCTTCCCTCAAGAGAAGTGATAAAATGATGTCAAACCATGACCAGTCATCCCTCGTTACGTTCTGTGATGGCATTCCATGGTCTGAGGAGTCTCAAGTCACATTTTTTCAAAGCAGACACCAAGCAAAGTCACAAGACATATTACTGCATGTACTGATGTCTACAAACATGGGACAACAATTTCACATTTCAACACGAAGCATCCTCGTCTGCTACACAAACAGTTCCAAAGGGTTAGGATATGGAATGATGTGTTAAAGTGCCTCTGACAACGGGAAGGAACTGAATGAAAGCTGCTGCCTACAATAAACCCAGTAACTCAAACTCTTTGCTTTCAATGAATAATGTTTCCCCGTTTCACAGAACAGATACTGACACCTCATGCCAAGCTATTAAAACATTTTAAATTAAAGATTTAAAGCACTGAGTGTAAGGATTATTGTTATTATTATTATTATTATTATTATTATTATTATTATTATTAAGGTGTAAGGCTGAAGGTGTACTAACCTAGAATTATCTACTTTGTGCAAATGAATTTTTTAATAAAGCAACTAGTACAACTAAACATATCACTACATGTTCATGCGCAGCCACTTCCAAAGAGTGGTGACAACAAAAGCTCTAGAAAAGCTTGAAAAGCTGATCACTGTAAGAAAGCCTAATCTGTTTTCAAGTAATTCTCTACTCCTTTAAAATTATTAAGAACACTGAAAACAATGTAGCTTTATTTAAAGAAATGTACAGTATTACAGATCATATACACTGATTGTTGTAGAGTTAATTTGTATTTAAAGATACGAATGCAAACATCATTCTGACTGCTTCATATGATGCATGTGAATTAGGATATGGAGAATGGTGAACCTGCATCTTTGACTGGAACGTATTTATATCTTGTGTGTTCGAATGTGAGGCTGCTCTGGAAGTTAACACACATTATGTAAGATTATATAATCCCATCTAATTGACTTCCACAAAGTGCAAAGTGCGTGACGTAACATGCAAATGAAAGAGATATTCCTCTCTGATTTCTAGGTACAGCCGCTTCGGAACTTTAAGAGCACAAAATATTTGCATGTTTGGTACAAAGACATATCAGAGCCAATCCTTAACAAAAAAACAGACATGAGGCGTTTAAACATGAGGCATATATGAAATATTTAAAGAAGAAAGATTACTGAGGATTCTACCGAAAATTAGATCTTAAAGTATGGAATGTTAATAAGAAATAACAAATTTACATACTATTACACAATATCAAGATAAAATGAAGTCTTTTAAAAATGACCCGTTTCAGATTTTGTGGTTGAGTGAACCACAGAAAACAAGTAGTAGCTGAAGGAAATCAGAAATTCTGTGTCAAGAAATCAGAACTGCCCATTTACAGTGCGTACAAAACATGGCAATGAAACTGAAGACAGCCCCCTGCTGATAACACACAACCTTCTTTTTAGAGATAAAAAAATAATTCGCCGCTCATAAAATTTTCAGCTTTATTTAAACTCCCATCAGAAGCAGGGTGAGACGAACACATGCAGCTCTCAAGACTTCAGCTGTGTAATAGATATCTCATAGAAAATCATAAACAGACTCTCTTACATAGGCCTGGACATAAAACAGTTGTCACTTCATTCGTTGATTCTTACCAATTACCAATCACAAATGACTTTCCAAATCATACAGTTAACAAGTGCCTTGCACTAATTGAGGTCACGCAGTGGTTAGCATTGCTGCCTTGCAGCACTGGAGCCCTTGGTTCAATTTCAGACCTGGGGTGCTGTCAGTGTGGAGTTTGTATGGCCTTCCTGTGTGCTCCAGGTTCCCCCCACAGCAGGATCACACATCAAGTCTCCCATCTATTTTATAACGGCTTTATGAACGGCTAATTCAGGGTCGCAGGGGAGCCGGAGCCTATCCCAGCAAGCGATGGGCACAAGTCCATCACAGGGCACTTACTGATAAAAACACAGACACACTCTCACTCCCAGAAGCCCAGTAACCTACAGTACCAGTATGTCTTTGGTCTTTGGGAGGAAACCCATGAATTGAATCTAGGGTCATAGCAGTACAAGGCAGCAATGCTCACCACTGCCCCCACCATGCCACCCCAGGGATATACAGTACCTACTAAATATTTGAAATCAAAAGGTTTCTAAAATAAGAGCCATAGGGTAGATGAACCAGAGAAAATGGACATTTAGTTGTGGACACCGGGAACAGCTGCAACAGGCTGAGAACAAGCGCATAGGAGCACAGGAAGTCAAATCAATGACAAGGGTAAATGTTCGAAGAGCGCTGTTTAAAACATTTATAAACAGGTCTCCCTCATTTAACAACAGTTAAGTAGTCTGGCTGGGAGCGGCCACATACCCAGAGAGGGCGAGTGTTATTCCTAGAAAATAGTTCTTCTTTTTTTCTTATTCAAGATGAAGGAAATGTATAACTCTTTCAAATTAACACCAACACAAACGGTTGCAATCATGAGAAACCTACCATACTGAAATCACTGGGTTGAATAACCGAGTAGAAAGGGGAATTAAAACAACATATACAGTATGGACATGATTTCACTAAGAATATTCACTATAAATTTTATAAATAAAATAAATAAATAAAAAAGGGCGGAGCGGTGGCTCTGTGGCTAAGGATCTGCACCTGTGGCTAGAAGGCTGGCAGTTCAGATCCTGCAGCTGGCAGAGGAATCCTCCTCCGTTGGGCCCCTGAGCAAGGCCCTTAACCCCAACTGCTCCAGGGGCGCTGTATAATGGCTGACCCTGCGCTCTGACCCCAAGCTTCTCTCCCTCTCTGTGTGTCAGTGTGTCTCACGGAGAGCAAGTTGGGGTATGTGAAAAGACACATTCCTAATGCAAGAAATTGTATAAGGCTAATAAAGTGATCTTATAATCTTATCTTATATGGGCCATGGCCAATGGTCCTGTTTGTGTTTAGCATGACAGGAACTCAGGTCTAAGAACAAGAAATGTGTTGATTTAAATTCAAACTGTAAATTTTGCAGCAATCCTTGCACAGACCGAAGAGGAATAAACAGGCACACACACCCGTAAGCTGAGTGCTGTTTCTGTAAGTGAAACTGTTGCCAAACACTGAGAGTATCGGTGCAGTATATGTCCCCTTGACACTTCGGCACCATTGGTCCCAAGATAAATCAACCAAGAAATAAAAATCCTTTTGTTTAAAAAAAATGCACTCTGATCTGAGGCCTTCAACACGCATCTTTCATAGGTGCTCGCAAATATTGGCTCTTCATCCTAACCTTAACGTTGAATGTTATTTCCTCCATGACATAAACCCGCTCAGGAAAGGCCTTGGCCACCTCCTCCACACTGTTGAAGTATTGCACTGGTTCCTTTACATCTCGGTCCTGTTCCAGCAGCTTGAACTGACCTACAGGAGAGAAACAGGAAAGAATTGTCACATTTTACTGACGTGAAAGAGCTTCACTGACGAAATCGTGCTCCGCTGTTTACTTCCAGGGGCGCACTTGTACAGTAAATTCATGCGTAACGAGCAGCTGTGCTTACAGTAAGAGCACGCGTTACAATACTGTACAATCGCTGAGGAATAAGATCCCTTTTCCCCCCAAAAAAAAGGAATGAAGTGGGTGGGTGGGGAGTTTATTTGTAATGGTGGATGTTTCCAAAAAATACACTGTCACACTCATTTCTTACGATACCAGCATGATTGGTCCCAAGATTTCTACTCAGAGGTGGAAGCTCATAAAAGCCACATTAAATCCCACTAAAATACAAGTCTCCAATTGCTTCCGAGTGCTCAGAAATGGACATAAATCAGTTGAGTTAAGGTACTTTCTGAGCTATGTGAAAAGTGGGCATGATAAATTCCTAAGAATATGTCACCACCAGCAGAATTTAACAATACTCATTTTTATGCAAGCTGTTAGGTTGAAACGTATTGTGAAGCAGATATGTAGAGGAATAAAATTTGCACAATCTCTATACTACGCGTGAGCAATAAATATGACATGAACTAATCACACTTCCTACTCAACAAAAAATGTCCATTACGTTAGATAGGTCTTGTGCAAAGACTGAATAAAACCCATTACTGTAAAAGTAAGACTGGTGATATCGATATTACTATATTACTTAGCTCATCTTAACGGGAGACGCTCGTCTAACAAAAACAGGCATGTGTATGTATCGCTCATTTTACAGAGTACCTGTAAGTAAAGTGGCTGCTTAATGAGAGATGAGCATACTAAAAGCATAACTATAAATATTGCAAATAATCCATATATATATTGAATTAGACACTGTATGCATGTGTGTCTATATACAGTACAGACACATATTGTGTAGTATCTGAATCAACTACCCAGCTGTACAGTTTCTTTCCATTTACAATGAGAGTGGAGGAGGTGACATCAGCTGTATTCTGTGTGTTAATCGCACCATATAGGCCCCTAAACTAATAGAGACAACAAGTCACCACACAGTTTAGAAAGAAACCTGCTGGCATGTATCTGTATGCACAGTCTCTTTCAGTCATCGTGCTCTGCCCTTTTACGTAGCCTGCCGCACAAATGGCAACACAATGGTCTAGTCTGAAATACACATGAATGCTTATGTCATGCAATGCATGAAATGCAACAGCTATAATCTATGGGTAATGCAAGTCATGTCTTTACCATTAAAGAAATGTAATTACAGGCTGCAGCTATTAACTGACAGGTTTTATGGACAGCAACCAACTGCCCCTTGTCAGGATCAATGCAGAAGGCACCAGAACGAACAGTCACACGATGCTCATTCCTTTAAAAACAACATCTGCCATACTCATCCACACAACACCTTGCCTGAATTATTCAAGAGCTGCTCCCAGTTCTGAAAGAATATTAATCCTTATTTTATTAAAAGCTCCACAAAACCCGGTCAGCGTCTTCAATGGAGCATGGCGCATGGGCCTTCTGCAGGACCAAAGCTGGCCAAACATTCTGTTGAGGGCAGCTCTCTTGTGCCCTTAGAACTTGACAATTTTTTTTTGCTTTACGCAACCTGCTTCATTTTTCAGTGAGGCTGGACTTTTCTAAATTCCAATTAAAATATTCTACAAGGGAATATATAAACATCTATAGCTGTGTTCTGTCAAAACACATTTCATATGCTAAAAATGCAACTTCTCATTTTGTATAACATCTTGTATAATATTATACCAACTTGCATAACATCTGTGTAGCCAGCTCAAAATTAGTTACAAAGGAAAAAAAACTTGTGCCTCCTGATAATACAATACTCCATTCAGGAGCCCACCCCCTCCTGTTAGGGAAGAACAAGATGCATTGTGTGTCTTTAACTGTTTAAGCATCCATTGCAACATCTGTTTTTTCCATTATTGCAATCTACATATTCTATAGATGAAAAACTACCGATTAGAAGCCAACCGTGTGTATAGTGTTACTGGCATTTAGGATTCGAAAGACAACAAACAACCTCAAACATCCAAAAATTAAAATTAAAATACACATCACAAAAAGATTTCTAAGGAATGAGTAGCATGGCATTAAAACAAAAGTGCTTTCGATATATTATTTGAAAATTTGAAAAAGCCCCACCCGATGTGGAAATTGTAAACGTCAGTTTCCACAGTCTGCACTGTACCCACTGATGACAACAGCAACACACTCTTTCAGGAGTTTTAAACTTTACAGTGACAAAAATCAAGCAGCCTCAGACATTCAAAGCTTCAGCTGACAAGACCTTGAAGTGATGGCAAAGAGGTGGTAATTAATTATTTGGCAAAACAGAGAATGCTGATAGAATCCAGTTAATTTGGGCGGTATGATGTTTCGAAAAATGAATAACACAAGTGCATGTTGTGCTTGAGAAAGACTGGAATAAGAAGCTGTGAGCCTGTTAACAGTCTTGCATGCGAAGTGTAGCAAGACGGGCTCAGCAAAAGCTGCCTGCTGTCACTGCACCCAGAGAGAAGAATGGGTCATTTCATTGACAAGGCCACGAAGGCATCCAAGAGTCAGGAAGCCAGGGGGCATCAGGGGCAGTGGTCCCAGCCTGACTGTGACCCAGAGTGACATGGAACTTCCAGCGGGATGTGTCTTCACTTTAACCATTTCTAGCTTTACAGTCAGGGCAGGTCAGCGTGCCCTGGTGCTGTACTCCCTAAATATATCCCTGAAGACAGCAGAAAAAATAGCTCACTGGGCACACCTAACGCCTACGTCCGTGGAGGATAACTGCACCACGGTACCATCACTTAGCCCTCCAAAGCGCATCAGAGATAAAAACTCCAAAAATCATAAAATCAGTGTTTGATTAACAAGTATGAGACAGAAAAAATGAAAGTGTGCACTAGTGTGAAACTGTATAAAAGACTGCTTATGTGACCCACAGTGGCTATAACAGCAGTCTAACCCAGAGTTCCGTGTCCCTATAAAATGTATGATTATATTAGATGGAAGGCTTACGGTAACTGTATTTTATTATCTCTTGTAAAATCTACTGTAGTTAACTACTACTTGAAACATTTTGGGATGTAGATTAAATATTAATCTTCCCACTCAGTGATATTGCTTTGGCTTTCCAATCAGAGTAGGGACCAACCTCCCCACACCCACCCTGGCAGTCTTAATACAAAACGATTTCTGCTGGATCGCAAAACCCTTGACTCTCTGAAAATCAGATCTATAAATGATACCCTTTTAGTTGTTTTCAGGTCCTCCAAGAATTCATACATTCATATTCACTTAGAACACCTTAGAGTTACCTTGAAAAGTCCATCTGTTTTGTGTTTAAATCTCTCAAAAGCATTATATAGATCTTACCTAAGTAAATTACTCATTCCGACAAATTACTCATTCAAATAAAGGTTTAATTAAGAGTCCCAAATTGGAGCAAATGATATTAGGAACAGGTGTACTCCAGGGCAGTATAATAGCTAAGCGTATTTTACTGTAAGTGTTTAGTTTAAGCAGGCCAGTTAGCAATGCTGTTGCACAGCTGTTGGGTCTCGAGTTCAAGTCCAGACCAGGGTGCCTTCTGTGTGGAGTTGACATAATCTCCCTGTGGCCACCTGGTTTTCTTCCAGGTGCTGGCTTGCACCTGGCCTGCCTGTGTATACACGGATTTGTGCCAGATGTTCTGTTTTCTCCAGAAGACTTAACTGACAACTCAGAATCCTCCATGTTTCTGTGTGTTCGCGCTCTGCGATGATGGTTCAGCGCCACCTTGTGAGCAATGCCCCTAGGCTAAGCCAAGGACAACCCCAGTCCTTACCTGGAATAAACAGCAAGGTCTTTCTGATTGAGAAAATTGATAAGATAAGATCACTTTAATTGCCATACACAATTTCTTGCATTAGGAATTTGTCTTTTCACAGACCCCACCTTGCTCTCCATGAGAGTCACAGACTGGTAGAAAAGCTTGAGGTCAGAGCACAGGGTCAGCCATTTATACAGCACCCCTGGAGCAGCTGGGGTTAAGGGCCTTACTCAGGGGCCCAACAGAGTAGGATTCCTCTGCCAGCTGCGGGATTTGAACCGGCAACATTCCAGCTACAGGCACAGTGCCACCACTCTGTCCCTGGATGGATGGTTAGGTAACCACCTGCCTAATGGCTGCCCTATGCGCAAACGTTGCAATTCAAAAAAAAATTTCAATTACGTAAGACATTTTCATCTTCTAAATGCAGTGTTCCACATAAGGTATTGTTAAAGGTTGAGTTTTACACGGACGTCTTCAAGAAAGAAATATATTACCTATCCATTTCTAATTCTCCTCCCAATCAAAATACATACAGTATTTAAACTACGCACAAGGTGAAATAAAACAAATATTTATAGAAACAATAGTATTTCATGACTAATAAAACAAACACGATTAAAAGCTGTTCTACCAGCCTTGATCAAGACATAGAGAAGGACTTGTTGGCAGCTAGGCCACAGCACAGCACATTGCCAAGTTGTCCTTGTTCACTAATTGCAGCTGTATTCTATGTGTTGTTGCCCTTTATTTCCCCTGTTGTTATGAGCTGGACACAGTTTGTATGTTCGTATTTGTCTAGCACAGCGCAGGGTACTTGTATTAGGTCTTGTAAGCAATGAGAGGTGTGAGAAAGTGGTAACAGCACCTTCAATGTCTGTTTCAAGTGCAGTAGCAGCGCAACTGCCTTGTCCCCCTGATCTTGTACTGCAGGTTAGAAGCTGAACAAGGCTAGGTTTGGTCAGTATTGAAATGGGATCTATGGAAAACAAGGCTCCTACTTGTAGGTTTGAGTGGACCACTAGGTGGTGCTCTTCCTTCTGGACCCGAATTTCCAGACCAGTGTCACAGTATGGTATAAGAGAAGCTGAGCTATAAGAGAAGCACTCCTTCTGACGTTATACAGTATTGAACCAAGTTATTGACTGCTCAGTCTTTACAGATCCCAAGATCCCCAGATCCCTCCTGTCCTGGCTAAATTCCACTCTGGGCCTGTCCAATACAGCCTTCCTAAAATTCCTCCTTGATTCATTTAGTGAAGCAACTTCTCAGCAGAGTTCTGCTGCTCTGCTCTGTAGTCAACTTTGTACTGCACTTCAGGCGGGTGATGACCAGGGACACAAGTCTTCTCCTGTATGGAAAGTTGTCTGGGATTCTCTCAGATGAAGAGCACCTTTATGAATGCAAGGAATTATTATTGTTGGTGTTAAAAGTGCAATTGCAGGTGATGCACTTTCAAACACTGTAATTATCCAGGGTTGTGTGAGACTGAAACAAGCAAACACAGCCAAGATGCCAAAGATGATAACCTAGATAACACTGTAGAATTTGTTGGATGACATTCCTGAACTACTCAGCTGTTAGCAAGCAAACATGCTAGATGGTCCGAATGTCATCTTCTCATTTATAAACGTTCTTAAGCTACTAATCCTCTGCATATACAACACTATGTTAGCAATCACAGCAGAGACTTTCAACTCATAAACAAAGGGTAATCAGGAGCGTTCGTTTTTAACCCACATAGAAAGTTAGATGAGTATTTAAAAAAAAACATTTCTCCTGAATTCCAAAACAGTAGATTAGAATCTACCTACAGCATGACCTGGAATAAAACAATAAAGTATAAGTATAAGGTACCAGTCTAATTTGAGAGTAAGTTAAGGTGAATATGAAAGTTTTCTGCAATTCAGAAACTGCATTTTTTAGTGTTGTAAAAATTCTTGCCTTATGTGCTGTATTCATAGTATTTATACAATTGCTTTGTATTTAATTTAACTCATTTCAAAATGTAGGTATAATATAAAATGAAGTTACATCTACCAAGCTTTCAAGTGCACAACTGTTTTCTCTAAATCCTGTATTCACTAAACAGACTGGAAGTTTTCTCCTTGTTAGGTGTTTACGTGATGTTGCTTTAAGGTTTAATATTCAAACAGGACAAAATCTTTTTCATCTCCAGAAGAGAGAACTTCATGTATTTACAAACCAAACAAATGTGGGCCATTAGGAGCTCTGTGACTCCTGGTTCAGCTGTGGAGAAAGGACAGGTCCCAGATCTCACAGCTTTGTGTTCTGTCATTAGGGGTCAGGGAAGAGCTACTGCAATCAGCCTTAAAGAAGCTGCGCACACCCAAAACAACCACATCAACGCCTCCTCCTGCCTCTTCTTCCTCACAACATAAAAAAAGGCACAAATCAATCTGGGGCGGAGTGGTAGCTCTGTGGCTAAGGATCTGCGCCTATGCCTGGAAGGTTGCCGGTTCAAATCCTGCAGCTGGCAGAGGAATCCTACTCCGTTGGGCCCCTGAGCAAGGCCCTTAACCCCAACTACTCCAGGGGTGCCGTACAATGGCTGACCCTGTGCTCTGACCCCAAGCTTCTCTATGTGTCTCATGGAGAAAAGCTGGGGTATGCGAAAAGACGAATTCCTAATGCAAGAAATTGTATAGGGCTAATAAAGAAACATTATCAATCGTCGTGTGCTGTATTTTTCATGTCTTTCGGTATATACGGTCTGACTTAAACCACATCACAAGATTCTGCACCGCAAGAGGCCGCCAGTTTAATGAAACCTAAGGTAGATGAAAGAGGTGTGAAAAATCCCTTCCCTCTGTACAGACGTGTTAAGAGCACACCACACATATTTTCTGCACAACCAAGTTCTAGCAGTTTTTAGGACTGTTTTGGGAATTCACAGTTACAAACGTGGGCAGTGACAAATAATTAACCACTAATGCTTCTGTGTAGTGTTTTGGAATAAGCATTCTATCACAGGTCTGCATAACTAAGTTAACTCACAAATGCCTGGTGAAAATCTAGCTAAAGTAGAAGAATGTCTTTTATTAATGAAATGCCTATATCCTTGTGGAACAAATGGATTCATCTCCTTTAGATGATGCATCCAGCTCTTGTTGCTGAGAGTGATCATCTCATAGACGCGTAAGAGATCAACAGAGGAATTTGCTACTACAATTAATAACAATAATGACAACAAAACATAATACAAACAATTTGGTTAAAAGGCACTGCTATTCTGGAGGGTACCCAAGATTTATTTTTTTAAATATGGACAAGGGCAAGAGAAACTGATTCCAGTCGATGGCTCTAGAAAAAAGCTAAGACTTCAGTAAAAGCTGCAATTTTACTTTAGAAAGAGAACCGAAGTAGAAATGTTTTAGCCACTGGGCATGCAGGTGTGCATTTTGTGAGAGCATTGAACAAGGTACCCAGCCTTGCTGTTGAAGCTGATACCCTGGCTTCCTTCAGGAAACAATTGGATGAGATCCATGGATCAATGAACTACTGACAACTAAACAGGCTAGATGACCTTTCATCTCATTTGTAATCATTATGTTCTTATTTCAGTTGCACACACAGAGAAAAACTGTTTCCTTTGTAGGGACTGCTTCAAAGACATAACCATATAACCAGTTACTTCAGGGAAATATCTGGCGTGCAGTCTGATCATCATTATCTAATCAAATCAGTGATAGTTTAAATAATTGAGGACCTGGCTGTAAAAAAAAAAAGTATTGGCCTATAATTGCTTGTGAGCACTTGCTTTGAGTACATCTAATAGCATAATGGTGAATGAAGACATATTTTGTGCTTTAACATTATGGGTTCAAACCCAGACAAAAGAGGATGGAAATACATAAAGATAAAAGCAGATAAAAAAAAAGCTGTATTTAATTTCTGACTAGTGATCACAAAAGTGCATTTAGTGGCTGTACTTAGTAGAATTTAAATTAAAATGCAGAAGAATTATTTTGTTTCCTGTCAGAATCGTCTCCTGACGAACACCCAAGATTAAACGGAATTTGAAATTGCACCAACTGCAGCTGTTAGAAACTTGAAAATGTCAGGACATCTTGGTGAATTTAAATAAGGCTGCTTTAAAAAGGAAACCTCCCGCTGGATCAGCAACACGGGCTGTGTTAGGCAGATGGGAAGTAGGTGGAAGTTTCAGTGTCACCATGTGGAGCGACAGCTTCTGAGAAATCTGTTTCAGCCATTTATTTGTCTCTAACTTTTAAAACATCCATTTGTTTTTTCAGTAAATAAAAGGGAGTTTTCCTTCATCTGCGTACGATTACCGCAGGGGGACAAAAAGACCAATTCTTTGCTTATTTGATTTGAAAATGTTAAATTGGTTGAAGGTGATGTGCCACTCCAGTATAATTCATTTGGTCTCAATGTGAAACGACGTGTGAACAGATACTGAGTATACAGCTGGTGCATATAGCATACAACATGCAAGAAACTCAGGATTGCAGAAGATTGACAAAATAAAAGATGACTCTTTGTGTTATCCTACAAATGCCGAAGGCAGACACAGTGATGATTACAAAACATGGTGTCATGATGAAAAAATTAGTTTTATAACAACAGTGTGCCTAATGTGGACAAAGTGTACCTTCTATGTTATCTACTAATATGTGGATTTTCTAGGGGCACTGGAAAACTCTTCTACTTTGTATCCTTTCAAAATACTGTAGGGTATTACAAAACAGTGGATGAGGACTTATTATTAACACTGTAAATATGTCCTCAGGGTATGTCATGATATTGCTGCTTAAGGAATTATAGCCTGAATGATTTGTGGCTTTAAAGGACTGCTGAAGTTAAAAATAACATTTTCATCAAAACAAACTCCTCACTCTTATACACGAGAGATCTGATTCAAGTGTTCGAAGTCTGGGACAGGAATGAACAAAGCCAACTACTGTACTGCAAGCGCTTCAAACTGAGCTATGTTATTAACAACTGAGGACACTCAGGGAAATTAAGCACAGGTGCATTTAAGATTAAAAACAGTTGGCACGTCTTTGAGAAGCGGCATGGGTGTCTGCAGAAACAACAACAACCGACCTATATTGTTGAAACCCACACAATATCTTGAGGAAATGACCGGATGGGACTCCTCAATCAGTAAGCCAACGTCAAACAAACGTGCAAGAGGGGCTGAACAGGGTCCTCCTATGTGTACAGTAATGGTCACAGTGCTGCGGAAAGAACAAAAATCCTGAAATTTATGAATCTTCAAATATTTCTGGAGATGTGGTGGGGGTAGGGGCCAGAGCAAGATTCTACATCTGGCAAAAACATTTGACACATTTCATGGGGCTCTCACCCCTTTACTAAACCTTTTTTTTTTAGTTTCTGATACCCTGAACATTTTTTTTTAGAGGGGAGGGAAGGTACTGGGGAGAATGTAGTATCTGCATTTGAGCTTCTAAAGAACGTCCCCCTTACACACTAGTTTAAAGTCAGAATATTGCCTGAGGAAAAATGTTACAGCAGGCCTCGAGTGTAAATATTACCACAAAACCTACAGTAAATGAAGTCTTGTCAGGATTTAATATGTGTGCAGATGCTAAGTTATGTCATCATGGTCTTATACTTTGGGGAGCTTACGACTAAGGTGTTCCTTAACTCACCACTGAGTTAGAGCCAACGGGCAGATTATAACATCTGTTCTTGTCTACTGAATGTACTTGTGCAGTACACTGCCGCAGTGCTTGTAATTTTAATATGCTGCATTACATTTAAAATGTAAATATTATATTACAATTTACATTACTCACTGGTAGTACAATTACTGCTATTTTACTATTATTACTATTACTAGTGTACTATTAAACAGTAGTACTATTATTTAATAGTAATACTAATGACTAATTTAACAGTCATACTAGTAGTACTATTACAGCTATTTAAGAAAACGCAGAATAAGTGTACTGTCACGTCTGGGAATTATTCACATTCTTTATCCTTTACCCTACAAGCAATTTAAATTGTTCTCAAACTCTACATCTGTAAACACAGCCACAAAATCTGTTCCAAATGACTTTGCTGTTTGCCAATATAAAAATAATAACTGTAATAATGTTGCTTTTTTAGCCCTATACAATTTCTTGCATTAGGAATTCATCTTTTCACATACCCTAGCTTGCTCTCCATGAGACACAGACAAGGAGAGAAGCTTGGGGTCAGAGCACAGGGTCAGCCATTGTACAACACCCCTGGAGCAGTTGGGGTTAAGGGCCTTGCTCAGGGGCCCAACGGAGTAGGATTCCTCTGCCGGCTGCAGGATTTGAACCAGCAACCTTCCACCCACAGGCACAGATCCTTAGCGACAGAGCCACTGCTCTGCCAATACAACATCCCTCTACATATTGTCACACTAATACACACAAAATCAACTGTAAAATCAAATTTTTGGGTTAAGGCGATTGCTTGCGTTTTGTACAGAGTCCCATGATACATTTTACCCTCTTCTTTTATGCATAATCAATTTAACAACAACTGTCCCAGGGTCCCGGAACTTCTAAAATGATCTTACTACTTTGGAATGAGCTTAGAAGCAAAGCTCTCATTATTACTACTTGGACACATTCATGTATTTTTTAAAGAAATTAAACAAAATCTATGGAATGATCACGCTGCACGAACGTCCATCTACTTTCTAAACCGCTCTATCCCCTACAGGGTCACTGCGGAGCCAGAGCCTATCCCGGCAAGTGATGGGACGCCAGTCCCAGCACACACACACACAGACACAAACATGCACACCCTCACTCCAGGGTCAGTTTTACAGAAGCCAATTAACCAATCCATATGTCCTTGGACTGTAGGAGGAAACTGGAAGAACCACAGGAAACCCACGCAAACACAGGGAGAACGTGCAAACTCCAAACAGACAGCACCCCAGGAATTGAAAGCAGGGCCCCAGCGCTGTGAGGCACCCATGCTACCCCCTGCATGAACGTGCACGCTGAATACCAACATCCTCCCAGCCATTCACAACCAATCTTGAAACATGCGTGCGGCATGCAGCCCAGGTCAGAGCTCAGGGAGCTCGGTGTCTTTGAAGTAAAACACTGAAATCTAAGACTACATTTGTAAAATAAAAAAAAGATGCCCAGGAATTGTAAAATGAAAGGCGCACCTCCCCTGAATTATTTCTTACAACCTCCAGACGCAAGCCCGGACATAACAAGCCCATGGATATATTTAGATCCATTCTTGTATAGTCCCGCAAACGAAATCCAATTACTGTATACTGATGTATGTTCACTTTGCCTCCACACTTATAATCACCAATTTGTTGTCAACAAATCTTCTCCTAGTTGAGCTTCACACCACCCAGCACTTAACCGAAAGAAACCTGAAGGGTGGAAATCCCATCTCCTTACCTCAGCATGTTTTACTAACGCTTAATCTAGTCACATTATGTAGATTTAACACTGACAGTGCTGTACTGTGTAATCAGAACCTTTCTATCTGTAAACACACCAGAATGAACAGTGAAACACAAATGTTTGGAATTTAAAAGTACTGCAGAAGTAAAACTAGTTTTACACAGAGATCTCAATGACAGTTTTCAAGGCCGTTTCTATTCTCCAGTTGTAAACTGAATGGTAAAATATATATATTTTTTCACACATTCTTTTTTTGGGTGGCCATCAGCTTGTCATTTTCATGCATTCTATCACAATCCCCCTAGTACAATACTGGGAAAAAATTGAAATGGAAATTTACAAAATAAATGCAGGAAAAAAAATTGCAAGAGAAAGGCAAGGTTAGGGTCTTCAGGAAGATGTGGCTGGACAGCGCACAGAACACTCCAGTGTGTGGAGGTGGAAGTCTGGTCTGTGGCCTTCTTGCTACTGTCTTGCACTGGATTGAACGAACTGCAGATGCGCCACTGCAGCAGTTTAATCTGTCGTCAATGCTCAGACATTTTCCAGTTTCAATCGGTCCTCTTTCACATGGTCACAACTGTATGTCATGGGACTGCTTTACAAAAACATGTTATCTCTGTATCCTAAATCTGAGGAGCAAAGAGTGCCATTCCTGAGTGCAGAACCTTATGTATTATAAGTTAAACCCTACATTATGCCATTCAGGAATGTGTTTTCTAAATAACCATACAGCCACACTTCCACAGGACAAACACAGCTGTTGAATTTCTGCATTTCAACACTGCCCTGGAAATGTGATCATATGAAAAAACATGACGGTGGTAATATTTGATGTTTTGATGTGCTTAATACTATTAATTTAATAAGCATTTACTGTTCTTGGATTTTCTGGTAACAAGATGATAATGCAAACCCCTTTCAGGACTAAATTAATTTACAACAGGAATTATATATACTGTATATCTTAACACAAGGGAGAAATGGACATCTCTCATCTCTCTTTTTCTCCACGTCCTATCGACTGTCTCAAGGTGCAAAACATCTCGCCAAACACCAGAAATTTAGTATACAATGAAGCTGTGTCACATATCGCGTGACAAAAACAGCTGATAACTGCTTTGCTTAGTAGAAGAAGACACAGGAATCAATACGTCTGCTTAGAAATGGCCAGTGATAAGCCAACTAAATAACTGTGAAACGTACAATAAAAGGGTGCCACAATGGAAAGTGGTTAGCATTGGTGCCTCTCAGATCTGGGGGCCCTGGGTTCAATTCCTGGGGTGCTGTCCGTGTGGAGTTTGTATGTGTGGGTTGCCTGTGCTCTAGTTTCCTCCCACATCCCAGGGCATACTTGCAGGTGAACTGAAAATGGGCCCTGGCGAGAGTTTGTGCGTCTTTGTGTCTGTGTACCTTGCGACAGACTGGCGTCCTGCCCAGGGTGTACAAGGCCCTGAGCCTGTTGCTTGCTGGGATAGGCTCTGGCTCCAGTATTACTGCACTGGGTGAAATGCTTCGAAAATAGGGGTGGGGACATAAAAGAGTGTAGCCAAAAAGTCAAAATATAAATAAAGCAAAAGCAGAAAACAGTAGAGAGTTTGTTTACCATCAATAGAATTTTTAGAAACTTTCTACGTTAACAAACTGCTCTAAGATGAAACTTAAATTTTAGTTTCCAAATATATCAAGGTTCTATCAAATATGCTTCAAACATGTTTAAGCTAATCAGCTGCAAGAGATTCCAAATACTGTACATCTTTAAAAGAAGCACTTCATACTTTTCTTCACTCCAAATTAAGTTGATGTATAGTATTGATGATACAACGTTTCAAATGTGCAGGTTATACACGTACATAAATAAAAATGTAGATATTAACAAACCCACTCCAGTTTTTTTTAAAAAGTAATGACATTCTTTGCAGCACGATCCCATGAATTAGAGAAAAGGTCAGCTAGAACTTTCAGTGCCTTCCCTGATTGTAGAGGTGCTGGCATAAATGATTTCAATTAATTCCATTTCCAAGTACCTGGACTATATCTATTTTAATATTAAATCACCCAACTGTTTAATTAGTTATCCTCAAAAATATGCTACACATTTACTAATGTTAAAGTTTGCCATCTCTACCTTTTCACTCAATTTCAAGTAACCTCAATTGACTGTAAGTGAGTCAGGTCCATGTCTCATAATTATACATAGAAATGCATTACAGGGCTATTATTTTGTGGCTTTCAAAGGTTCTAAGAGATTTATTTTAAAATATAGTGTGAAGCTCCATAACTTTATAAAAACCCAGTGATATTTATCAAGGATCCTCTCACCTCCTTTACAGTCATGACTCTGTCTCCATAGTTACTAATATACACAAGCACTGTGTTCCTTAGTATTCTTTAGCATTTACCATTGACTGAAAGTGCATTATTGAAAAAAGCTTATTAAAAATGTTTTTACCTCATTAACAGTTCCATGTATTTAAAACAATGCTGTACTTCTTACATAATGAACTACTTTAAAGCAAACAAGATATAAAGAAAAGAAAATATCAATGATAATTAAAATACACTGTCAGAACAAGTACTATTGGAAATATCTGTATTGGTATAAACTTAAAAAAAAGGGTAAGGAATACAAGTGAGAGAACTATTATGAACTGTGGTCATAATACTGAATACTTTGAAATATATTTTGAAAATGTACAGCTTTCGTTTTTGAGAAAAAAAACACTACGAAGACCTTAATAGAAGTAGAACAGCCTAAATTCATCACATGAATAAGGAATTCAAAGGCTATAAACACATTAAATAACACAAGGGAATGCTTCTGGGTCTAATATAATTCATTGCATTTTCAATGCATTTCAAAATGAACAAAAATACCAAATGAAAGAAACCACTGTATAAACGAATAAAAAACCAGATCCAGTTAAAGAAATTGAGTATAATTAATTGCAAGCATGGGTAATAAAGGTTTTTAGAAAGGCCAGGGGGGGATGTGAAAACTGCAATGGAGGCTACAATTAACAATGAAAGATGTTTTAACAGTATAACAACGGCAAAATAGATCAGATAAACCCATAGATAAATAGAAAAACCCATCAAGTATCGGAGATACAGAAATGGTAAAGGTGAAGCTGCTAAAAGGGAAATATCTGATATATTACCTGGATATTTAACTCAGCTGTTTATCAAGGAAGAAGTCGAGGACATTCCTCAGGGGGAGGAAAGACAAAATACACTCATAACTTACTAAACAGGCACTTTACTGACAAGAACTCTGTAAAACGAACGATACATACACATAACTATTTCTGTCAGACGAGTGAACTTCCACCTCTAACACGAGCTCCAGCTGTGTGGCTCATTGTTCCATCTTTATTTTTCACTCCTCTCAGCTGCTGTCGTTTCAACTGTCTAAACAGGAATCGAAAGGGTATAATTGAGCTACCTTTTTAGCGAATGCTCTATTTTCAAGAGTATTAAAATATATGTGAATAGGATTCAGAATTAAACAAGCATAAGACATTAGGAAAAATCTTCATTTCAGTGCAGCATCAAGTAACTAAGACCAAAAAAGCACATTAAACAGTCAGTCTCTCCTCTCTGACGAAGGTGCTCCTAGATAACACAAGAGCACCTGTGGAGCTGCAGGAAGAGATACAGTATATGAAGTGAATTTTACACACAGACTCAAACATACCAGGCGAAAACATGCTTCTTAGAAAACCCTCTTATTTTTACAAATCTGTTTAAAAACTATTAATTCTTTCAGTGTTATTCAGTGAAATCTATGGAAGAACAGATCATTAGCTTTATGAAATTCTGATGCCTTAGGACGAGTCCACTAGTACTGTTTCCACTGGCACTATTCTCTGTGGAAAAGTAACGCGTCTCAGACATCTTCACCAGTCTTACTGAAGAACTTCATCTCTTTCGCTTCTCACAGAACACAGGTGACCAACAGGGCTCTTGGTTTTGTCAAGTGAGATGTTTGGAAGTTAACTTCATTATCAAAAGTTAGAACATTCCCATTATTTTTCTGAAAGGTGTCTTGCTGGGTAATGTTTTACTTTTATTATTATATAGCATACTAAAATGTTTTAGAGAACCAGAGAATAACTGGCTTCATTAGGTTTGCTGCACATTTTATTCTTCATATACAGTGCCTTGCAAAAGTTTTCACCCTCTTCCAATAATGTCTCATTTTATCGAATTACAAGTAATTATAAGTAATGTATATGTGTTTTTTTAATTTTTGTAAATTAGTGATCAAAATGTGAATACTCACACTGAATATATATATATACACAGTATATATCACTTATAATTCAACAAAATGGTACACTTTTGTGTGGGTTTTCTCCAGGTGCTCTGGTTTCCTCCCACAGTCCAAAGACATGCTGGTAGGTTTCTTGGCTTCTGGGAAAACTGGCCCTGGTGTGAATGTGTGTGTGTCTGTGGCGATGGTCTGGCGTTCCATTTAGGCTATACCATCAATTTCCCTTCGGGATCAAAAAAGTCTTATCTATCTATACCCCGTCTTGCGCCCGTTGCTTGCCAGTATAGGCTCCGGCTTCACTGCGTTGAACTGGATGAAGCGGTTAGAATTTCAATGAATGCAAATAATGCCAACGCTTAGCATTCATCCAACGTGCTCACTGTTTTGCATGATTACTGGCTTGCGGTCACCGCTGGGTTAAAAAGAATGAAAATGCTGATGCATCAGTTGATCGTTTACAGATATGCCAAAAAAAAAAATCAGGTTTTGTTTTTTGTTTCCATTTCCAGAAGTCAAAGCTACAAGAAAAATGGCATCGAGGAGCTTAATGACACAAGCGAACTTCCTTGGTCTTTTTATTTTTGGTTTTCAGTGGGGAAAAAATGAAAATTATTTAATAATATTATTTGTATTAAAACGAAAACTGCCATTACACAACTAATAACACTGAGAAGTCATCATAATATGACCTTTGAAATAGGAATTAGAGCTGGAACGGCCAGCAAAAAAGTACATAAATCTCAGGGCATTTAATTCAAATGGTTAAGACATTGTCTCTGAGCAATTCCAACAACATCAGTGGTTTAATTCAGAACCACATTCTACAGCTGACAGCTCAGCTCCACGGAGGCCTGTTAGACAAAAGTTTTAAACTGACCTGAGTTCTCGTCATTCACTCGACTGGAGTTCCATGCACTCACAGCGCCCTGTAAAGTCAGCTACATATCAGAGCCCGTCTTTTGTAAAATGTCCAGAAAAACCAAAAACAAACCATGAAATATATATATATACGTATATAATTAAATTTAAAATTAGAAAACTGACACTGTAATTTTATGGTATGTTATTTTCAGTTTCCAAAAAAATACTCAAACTCAAGGTGTTGGACAAGGGAAGAAAATGTTAAAACAACAATCTTTTAAAGACAAGCTTCTATGCTGGTACATAAAAAACGGTACACAGCATATTTTTATTGGGTGTGATTGTTTTCATGAAAGACATTATGTACTAAAGCACCAAAGAAAACACTCAAGTCTAGAGTTCAATCAAAAATCTTAAACTGATATCCTAAACCACATACAGTAAGAACATACAGATATGTCTTCAGGACCAACATGAACATATTCTAGATTTAATATTGGGTATGATTTTTATGTGAGCATTAACACACAGACCATATCTGCCTCTGGACAGACTGCTGTGAAATGTTCTCTTGCCCTCCCGTGCAACTGCAGCCAGCTAGCAAAGTGTGGAGATCGCAGCTGTCTCCTGTCGATTGCCCTGGTGAGATTTCCTATTGGGCTCGAGTCAGGAGAAAAAACTGGCTTCAGCAAGACCTTGATATCGCCGTCTCATCTTCATGCCGTTTTAACTGAAGGAACAGAATTCCTGCTGGATCAAGGACTATGATCAATGTATTGTGGAATAGTAATCTTTCTCTCATTCCACACCAAAGGCATTTTTGTGCCCAAAGAGATTCCTTCCAGCGGCCAACTTGAAAACGCAACAGTCAGAGTACAGCTCCTCATGGGTCTCGACACACAAAGTCACATTCATCGGTGAGCAAAATACCTGTGGTGAAAACATACTTCCCCAAAAAGCTTGAATTTAAATGAAATTGGTGATCCGTAGCCCAGAGAAGGTGCAATTATGTGTCTCAGCTATCAAAGTTGCCCCTGAATGACCTCCAAACTCGCAAATCAGACAGTCATTTAGCAATGACTGATGGGAGATGGAAGGGAATTTCTCCCTGAAATGTCCGGTGCCATACAGCCACTGCAACCTGGAACCAGTTACGCCAGTGGATCAGTGAAATGCGATGTTTCTGGGCTGGTCTGGTGAACGTGTGTTTTTCATGATGTGGCCTTTCCCTCACAGAGCTCACCTCCTGGTTTTGAGGGACTGATCTGGTGATTGATGTGCCATGGACACAAACACGTACACACTCACACCTTTAAACAGCAAACAAAACAGAATTAAAAGGTAGTGTCTAAAACGATGCTTTATAACAGGATGAAATATGTTGATTATCTTGTAACACCTACAACACTGACGTGCGAGATCTGATATGGGCTTGGAGATCATTCCACCATATTAGAGCAACAGATCATATTGAGAACTGAAAGAAGGTCAGGGTCCAGAAAACAAGAAACAGCAGCTCACTAATGGATTCAGGAGCCATAGAAAGCGCTTCAAGGTAAGCAGCAATATTTTGCATCTTATTCAGAATAATAAGCCAGTTCAAGGACACTAAAACAGGTAATACGTGCTCAGGCATTTTAGTTTTGGTTAAATGGTTCTGAACATGCAGCAACTCGTAAGAACATGTCTGGATACACCACTGAAGGTACTGAAGCATTGAAGAAAGCACCGAATTACAATACTCAAGTCTGGAAAAGACAACAGCATGCATTAAAATTTCGGCGTCAGACTGGGAATGACGTGTGCAGATACACGCAACGTTATGCAGATTAGAAAAAGACAGTTGCAGAATACTGCAGACATGAGCTACAGAATGCTGGGTTACTAAGTACCGAAGGTAGGACTATCAATAGCTAAATTAAACTAGCTATTAGTTGATACATTGCAGAATTCATATGGAGAGCAAATCAATATAACTTTGATCTTGTCACAGTTCAGATGAGAAAAGAAACAAAACGGGGTACGTTATGTATGTGCTACTTATGAACAACTTAGACTGTTGGGAGTTCATTGTGCAAAAGTATAACTAAATCTAGACTGATATGCAAACATTGACGGACATACTTTTTCTAAGAAAAAATAAAAGCACATAAAACAACATAACAACAAGTCCCGGTTATTAAGTACAGCAAACAAAAGCCTCTAGGAGTATTTTTAAATTTTACAATACAATAAAACCTCTAATTTTATTTTTATTTTTTCTACTTTATACATGAAGTTTCAGACTTTTAATCAGCACAAAAGTGCAAATGCATTGTGTAGAGGATATATCAAACTGAAAATGTACTGTATTTAGTTCAAATTGAGTCATATTCAAAAATGTGTCACTACAAGTTTTGGAAAAGGTAGGGAGAATAAGATACTTTTTTCCCCATTCAACTTACTACTATAACTTTTTTGTTTTCCCCAAAGAGAAAGTAACACCGCAAAATGTTAAAATGTCATTTTAAAATCGGTAGTAGCAGGAAATAATCAAGAAGATAAAACACTCATCCAACAGTCTCAAAAATATTTTTAAATGATTCAGAATGCAAATATTATGGGAAATAACACGAAAAAACATGTGTACACAAAAATAAAGTAATATACATGAGAGAAAAACAGATTGCTTTCAGGTACAAAACTAACAGTGCTTCAACAACAAAAGAAGTGAAAAGGAAGAAGTCCCTAGGTGACAGATCGGAATAATCACAGAGCGTGTAGATTGGGAAAGGCATATGTATGGAACAAACATCACATTCAGATTCTCATTGAAGAACAAACCAGTAGCTTAAAGGACTATGTGCAGGCATGTTGACTGATCCCAGCATAAAAGGTGCTGCATCAGTGCAGGGTTATTTACAGAGAAAATTTATAGATAAAATAGTGCTTTAATACTGCTTTTATAACAAAGCATGGAACATTGTTTTAGTATTTTTTAAGAACAAAATGTTGATTCTCCCTTTCAGACTGAAAAAGAGGCACATCTGTGCAATATAAGCTGTGTACAACACATGTTTGCTTAAAACAAGGTGTCTACCTACAGTATGCGCCTCAATGAAATTCTGGTGTCAATTAAAATATACTGCGTATCGAAAGAAAATTGACTTATAATTGCAACCAATTCACAGTTAACCTCGGGAAAAGTCTTGTGTGTAACAAAGGCACCAAAGTTTTATAGAACAGAAATGACACAGATAAATTCATTATGATTAACGTTTGTCATCAACAGGGGGTCTACTGGGAAAGGCACGAGATAGACGACTGCATGGCCGCTGTCGGACACTTTGCACTAAGTTGCAGATGACGTTTTGTGGCATGCTGTCCCATTTGGTAGTAGAGCCTGAATAAGCACGGGCCTGTTCAGTAGTCTTTCAATTATAGATACCACACATTATCCCAGCGCATCCCACAAATTTTCAACGAGGGCTCTAGTCTGGCAAGCAGAACATCCATAACATTTTGCAAGAATGCTCATGCCCTGTGCCCAGTTAACACTCTCACAAAACTGGGATGCTTTAACGCTCGTATCAGAGGGATGAGCGCACTGATACAGTTACGGAAGTAATGCCTGTACACTGATATTGACACTGGAAATCTACTTTTGACACTGGAGAATTCTGTCGCAGCAGGGGACAGAGTTGCCCACTGTCTAGGGAGTGGTGTGTACTTGCTCAGATCCTGCAAGCAACTGGCATTGCACCCTGCCAGGGGGAGAGGAGAGGGGCACCAGTCAAAGTCACCCGAGAGTAAGACTGTCAGTCATTAATGGTCGAATAATCAAACTGATGCCAAAAACACTTAACTCTAGTACCCACAGGCCTGCATATTAATTTCCACCTGGAATGATGTTAATTTTGCAATAATATCTGCATATTATTAAGCTAATATCCAAATTCTGTACACTTGCAGTTTACAATTTATTACATCATAATTAACTTTTGATGCTGAGTATTCTAGGAAAATAAAAAAAAGGCTTCTGATGAAAAACACAGCCTGTCAAGATGGTGTAAAAACTTAAGAAACCAGATGGAAGGTTAAAAAGACAGATGAAATGGCAATCAAATGAGTCACTTTCTACAAATTAAATGGCAGCTTTTAAGAATCCTGTGAAATTCATCTCTGAGCAATCAGTACCGGAGGGATGCATACAAAGGACTAATCTATTCATAGAACTGCTTTCTCAGGGCTGCAAGCATAAGTAGGATGTTCTAAAATGCCAACTTTAGATGTCAATGACTTGGAAAAGCTTTAAAGTGGTACAAATTTAAACAATAATAAGCTTAATTGAAAATAATATAATCAGGAAAATATGGCAAAACAGTGTGCTTTTAATCATGGAGAATGAGGGTGCTTTTGTTTTTTGGGGTTTAGAATGATCACATTTCTGTTCAATGTGTTTTAGAGGAAGGATAGAAGTCAGATCTGTACATATTGACACACAACATGATGCTATGTTTTTTTAACATCCCAGCAATGTCTGGGCTTCACCAGGAGAATACTGGAAGATGCATCTTTAGAAAATGATATTTTAAAGGGCTAAGGCATAGGAAGACCAGACTGATAAAGGCACTGGAAAAGGGAATTTAAGGCTTTCACATGCGGTACACATGCTGAACATCAAAAGAAATGTATCGCTTATAACTACAAAGACATTAATGAAATTATTAGCAGGAAACCAACTGCATTTTTTTTTTGCAATAAGTGCCCCGTTATTTTATTGAACAGATGTGACACAGGTAAATTTGTGAAGCTAACATTTGTCAACACGGTTTCCCAAGAGGGGATCTACCGTGAAAGTCATAGGCCAGGAGCATGTATGGCCATCGCTACAAGCAATACGAGCTGAATATTTGCAATTCCAAGTTTTGCACCAGGTGACAGACACTACCTTGTGGGATTCTGTCCCATTCCTTTCACAGGGTATGGACAAGCACACCCCTGTTCATAGGTCTCAGAGCTCTCACTGCTACACGAACATTTGCGCTCATCCCACAGATGTTAAATAGGACTCAAGCCCAGGAGTGGGGCACCCACAGCATAGCAGTTATGCGCTCATCTTGCAAAAAAGCTGTTATACTAACAGCCAGTCATGTCAGGATGAGCCTGCAGGAAGGGCAGCAAGTAAGCTCCCAGAACATGATCAATGCACAATGTCTGGCTGCCATCAGTTACTACAAGTGGGGCTCAGTAGCACCTATATACCCCTCCCCAGACCATTACACTCGGACCTCCTCATTGGGTGGTCTGCTGTACACAACAATTAGCATATCGTTCTGATAGTGTGTGCCATACCTGCCGACATCCGTCAGGGTGATCTGCACGACTGCTTGGTTCATCACTAAAGGGGTCTTGCCACGACCGCTTGTGAGTCCTCCTGAAGGGACCAGCCTCAAACTTAATGATGGCTGAAGACACTGTGCTCTTGGAAAGTGAGACATTTTCATTCGTGCTTGACAGGTTTTATAGTCAAAAGGTTAAATAACCTCAATACATGTGAAAACCTAATCAACTCTCAAACAGTCGGTCAGTGGAGAACTTTGCTGCAGCAGGAGATCTGGTCTTTGAGGTGACAGATTTGCCCACTGTCTAGGGAGTGGTGTTGCACAGTCAGTAATGAATGATCAATATTTCAAAATTACATGAGGAACAATTAATCAATATCCAAAATCTCTAGCCTTTATTTTTCTAAAAGCACATGTAAATAATAATAATTGCTTACATGTATATAGCGCTTTTCTGGGCACTCCACTCAAAGCACTTTACAGGTAATGGGGACTCCCCTCCACCACCACCAGTGTGCAGCCCCACATGGATAATGCGACGGCAGCCATAGTGCGCCAGAACGCTCACCACACACCAGCTCTCAGTGGGGAGGAGACCAGAGTAATGAAGCCAATTCATAGATGGGTATTATTAGGAGGCCATAATTGGTAAGGGCCAATGGGAAATTTGGTCAGGACACTGGGGTTACACCCCTACTCATTTCGAGAAACACCCTGGGATTTTTAATGACCACAGAGGGTCAGGACCTCGGTTTTACGTCTCATCCGAAGGATGGCGCCTGTTTACAGTATAGTGTCCCCATCACCATACTGGGGCATTAGGACCCACATGGACCGCAGGGTGAGCGCCCCCTGCTGGCCCCACTAACACCTCTTCCAGCAGCAACCTTAGTTTTTCCCAGGAGGTCTCCCATCCAGGCTCACACCTGCTGAGCTTCAGTGGGTTGCCTCAGCTGTGTTGTTGCAGAGTGAGTTGCAGAGTGATATGGCTGCTGGCCAACTCATAGACCAACTCATTTCATTTGAAATGATCAGCATATATATTTTTTTATTGACTGATACAGCAAATGCACATCTGCAGTACAGTTTATCTACTACGATTACTTTCTGATGGGTGAACAGTAATATGATGGTCAAGGTGAAATTCGCTTAGTGTCTGATAGCAGCCATGTTACCTGCAAGGTTGCTGAGTTTCTGGGAAATGCCTGGATGAGTTCATCTGCTCCATTAGGCACAGTAAAGTATGCAAAGGTGAGCTGAAAGTCTTCCACTCCCATCTAAACTTAGATATACTCTTAAGAGAAAAACCTCTGATGAGTTAAAAAAAAAGAGTCCAAAAAAGATTTAAAATACTCACCAGAATAAGACAGCTAAATGAACTTGGTGAAAGTATATTGTGTGCTGTAGTACCATTATGTCAAAATACTGTACGGACCCCTAACTGAAATACGAATGCTGATATCTACATGGTTGATTTTTTGTTCTTGAAATACATGCAGAAACTAACTGAAAAAGTCATTTTAGTTTTTTTAAATGAAGGGGTTGAGGGTGTAAGTACACTGAGGTACAACTTCACCACCACTTTCAACAACAGCTAATCCTGTGCAGGACTATTCGGGGAAGCACTGGGCGCAAGGCAGGATACACCCTGGATGGGACGCCAGTCTCAACACACACACACACACACACACACACACACCAGGGCCGGTTTTCTCAGAAGCCAACTAACCTACCAGTATGTCGTTAGACAATGAGAGGAAACCCATGCAAACTCCACACAGAAAGCACCACGGGAATTGAACCCAGGGCCCAATGCTAACCACCGCGCCACCATGCCACCCGTCAAACTGCTGCTTCACATTCTACTACTCGTGGAATGAAAATCAAACCACCCACGGAGTGCTGTGGTGGTCCTGCTGCTTGGACAGTTTCATCTTATTGAAAGCATGCCACTGTTCCACTTGCATGGGGTGTAATGCCATTGTGTGGAACGGCCTTTCCTTCTGAAAGATCCTTTACAAAGGATTAATGCTTCTTCAAAGGCTGCTCTCGCTTTACTAAAGTAGGGGGGGAAAAAAAAAAGTATTGTGCAATGTAGGTTTCCATGGTTTTGCACAGTGCCTGTAAGTCAAACACCTGCGGTCGGCATCATGTAATGCGGGCGAGTTCAGCAGAAAGGGGCTTGTCATCGGGGATATCAGAGACCCTCTGTGATCACTGGTGTGTGCCAGAGACTGAGAGCCTGGGCCTCCAACTGCACCACCCACACAGAGGAGAGGAGGGGTCCCTTCCAGCTGACAGCTGCACCACGACTCAACCCACGAGGAGGCCTTTGAAAGAACGGAGGCAGGAAGCGCTGGGTTTGTAATCAGGAAGGGGAGCTGCCTACACAACGGCAAAAAAAAAAGTGGAAGACTTAATGCTAAAAACCGTGACGGGTTCCTGTGCGAGCTCAACAGGCAAGCACGCTCCGTCTCAGACCAAAATCTCTTTGGATATCGCGGCACAGATCTTGCAACAAAAAACAGCAACAACAACAACAACAACAAAAAAAAGAAAGGCACCTGCACAACTATTGCGATTCTGATCTTTCTTTTTTCACCGAATAGTAATTCTACCTGAAGCCCCCCAAAACATTCCATTCTCGCATGGTGCAAGACATGATGTATTTTCAATTTTGCATTGGTGAGTACATATACTGAGATAAAGCAGCTGGATTTGAGAGTCAAAGACATTTCATCCACCAAACTTATCAAAACACGGCATGTAATTAAAATTTCACATAAAAAGGAATTTTCAACAACCCCTGCTGAATACAAGAAAATAATGTTTTATTATTTCACCCTGTTTTTAAGATCTTTCTACGCACTATTACACAGATAAAAAATGCAACTCCTTTGCCAGCATTTGATTTCAAACTTCCAATGCAGTGAATGAATTAAACAGAGCAACCATGTCGTTATGTACAACTCCAGTTCTTACTTACAACTCCGCAGCAGAATGAAATATTTTTACAAGTGCAACAGAATGTCGTGTGAAGTGAACAAAATTACACAAATGATACAATCATTACAATATACAGTATAAGATGAAACACAGTATCTTAAATACAGTACTGTAATATATTGTGACGGCAGAAAGAATAAGAGTAAAAGCCAGCAGATCATTATTTTGTGAAATATGGATCAATACACTTAAGGAAAATATATATTTATTATGTAGTTGCCAAAATAATACATATATCATTTTATAAACTAAGTAGATGAAATGAGATTTTTGGCAGTTTTCTTCAGCAAAACCATGATGAGGCGACTCCTGAAGGCTTGACTTCAGTCACTTCAACGCATAAAGAGTTTCAGTTTTATAGGAGGATGAAGGATTAGGTGGCCAGGCCAGAGAAAAGCCACACTCTTTCGTTTGCCATGGCAACAGATACAGACCAGACCACGTCAGGCGACTGGTCGCGTTTCCCTGCGAGGGTGAGAGGATCATCTTCACGTCCGTCCTGCCTGTCTGAGGCTCTGGACAGCCTCGCCGACAGCTGTCCTGGTACTCGAGCTCACAGCGCGTACACACACACACATGCAGGAGGATTTTCGGGGAATGTATTCACAGCACAACGGAGGAAGTGTATGTGTTAACATATTTCACAACTGCAGCGAACTTACTAACTGCCTTTACGAGGCCCTTTTTTTCTGTGTACCTGCTGTCTGTCCGTCGCGCCTCTTGTGAGTCCGGCATTATCCAACGCCGCGGTCAACGCTGCCAGCGCGCTCGGCACGTCAACACGCGTGGAGAGAGGGCTTCCCCATACCAGTGCATTCTTTCGCTTCTATTTTTACTCCCCTACGTATGTTAAGCGTCGCGTAAAACCTAGCAATGTAAGCATTTTATTTCCACCGATGTCTCAATGACACCCCCCCGTACAGCATCCCCAGAAAACAACCGAATGCTTGCAGGGGGGCGGTTGAGCCCTATTGATGAGGTCAGGCGAGAAATAGAAGACAAGGTATCAAACCAAAGTCGCTTTTAGCAGAAAAGTTTATCAAGAATCATTTCTCAGATGAACAACTCAAAACCTACCGCTGAGCTGGAGAAGTACCAAAAGCTCTACACCCCCAGCAGACCTTGTACACAATGACACTGTAAAAAGAGGTAGTCTTTGCAGCGCCATTTTGTCTGCCACCAGTGTATACAGGTATAATACGTTGTATACTGTAGTTATTGAATAGTTCGAGTAGATAGCTGCGTAGGCTGCGAAGGAACAAGTACAGGTTTATTCCATGCTGAAAAGAGAAGAAAAGAAACACAACTTTTTAGCTGTGGAGCCTTCTTTTGGTTCTTCTTAACTCCTGAAGAAGGCTCCACAGTCAAAACGTGGTGTTTCTTTTCTTCTCTTTTCAGCATGGAATAAACCTTTACTAGTTATTGAATATGTTATTTGGCCAAGCAGTTTCATTGGTATTCATGCTATACTGTTTAACAACAAAAACGCTAAAAAGAAGCTGGGGAGGACGTAATTTGTGCGATGGTTAATAGCTTGCTTCGGAAATGCAACCAGTGTAGATTAGAGCACATTCACATGAGAACCAGAGCAGATTCAGTTTTATACACCTTTCGCCCTCCTCGTGTGACAGCTGTATCTTAGACAGCAAGATTCAGCCCGTGCATGAATGGGTTAATAAGTTCAGGGTAGATCCACAGTAGTGATATGTGAATACACCTGTCACAATACAGAGAATACACTGATGTTCTCTGCATCATGCACACTGTCTCACATACTGTGCACTAAAACAAGTTCTTACAAGTTGACTTCATAAGAGGCAGTTCATGTTTTATCTTCACTGCTTGCAGCTGATTAAATTAAAGAAGAGAAATAAGCAACTTACAATATCTACCTTAAAGCACTTCACATTTAATGGAAAATACGTACGATAATCATAAAATACAAGCTATAAAAAGAAATCTGTAAATTTACAGTCCTTATACGCTATACACCAGAAGATTTCATTTTTAGATATATTTATCTTAATATCAGATTAGGCACAGGAAAATTAATGTTCTTAAGTTCAGTAAAGGGCAAATAAAGACTAACTTTGAGTCAACTTAGAAAGCTAGAGCTACATTCACTAAGCTATACAGTGTTCCCAGCAGCTTCCAGGCAAAGAACAGAAAGTCAGTCACTAAACACACCTACCACAGATTCCTTCATGAAATGTTCATTTCAATTTAAGACATAGGTCAGTGAGGCAATAAAAGTTTTATACTCTCAAACACACACTACACAAGAGTCCTCAAAAGCTCAACATTCAACAGAAGCACTAGTGAAAGTACAGCTGCATGAAGAATAGTGTTAGATTAAAGTCAGAATAGCACTACAGTGCTCATGTCACAGAAGGACTTCTGACAGCTGGAGGTTTGAGAAGAGGGATGCACAAGGATAGAGCAGCTCAATCCTTATGGATGGGGGAACCAGTTTTAGCGTGTGCCAGTCTGCGAGCTTAGAGCTAAAATGACAAGGAGTACACACAGAACAAAATCAGTTCTGATTATGGTATACATGAAACTGATTTCTGGAGAAAGACTGCTTTAGAAGTGCTCGGTACTAAAATGTATTTCAAACATGAATATTCAGGGCTAGTTCTGCACTTAACATAAAGGGGGCTTATTTTAAATGCCAGAGGGATGTCTAAATCTTTAACTTGATTTTAAACTTTATCATGGTATCTTTGACTTAATCCTGAAAGGAGATTTAGTGAGGTAACTAAAGAAACTAAGCAAACCATGCATCTTCAGCATTTGCAATACAGTAGCAGATGTTGACCATATTGCCCATAATACTTGACATTGATCATAATAGTTGTACTATATGTTAAAATGGGTAATATTTATCATGAAGATCTAATTACTCCTTACATCTAAAATATATGAGAATACAGATGAAACTAGCGGGCTTTTTCACAAACATTTTCTTAGGATTGTGTAGCCTTGAGGGGGTCGAACCCAAGACTAGACTTCATATCAGGAAATCTCTCATAAAACAGACTGTAATTGTCTGCACATGGTCTTAAAAGGGCAGAAAAAACAATCTCTTTGTGCCCAGATACTTTGCTAATGTACTATAGAAGTAATGTTACGGGATTCAAAGTTATCCAGCATCAAAATCTAATAAAATCTTACAAATCTAATCTTACACAAATTAAGAACATGACAGAAGAATCTCTTCAACTGATGATCACATTTCCGGTTCCTATGCAGTTGTTAATTCACAGATCACACCATAAAAATCCCAGGAGTATCCATATTGTTGGATATAGTCTGACACTGGTCCTCTTTACTAAATAAGTGTGGTGACAAATGGCACTGTTTCAATAAACTGCAAAACAACATCTATGTCTTTCTAGCAATATATACTATGCATGTATAAGTGTATTTGTTTCAAAGAAGATTGAACTGTAGCATATAAAATAAGCTGTAAAACCCTTTTTTTAAGGCAGATTTCAGGCTGTGTTGAGTTTTAAAAATGCAGTAAATTTACATATTTTAAAAAGAAATCATAAGTAGCAAATAATAAAAATGTGCTACAAACTGAATGAAGAGCTTTGAACAGTCAATAGTGTGATGAAAACAGTTTGTCATCAATGTACTGTTTCAGGTACAATGTCTGCTAACGTGCTTCCATAAAAAAAATCAGAGGATATGTTATAAAACTAGGTGTATGATGGTTCCATTTAAGTTCCCATGGTGACACTTACTTGAGTGCAAACATTTCCATTAAATGAAAAACAATTCATTGTCAGGCAGCCTCAGGAGGCTATCTGTTTGACAGGAATGCATTTTCACACAGTGATTTTTGACTTATGGGTTGGGACCCAACAGTGGATCATGAGACTCAGGTGGGTTGCTGGTTAACCTTTCGAAACAGGGGAAAAAAGCAGCTTCCTGCCAGGGCTGAAGCAGCAGTTCTCTGTGTGAATGATCAAAGCTGGCTATTGAGATGGAAAAAAATGCCTCCAGAATAGCATTTTCGAAGCGCTCATACTGCTGTTTTTCTCAGTATGGAAGTGTAGCGTGTTATTCATCCAGCAGATTAAGCAGTTGTCACCACATCGGCCATGTCACGCACTTGTAATCAAAATAAACGGTGGAGGCAACTGTAAGAATACTTAGTGACAAGCAGGAAGCTTAAGGAGTGAACCCTAAGGAGAATGGAGCAGTCCATGTTGCAGCAGTTGATGGGAATCTGATCAAATCAAATTGCTATCTTACTGTTGTTTGCATTGCATGCTCCGTTAACTGTCTATATTGATTTAGGTGTGTGCACATTCTTTAAAATGAAGCTGCACACCAACAATTTAAGGATCTGTTATTATGACAAGCTTAGAAGCTACGGGATTATTATGAGCACCTCATTGCCGATACATATTTATCAACATACATGTGCAAAAAGATTTTATTACGAAGATTTTTATTTTTATTCGGTACACCCACTCCCTGAGTTACTTAAGGGTTCTGTTCCACAATTCTTTACGTAGAACCAAATCTTATGGGAGCGGCTCTATCTTAGCCATTGCTTGAACATGTATAGAGAATCACCAGGCAGATGCTGGTTCAGAAACATTACTCTTGCACTACATCGAGCATGGATGGAACGTGCCGTACTACTTGATCTTCACATATCGAACACAAACTTTCTGTGCACTGAAAATTTGATGAGGGGACTCACAAATGGTTTTAGATAAAGCTGAATTTCTGTAAGTCGGGGTAAGGAAACGGGTGAAGCTGCAAATGATGTCCAAAGACCATGGTCAAAAAGCCACACACAACCTGAAGCACAGTTCCTGTCCCCAGTGGCAACATCATCTCTATAATATCCTTGGCTTCTCATGTCCATTGTATAAATGAATATGACTGTCACAGTGGGGCTGTTCTCCGATTGTGTCAGACACATGGCAGAAAACATGTTTGGTATCATTGAGCATAATAAATTCAGAAGCTAATTTTGTTGACGATACAAATCTCAGGCCCTCGGACAAAACCGACTGTTACACTTACCTGTAAAACCTGTATATTCAGAGGGATTACACAGAGATGGAACCAAAACCTGCAGATAATACAGCCCTTCCCCACTGGTTCACATGGTTATGAAATATCCATAGACAAAGTATATGTTTGACCATATAAACAGACAGATTGTCTACTTTATTACATACCACAACTTCAAATTGCTCATTTAAAAAGCAAGCAAGCACTCCATATTTGAACAGAAGGTGACAGTTTTGTGTGCTGAGTATCAGTTGCAGACACTGCACTTACATCTCAGGATTGCAGTGGATTTCAACCCAAAGGGTACGTCTGTCCCGGTCAGGACCAGTGTTTATATATATGTTTACAGTTATCATTCCTAAGGATGTTGATGAGCTTTCATGTTTTAAAACCAAAAGCCACCTGGATGAAGAAAAAAAAATAGACAAGTGATCTGAATTTAAATAAAACAGCTCACCACTTAAAATGCTGAAAACTCCCTGTATTTCCAGTAAGGAAATGCAAATGAAACAAAAAAAATCAGTCAAAACAACCCAGCACCCACACAACTCTCTAGTTACATCAGACTTTGTACTTTCAACCACAAATAATAATAACGACAAATCAACCCCCGGTCTGCTGTCTTTCTAAATTCACGAGTTCACGGCTCACCTCCCCACGCCTCCTCGACCATGCTCCCCGAAGACAGCCCCGCGTTCCTAGAGGACGCCTAGGGCACGCGTGTATGTCTAGAGCCAGAGGCACTGCACTCGTGTCACACTGTCACAAATTCTTCTTCAGGGCTCCGAAAATGGGTCTTCTTCTCTGGCTTTCCATTTTGAAATGTTTCACAGCATGAGCACTACACAAAACCTGTCCTTCGGTCGATCCACTTTTGCTTTCAAAATTAAGAGTATTCAGGAAAACCTAGATGTCTCAGCACTCTGTACGGTTTTATACAACAACACGTTTCATTACAGGGTCCGTGAAATCAGTGGCGAATGTTTTTTTTACATAGACATGTTACATGAAATGAGAAAACTATTTAGAAAACAAAAGGCATAAGAGCAGCCAACGTCAAAAGCTCTCTGTCGGAATTCTGACAAAGCCAGGGAACGGGGGGGATACTGATGACATACCCACAGTGTGACATTAAAGAGCACGAGTGTCCTCTTTAAGACTTCTGCCACACTGAACTGTAAAACATGATTAATGGGTTGCATGTTTACGAATGTTGTGGGTATATCCAGATGACTGGGTGAATGGTTCATACACATCCCAGACGCTTAGGAGAGCGAAGATTCACTTCTCATCACTGGTAAAGAGAACTACTGCGACAAAATGACAACAGAAATGCACAGGGTTTTATTTATACAGCATTTTCTGTAACACAATGGACATTTCCACATTTTTTTTTCTTCTTCACAGATGTCTTTTTTTCTTTAAATCCCCATCAGTTTTAAAGAGCTGCAGTCGCTCAACTCCCCTTGCCTTATGTGTATTTCTTGGAATGACTGTTCATCTTTAATCATAACTATTTAACACGGAGCTTCTGCTGAATAATTATCCTAGAAATCAGGGTTTTTCAGGCACTTCCGTTGGTTTTTTAAAACACGACAAGATGTCTGATTTCTCCGACTGCACCTTACTGGCAACAGGACCAGGGCAGGGACACACACACACATCAAAGCAAAAGTGTATCTACCATTGGTAAAGATAGAAATGACAACTAAAAATACAGCCTGCAGTGTTTGTGGAGAGGATGGTGTATTTGTGTGGGGGTGTTTGTCAGTGTGTGAATGTTCTCTACAAGGTCACCAAAAAGCTAATGGATCTTCTATAGCATGGTAACCTTGACTGCTCTAGATTGTGGATCCATCTGACCCCAGAAGTGACTCTGCTATTTCGAGCCGGTGGCAGCTGAGATACTGCAGGACCTAATCAATTGTGAGCAGACAATACCTCCTGCACATGCCCTGGGTTGGTCAGCGCACCACACTGATGTCACGCTGGGAGAGCGCTCGAGCAGGAGCTTGCAGTTCATGCGAGAGACGAACAGCACAGCTTTCGTTGCAAAAAAAAAAAAACCCAACAGTCTGCGGAATAGCTGCTGCTCTCCAGGGCTAGCAAGCTGTTTCTTTCTGGGATGTGACAGCAGAGGGCAAGGGTGGCACTGAGAAATCACACAACACAAGCAGCTGCTGTGCTAACGTTTAACCTGCGCCCCAGTAAATTTACACAGCACTTAGCAAGCTTCACTGTGCTTGCTAAGTAAGGAGCAATGGTTCGTCACACTCTTATAATATAGTTATACTATATATATATACAGTACATATTCATCCAGTTTCTAGCCTCTTCATCCAATACACAGTCATAGGGGAGCCAGAGCCTATCCCACAAAGCAGGCACAAGGCAGGACATGACCTGGACAGGACTCCGGTCCATCGCAAGGCAGATGGAGGCTCAAACACTCCCAGACACGCTCACAACAGGGAGACTTTTTCGGGAAGCCAGGTAATCTAGAACCTTGTATGTGGACTGTGGGAGGAACACGGAGCACCCAGAGAAAACCTACGCAAACAGCGGGGAGAACATGCAAACTCCACACAGACAGCACCCCGGGTCTAGAATTGAACCCAGAGCCCCAGCAGCTGCAAGGCAACAATGCAATGCTAACCACTGCACCACTGTGCCACCCCCAAATTGTATACTTCCTGTAAATGAAACACACCTCGTATTGCTACAATAACATCCCCCTGGAATAACTTAGGGGAAAATTAAAACGAATAAATACCCACCTACGGTGTACTGCATATATTAAAAAAAGTGGTGAGGTGGAACTGAATCACCAGGGAAAGCAACCAAAATGTTATTCATCAGCTACTGCATGTGACAAAGAATTGTTAATATTTTCCTTCCTTCCAAGCACTGTGAATAACAAGCAGCCGAAGCAATTGTGAAGTAAACCGAGAATAACGCTGAAAGGGAGAGATGAGTCAGAATTTTGACAGAATCGGCACACGGGCAGGAACAGAACTGTTCGCCCATGGCCAAGCAGAAGCTCCATGAGCCCCTTTCGGAGTCTGTCTGCAAGCACTACCCTTGGGACCCTAACCACCCCTGGTACCCAGCTCGGAGCGACATTTTCTTTTGGGAAAAACCCGCACGGCTGGAGCAGAGAAGACAAGAACGTTCAGCAAGGGATGATTCATCAGAGCCCGGGTCCCCTCCCCTGACCCGGTGCGCTGCCAGCCTCTGGCCTGCACCTGAAGAGGCACAGCGCAGGGCTCAAAGAGCGATGTGGAATGCTTCGAATTACACAGGTGTCTTGGGCTGCTGCACAGTTCAGACAGATAGAGGCAAAATAATAATTACGAATATCTGAGATGGTAAGGCTATCAACTAAACCGAAGGAACCCAGCATTGCCCACAATCTGCTTTACAGTGCAAGATAAACCGAAACAAGCTTTGCATACTCCATATTTCATCCCAGTACACAAACCGTATGTGATATATCTACAGTATATATGACAGACAGATACTTCCTCAGGTGCATGGTTATACACATGGTGCTGATCTGTTGAGGAGAGTTAAACTTCTTTTACCTGGTCATTGTGAACTGGTTAAAGTTGTCATGGTATTTAGGGTAGTAGAACAAATAAAAACCAAAGAATTAAAATATCTGATATCAACCTCAATGACACCCGTCTAAGGCACACTAGGCACTGAGTTAATTAGTCAAGCAACTAATTTAGTTCTTTGACATATATGCTAACTTTTAGGGCACACTATCTCACAGCGCTTCACAAATAAAAAAAAAAGACAAAAGATATATACAAACTAATACAGTAAACAATTCACTGCTACTGTAGTATATCAAAGTAAGCTTTCAGACAGGAAAGATCTAATATGGGCAGAGGTTCCCACAGCCTTAGTCCAGCAAGACAAAAAGAACAGACTGCTGTGGTCCCTCACTTGTGGATTTGAATGAAAGCATCTCGAGTGTTCGTGTGACGAGATACGAATGATGTTGCAACGGCGAACAGAAAACACCTTCACAACACAGTGAGCACGAGCTTCAGATGCTTCAGATTCCAGACCTGAGTCCTTGGATTGACTCTCAAGAACATCGAACAACTACAATCAAACAAAGTTAACAGGAATCTACAGAGCACATACACTAACATATAGGGCATGCTGTGACTAACCTTGCAGAGGAAGAACAATTTAAACCAATGGTTTTCTCTCAGATAAGATTTAAATCGCGACAAAGCCTCTCCAGTAATACCGATAAGTTGCACAGTAACAAAGAACGATGACATCCGGACAGTCTAAATGCAAGAGGAAACCTCCATTTAAGATGCAAAGGATTTCAGGGGTCATGTTAAGAGAACCGCAGAGCAAGATCAGAAATCATGAATTCTCCTACAGACATGCCAAGAGTAAGATCTGGCATGGGAGTGCAAGATTCCAGCAGACATTTGTGAAAGAGCTGTACTTCCTTAACGGAAAGCACCATGGCCCTCAGAGACTCACATCTCACCGATTAGCGAGTGCTTCTCCAAATGTCTTTCACAGTGCACCGACATCCACTTAAAGGAAATTTACATACGCATTTGCAATCTTTCGCATGTTTTTGTAACCCGCTAGCGTCAACTGTGTCCGGCCCCTTGATAACTCCATTTGGCTAAATAAACTATCTCCTCGGGGACAGCCCTGCTGTTTCACAGTTCTTGTTTTTGAAGAAAGCTCATGGAAACTCTAGAAACTCTCAGCAACTGTACGCGCATTTGGGATTCCCCTTTAATGAAAAAAAGAAATCTCAGGAGCAGGCTGCAACCAGCAAACTGTTCAAGAAGAAAATTTCCGCACATGCTTTGCGTGGTATAAGCACAGGGACAGGGCTTGTTTTAGTGACAAAAGTTGAACTGGTTGTCCATTGGTTTCATTTTTCAGTATCCAACAAAGACCTATGGACAATCATGTTGTACTGAATAGTCTTTTCAATGTAAGTCAATGGGATTGCCGGCTGTGCGTACCTGAATACAGTCTTCCTCGCACCAGACAAAAATGTGCTGATGTTAACAAGACTCACCTCTCCTGATGGTTATTTATGTCCTGTGCATGTCCAGAACTGTTTTAAGCCTTAGCATGGAAATACAGCAAAGTGTCACAGGTATGTTACTCACTCCTTCTGCTCTTGTGCTTGCATCTGAAGATATGACACAAAAGAACTTAAAAACTGATACACTGATAAAATAATCAAAAGTTTCTAAACACCTTTTCAGCACACTATTGCTTAACATGCTGCCTAAGTTACTTTTGGATTTGTGTAATTTCCTCCTGAAAAAAACCTGATAGTAGAACTTGTATAGTACAATTTAAGAAAAAAAACAACGATACATTTCAAAACTTACAACAAAAAATATAGAAGGTAAACACTTGCCTTCGCTTGATAACATATGTTTGATTTTCGTGAAGCAATCTGTGAGCGGCCAAAATCAAGTTTTAGCTGAAGAGGAAAAAGAAATTGTCTAAAAGCAGTACTCTGTACAGACAGGAATCGAAACATACAGTTTCAGAAAGCTCACGAACTCAGCCTGGTGCAATAATCTGATGAGACATTATTAATTTCAATTCTGCTTGTTGGCTTCCTGTAGATCAGTACTGCAGCACAGAGGACACTGCAATTGTTATTCAGATCATTCTCTCAGCTGAAACAAGCATGTCTGAGTCAACCATTCAGCACATCCCAGAGGCAGGACAAGGAACAGAACTTCTTCTGTTACTCCTGCAATTTGGATTCTGCAGAACTGTGAAAACCATGCTTTCCAGACTTGGATTGATAGAGAAAAGGAAAAGGTTAAAAACACGATGATCTGCAAAGCACTGGTGTCTGCACACAAAAAACTGTAATACAGAAATGAAATTCCCATTCACTGTTCATAAAAATAGCTGAAAACCAAACACTGAGTTCATTTTCTGAAGTGTGTTTACAATCAGTATCTATTTCCAAAGTAATAAAACATTCCATCCAATAGATTTCCTCCTGGGCAGAACAACAGATGAATAACACATATTCTTTTTCCACTATTATGTACCTTTCTTTAAAAAGTGTACGACAAAAAGATCTTCCAAAAAATGTGCCTTCTCAATTAGACTCTTTTCCCAATGCAGCCTAACTAATGCTTCTGTAGCCCAGCAATACGCATCACAAAACCAAAGCAAATGTTTGAAGTTTTTTCCAAATGGATAATACATATTAAATGAATCAGAATACATATAAAATACACTGTTCTGTGTAGAACATTCTCATCATAGCAATTAAAAATAAACATTTCTAAGAAGCAGTGTCTAATAATATGCATCTCAAACTAATTCTATTACTGAATTACAAACATTGACGTGTTCAGAAATAAAAGAAGGAGCACAAGCTACTGTATGTTTCAATAAAAACATACTGAAGAACTTGAACGTTATCTGAGAAGTGTAGCACAGGAGTACACAACTTGCCAAACCAGTTTTTTCAACTTTTCTAGCTTGAAGGCATCTGCAGCTGCCTTCATTTAAATTCACTAAAACCTCAGAAGCTTCTTACATCTAAAACTCTTGATGGAACTGTACTTTCACACTAACACTTTTCCAACACGGGAACTACAGCCTGTTCATTGAAGATGAAAAAACTAAACTTAAAAAAGCAGCATAAAATCAGAGAGAAAGGGAAACTCCCTTTTCTGATTGCTACAGTAGTTTACAAACCAATAGCTCAGACCAGCACTGTGATTTGAAGCATTTTATAAGAATAAACTTTGAAGTGGTGATTCCAGCATTTACGTTTTCAAGTAATATATGGTTCTTTCTTTAAGCAATGGACACAATAATACCCTGGTTTCATTTCTGAAAAGAGAAAGAACATGTACAGTAATTCCTCCAGCTAATGTTTGGTACTTATCATTCTTCTCAGGTTACAAATATTTCTAGAAAGAGAAAGAATCTTCAACATGCTCAATCTTTAGAAACAGAGACGCTTAATTTAAGAACAGTATGGCTTAAGAAATAGAATACTTCTCACAGTTTCACAGAAGCCCCAACCTCACTGATATTTTGTCAGTTACTGTGCTTCAGAAAAGACATTCAGTGCTTGGCAATTTTACAGAGGTAGCATGTGTTATGCATTAATAGAATCCTGAAAATGTAATCATTTGTTACTTCTGTGGACATGAGAAAAACAAAGGCCACTTCAAAATTCCCACCAGAGCTGGAAGCGAAACAACAGTCAAGCTTTTCCAGGATGAAATACTATTTAAGAAGCAGCAGGTTACACGGGGGCATGCAGCATGCGCAGCATCA
This sequence comes from Atractosteus spatula, assembly GCF_055471065.1. Lineage (NCBI taxonomy): Eukaryota > Metazoa > Chordata > Actinopteri > Semionotiformes > Lepisosteidae > Atractosteus > Atractosteus spatula. The sequence goes on along the minus strand of NC_142711.1, from coordinate 14,692,369 downwards.
GGATGTAACTCAAACACCTGCATGTTTTACTCTTTACACTTTATTTTGAGTATCTATCTGCATAGAAAACATTTTTCCAAGTCTTAACAATGTTGCCATTTTCAGATTTGGCTTCTTGCATTTCTTTTAGATGCACAGAAAGAGTCTGTCTTCTGTTAGTGACTGAAATACAGTTCTTAGAACGTCTCACAGAAAACACAATTACAATTAAAAGTCAGGAAAGCTTTCTTAGAACCCAGAAATCATGTTCAAATGGGATGCCTTTCTACTATCCCCATAAGGCAAAACCACTTTTAACAGGCCAGGTTACTTTATTTTACTGCTACAATTATTTTAAATATAACTTAGACAATATAAGAATTGTCTATAAGAAGTGTATTACCAGTCTAATACTTACATATGAAACACCAGTTACCATTGTCTTCCACGGTTATCAAGTCAATTACCATAATACCATTTGGTAATATATGCATATTAGTTTCCATGCACATTTTTACACCCTATGTTACTTTTGAAGAGAAATGCACCCTTTTTTGAAGGATTTACAAATACACAAGTGTGCATGGTGTCAGCAACAACCATTGTGAGGGCACTGAGAACGTTAGTCAGATCCCTACAGTCCCATCACTTCTTCTCTGGCCTGCAGTCAGGGTGCTGAGTGAGAACAGGGCTTACTAAGACAATGCAGACATCAGGCATTCAGTTGTTTCAGTAGTGACACACACATTCTCAGTTCTCTATGAATAGATATTTTCAGATTTATGAAACCTCCTGGGGACACAAAATCCTACTAAAACTGTTTTAAACAATTATTTAAGACTTCTTGTGTCTCACTTCTGCTTTCTTTACGTACATGCAAATCCTTACAAGAAGAATATGAATGTTTTGGCCCTTTAAAATCTGGCCACACCGATTTCAAAACTCAACTTTAAAAAGAAGTCTAATAGCAGGCGAAGATGTTATGTAACTGCACTGAGCTGACCATTTTCTCTGCATGTGTGGTATAATACTGCTCCAGGCCTTGTACCACGCTAACAGGCAGTACTCTTCAGTGCATGCTGAGAAACCAAAAAGATTTCAATTACTGCAGGATTCACTGAATGTCATTTCAATTAGAACGCCAGATCTTAAGACTGCAAAGTTAACCAGCTTTATAAATGGGAAGGCAGCTTTAAGGACTTAGAACAGAACACACATTAAATGCTTCATTCTATTTCTCACTATTCATTAGTCTTGTTATTAATGCTGCAGTGCAAAGCTGTCTCTGTTGGTGAGTTTGTTAATATTATATCACACAGAGGACTTGGCCTGTTTAGATTTCTTACCAGAGCAGATCCAAGCTGATACACAGTACAGTATTTTTGTTCTCTAATACTTCATTTATCTTCTCTGCCCTGGGATGCCATTTCTTACTGGATACCAGTGCAAACCTGTTCATATTTACTGCTGGCGTGTTGCATGCTTACTTGCACAGTCTGCACACTCTATATTGTTTGTTACCATATTTAGACAGTGACCATACATGAAGTTCCAGTTTCAGATTCTTGCATTGCCCCTACTTTAAATTCACTACCACTTTCCAACACAACCATTTAAATGCAGGAGGCTAGGTTATGCATCTGCACAATGGGACATATTCAAAATCCAGAAGCAGCCTTGAATGAATTGAATGTTATTTTCCACGACTTACAGAGCAATAAACAGGGAGGAATACAGACTCCATAACCATTTTGGAACGTACAGTTTCACTCCCTTGAGAGCTTAGGCTTGTATCATAATACATAAGCTAGGAAATTATCATGTCTGATCAAATACACTGTACAAATGTGCATTTTACAGCAGCCGATATAGAAAACTGCATCAATGCGAAGAGAAAAGCACAGGTGAGCTTCACATCTTTTTAAATGGAATTCAACATACAGTACCAGAGATAGGTTCACCGAAGTATTTAAATGCACACTAGCAAATCGGAGACTCAAGAGTACAGCTTTGTGGATTTCTGCTCCATTGTTGTATTCACACTCGAGACTCATTTCTCCTTCCATTAGCTGCTTTTCTAAGGCTTAATGCAGCATTCCACATGTTTTGCTAACTGCTATATAAAGACACCACAGCAGCAAACATTAATGCCTGTGGTAAGAAAGTACTTGCTGCCATTTGCTTTTCTTTTTATCTAAAACATGGCGTCGAAAAAGCATTCGCAATTAATTACGGACACCGAAAACACAGGCAAGTGGTTTGCACTGTGAGTCAGTCCCCTGCATCACTCACTCACTCTGCCTTACCTCCATAATGGACTGGGATTTCTATTTTGGGCCCGATGACATAATGGCCTTCTTCCAGACTGTGGGCGGTGATGGTAGTCCACTGGCGACAAGAATGAACCAAAATGTAGTCATTTTCTCTCAGACCTTCTGCAGATTCTCCTGCAATAAAAGGACATTGTGGTTGGGTTTTTTTTGCTTGAATCCCATGGAAAACATTTTGATAAAATACTGCAGATACAGTACATATTGCTATTATTCGTGCCAGTGGTTCTCTGTATGTGAAGCACAAACATTCTTCTGTAGGTCTATCTACAGTGTATGCTGTATGGGCATTCCCCTGTGATTACAGTCCAAAGTTACCCTATGATGTATGATAGGACCTGTCACACTGATAGGCTCGTAATGCATCCATGTCTCAAGGTACAGAGCACATTGCTACAGCAAAGAATTTGGATCATTGATGTCCACAAAATACTGCTAACGTTTTGACCATTTCTAGCAGGTTTCCTAGACGGTCATATATCACCAGGACACAACAGGCATTTTCATGCAACACAGGAAAATCGCCGACTTCGAAATGCACTCTCAAGCCCAAAGAGAACTTCAGAAGTTGGATAAAATCCCCACAGAGCACACATCATGAAAACAGTGCCGCTCGAATCTCAAGTCTGCACATTAGAAGGCTTGTGGTCGAGCACTGCTCATCTCAGCAGTGTTTATCTCTGCTCAGATTATTCCCAGTTTGCCTATGACGTGCTGTTTGTCACAGGGCTCCGAACCTACAAGGGGAAGCATCTGAAAGCTGTTAATACAACAGCTCTCCATTTTGAAATTATAAAAAAATTACTGGCATATATATAATACTTATCATCCAGGAGGATCACAAACTGCCCCCTGTGAAGCGCAGTACGCACCCATTGTGTGGCAAGCATTACGCTGTAGAAGCCCCACTACAGGACATATCAGGAGGAGACGTAAGAAAAGGCTTCACCGTTTGAATTAAGGGGAAGCTCTAGGATGACTAGACTCACAGTGTCCGTACAGGGCAATGGTCTGAAAATTCTGGACCAGAGGGAAGACTGCTACCTACAGGTCCAACAGCACCTCTTACAGAGGTACAACTGGCTGTCCTTGAAGGCTTATTGGCTTTCTAACAGTCTCAACAGAAATGTAGTAGAGTAGTATTGAATCAGTGTATTTTACAAACAAAATATATATTTCAGTACTGCTGGGACAGGAATTTATAACATGACTGGGGGGCTTTTTGCAGACCCTCCAAAGTCTTGGTGTAAAAAATGCCCCCAGATCTCAGTTTTAAATGATTCTGTTGATTCTGAAGTTCACTGGGTTAACCTTGTCAACACCTACATATGAGGATTTTAAATACTGGGATAAATCACCTCATAGTCTTCTCTGATTCAAGATAAAACATTTCAGTTTTCAGCACTTCTTTAAGACCAGGAATCTAAATGGTTACTCTTTTCCGAACAGATTCCAGAACAGCAAGTTCTTTTATGTAATATGGTGAGGAACACCTTTCAAATTAACAAGTAATAGGTTTATTCCATGCTGAAAAGAGAGAAAAGAAAACAACGGTTCGGCCGTGGACCCTTCTTCAGGCGTGAGCTCACACCTGAAGAAGGAAATAATGTGTTTTCTTTCTTCTCTTTTCAGCATGGAATAAACCTATTACTTGTTCCTTTGCAGCCTACTCATGCTGATGCAGCTACCCACCTGAACATCTTTCAAATTATTCCAAAAAGCCATATTAGTGTTTTGTACAATATTAAAATAACATCCCTTGATTTACAGGTTATGCCTTTAAATATATAGTTACAATCGCATTTTCCTTTTGCATATTTCTACATTTTGCGGTCTGTATATTACTCTCAAATACCAGTCTTGAATTCTATCTAAATCTGAATTTCATTTTCAGTTTCAACAGATTAACTAATCTTCACTTTAATCCTTCACTTTCAAATTTCTCTAATTTGCTAACTATACCACAGTATAGATCACTGACAGTATTATGAAGTGCTGTGGTACTAATTTAGATGCCAGCAGTACTCCACTAATTACACCACTAATATAATTAAAAAGAGAAGTGGTTCTAATACAGATCCCTGTGGTACTCCACTAACTACATCACACCAATTTGAATACTTTTCTTTGGTTTGAATGCCTAAAGTCTGAAATTTGATAATTAAATCTTCCACGAGGAACTTTAACAAAATACTTTTGAAATTATTAATATACCATATTGTATGGTCTGTATCCTTTTTTCATGAATGCTGGCACAAATATCAAAATGTGTGTAAATTATATACTATACAGTACATAGTCAAACAATTCAAAATAAACATAGCAGCAAATTTCTGAATGCCCCTCCACGTGGGTTTCCAGTTGGGCTGTCTGTTCATTCTGAAGAAGTCGGCTGTGTTGACTTTATCAGTGCTTTTGAATATGTTGAATACTTGTATCAGGTCCCCTCGTAGTCTTCTCTGTTCAAGGCTAAAGAGATTCAGTTCCTTTGCCTGGCAGTGTACAGTAGGTTTCATTCCTTTAAACTCCTAGAATGTATCCAGTTATTCTTTTCTAAACTGATTCCAGAGCAGTAATATATTTTCCATAACTGTACATAATATTCTAAATAAATTCTTAATAGACAATTACAATATTCACATAAAATCCCTTGAGTTCAATTCTTACCTTTCAACTATACAACCCAGCCTTTTGTTTGCCTTTTTAGTTGCTTCCCACACTTCCCACAAATGATCTAAAAAAGACCAAGGTGTCTGAAGTAGCCACTGCTCTCTTGGCGTTTCCCATTTTTTATTTATAGTTGATTTTTTGCTACCTGCATACAAAACCCTACACTTGTCCACATAAAACTTCATCTGCCTGGTGTTTGCCATTCTGAATTTTATCAAGATCTTTTTTAATTTCATTTGCATTATCTACAGTGTTTGTTCATCTAACCTTCACCACAGTCTAGCTCACTGATATAATAAAGAAGAGCAGTGGCACTAGTACAGATACTTGTGGTACTCCCCACCAATAGCATCATACCAATGTGAGTATTCACCCCTTATCTGTATCCACTGTTTTCTAATCAATTCCTATTAACCCACTCACACGTCCCTCAATGTCTATTGTGTGCAATTTTAATTAATCTTTTATGACTAGAATTATGAAAAGTCTTCTGAAGATCTAAATACACCATATCATAAGTTGTATGTGTATCCATTACTTGTTCAAAGACCTCTAACACATTACTTAGGTAAAACATACCTTTTTTACGTCTATGCTGACTATTTCCTAGGATCTTATTTCTGTTAAGGCAATCCTGTAGTTTAGTTCTATGAAATGTTTCCATAACATTACATGTAAGAGAGGTCAGACGTATTGGGCCATAATTACTTGGGTCAGTTTTCTCACCCTTCTTATGGATATACACTACATTAGCATCTCTCCCAGGTATGACCCCTGTCTTTAGTGATTATTAAGAGAGATGCATATAGTACCCAAAACACGTTTGCCTTTTCTTTCCTGATATTGTTTAATACAGAACCTTGTCCTTCAGCTGCCTGAGGCTTGTTATTAACCGCTACCTTAGTGAACATCTGCGTGAAATACTCCTTTGGTATCAGCCATTACTGTCTGGAAGTTTCCATTATTGTACCTGATATATTTGAGCTCATCTCTGATGCTCTTATAGCAATGAAATAGCTTTATAATAGTTATTTTAGCCTCAGTAACTTTTACCATTCCTTTCAATTTCTTTCTTGGTATTTTAATATCATTGTTAACTTTGTTTTACCTGTGTTTGCAATAGATTGCACTCTTTTTCATTAGGCATGGCACCTATCATAAAGTAGCATACATAAGCCCATTATCTTACTAAATCATATCACAAGAGCTACTGCAGAACATGATCTGCTTTCTTTATATTAAAGGGAAAATTAGGGAGGCCAGATTGTGCAAACCTACAGAAGAGTTTAGCCATGACACCAGGATGAGCACTCTAATCTTACATTTAGACCTTTAAATGAACAGGTAGGAAGTACCTCAGTTTACCATCTCATCCAAAGAATGGCACCTCCTACATCATAATGTCACCTGTCATCATACTGTGGCAGTCGTTTTGTTCTGATTCACAGGGAACAGCGCCACCTAGGGGTCCACCAACGCCTCTTACTGAAGGAAGCTGGCTTACCTTTGAGATCTCCCATCCCAATACTGACAAGGCTCAGCCTTGCTTAGCTTTCAACAATCTAACAAGATCATACTACAAAATGTAACACCATACCAGAGCCAAGACCTTCACCCAGATAGCCTGTTATTTCAGATCACCACAGTACAAATAACAACTGAAAAACATTCCAAGTAGAGCTGACTAACCAAGAAAACATTATCAGTGATAAAAGTACTTTCTGCCACATTCTAACTGTCCATCTGTAGCACACCTGTTGTAAAGACAAAAGTGCAGCTGAATTTAAATTGATCTTCTACAAGCATGGCTCTCTGAAGGTCCAGGCACAATATCTAGATAATAGCTGAGCTACTGTAAATGAATTAGACAAATCAAAGCAAAGAGCATGAGGTGTGTGACACTAGAGGTTTAAAGGTCAGCAAACCTGAACATTTCAACACAGCCTCTAGTATAATCTACTTCTACACAAAAGTTAAAGTTTCGAGGTCAAACAGCAGAGAAACTATGCAGACTGTGTGGAGCAACTAAGGTTTAGCAACAGCTACTTTGCTGTTCTGAGATACGTTACAGTCCCACAACTGGACAATGAGAAAAATACTGAATACACTACTGATTTTTAAGTTGCACATTTCAGATTTATCCGAAGACTTGACTGTTGTTTTCCAAACTTAATCAGACTTAATAGAGTAAATGGATATATTTTAACACACCAGCAATACATTTATCTTTGGCTGATAAGACCTGCAATTGTGCCAAAGTTAAAGCCAGTTGTCAAGAGCACCCTTGTTGTCTGGAAGTATCCTGGCACAGATGCCAGCCAGAATACTGGTATGTGCTTATATAAATCCTTAGTGGGAACTGTTCTTCTACCGTTTTCCAGTCATACCATACTGTAATCTGTATCGCCACATGTAAAAACTTAAAATGCAGCAGAATCCAGACAAAGGGCAGTTGTTAAGACTCCGCGTGCATCTAGAGTTTCAATTTCTAGCAGGTGGCCAAAGAGTTTGTGAAAAAGCAAACTTTCATTCTTGTTTTTGTAATCGGATATGCCTGAGATACTTTAGCAGGTATCAAGAAATGACCTCAAGCGAGACTGTAGTGTAGTATTAATTTCTCGGTAACCCTTCACGGCAATCCCAGGGTCACAAATGCAATACTGAAGGATGAAAAGCAGTACAAAAGACAATCACTTCCACCCATACAGCAATAGGATATAGGGAACAAGAAGAGAGTGAGAAACTATGCACTTTTACCACTGCACTGCAAACGAGAGAAAAAATGAAACACATATCGATCAAAGTTAGCATATTCAAAATAATCAGTTTTGCTTAGCATTATAAACTTGACCAGAACAGTGTACTGAACCAACAGACATGTGTGTGATTCTGATATGTATTAAATCATTAATAATTCGGGTGTAGATTTGAACAATGTACATTTTGCTTAGGCAAGTAGTTAACACCTGGTTTTTAAAAGCCATGAAACATCTACGTGAAGGAAATGTGCAGGATTTCTTAAATATTAAAAATTTTGTATTTAAAAAGATCAAATATTTAGTTTAAAAAAATCCTAAAACAATGAATGAAAGGGAATTTTAGGTGTATTATGAACGATTTTATAACGTCCATCCACCAGTCTTCTAACTCCTATATCTACAGGGCCACAGGGGAGCTATCTTGTCTATCTTGGCAAGCGACAGGGCTGAGGAAGGATACACCCTGGAAGGGACACCAGTCCATCGCAGGGCACACACAGCCACAAACATGCACAGAATCCCACCAATTTTCCCAGAAGCCAGTTAACCTACCAGTATGTCTCCGACTGTGGGAGGAAACCAGAGCACCTGGAGGACACCCACGTGAACACGGGATGAACATACCATACAAACTCTGCGCGGACAGCACCCCAGAAACGAACCCAGGGCCCCAGTGCAGTGAGGCAGCAATACTACCCACTGTGCCACCCGATTTCATAACATGATCTTGTTTTAGTTGAAAGCCATTCTTTCCATCCCTTTGTCGTTACCTGACAGTAACAAGCTTTATACAACTGAGGCCTGTCGCTGTCAGCTAGTAAATGTGTCCTGGGGAAGCAGCCAGGGTGAAACCAAGGACTCAGAAGCTCTCAGAATAAACTTAAGGCTGCCTCATTTTATTCAAATGCAAATTCAAGCATTTCTGTGATGGCTGTGACACCGATATCGCCTTCCCACCTGTACTATTTATGCTCTACAGGTAGACATCAGGCTTTGGGACGAATCCATCACTGATAAAAGGCCGTCTAACTGGTTAAACAGTTTTAACACAATTGAAAAAAAAAGATTATGCTGGTGGAGAGGATGTGGTGTCACAGCTCTAGTAACATGAATTCCAGCAATTCCGAGATATGATACCACAAGAGCAGATGAGAACATTAAGCAAAATCGATAATACAGTTTCTGTAGGAATAAAATAGAGTTTTAAAGAAGACTACATTTACTTTTGTGCAGGAGATGATTGAATGCGATTTACATTCTAGATAAAATCCTTTATCTAGAGTGTAAGAAAAAGATTAATGAAGTCACAGTCCACTTTTTCCATATTAGAGCAGGTTGTAAATTAAAGATAATCTTCCTGTGAAAGAAATCAGGATTTAACTGTTCTCCTAGATAAAATAACTACAGTTATTTTACAGTTTTAAAAGTATAGTTTTACGGGACATTATCATTGCTGTGTAAACTATTACAGATATTTCACTTTTTTTGAGAAATGGTTGTGAGGATTAATTGTTCTAAAATCTCAGAGAGCAGCTTTAGCAGTACAGAAATTCAAGTTGAATGTGCTCTTCTTTGGACTTTGGATATGTTGTTCAAGTACATGCTAGATAAATGCTAATATTTGTTTCTACTTTCTGTACACTTTACTCTGAATCATTTAAGCTTGTCAGCTGCTACAGAAATAAAAATCAGGTAAATTCTTTGTTTTTACATTTGTTTGTTAGACATGACGGGCTATTTCCCAAACAAGATCACTAGGTCACTGATGCAAGATGTTACTTTTTTCTGTCAGTGTGTATTCTGCTGTAAAGTACATTCAGCCAGTACCACTGCATGAGAGATGACATTTCTTTAGCAGTCTTCTGCTTAATGCATTGAACGTTTGTCATCACAGACAGTACATCATAAACATACTGTATATCATGAGAGAACCCTTTAAAACACTTTATCGGATTTTTAAAAAATTAAAAATCAAGAGCATTGTGCACCTCAATCTAACAAATACACATTTCATAGGTTAGTGAATGTGACAATGAGTAAAACCTGTGTAAATTAAACACAGTTCAAGTTTCAAGTCTATCCACACCTAGAACTGGTAATACTTTGCTTCTCAAGACTATAAAACAAACAACTAAAACAATGTGTTTTATGTAACATGTGTAAAGCAATAAGTAAATATTTCACCCAACAGTACAAAAGTTCAGCGTCTGTCAGTCAGGTTTTAGAAAATGGAGGTGCCTGAGGCAAACTGGGTAAAAGACTGATCATAAATATGAAATCAGAAACACACCTATTATCATGAGATACAGAATATTAACTAAACTTTTTTAAGTAAAAGTCTGTGTACCTAATGGGTTCACAGCAATTACTTTCACCCTTATACTTTGTAACACTCCTTCATACACTACAGTGGTGTTAGTCCACATCGTACAGAACATGTTAAACTAGAGAGGAATAAGTGAACATTCTTATCTAGATTATCATGCTGGAGCACACCACGAAGGAAGTCTAAATTAAATTACCTGAGAAAACTCAGAATATTTGCTCTTTAAATTGATGAATTTTTGCTTCATCCTCCAAAGTCAAACCGACTGTTCATGGCATTAGGAATCTCTACATTTGCAAGATCACCTGTATGAATCCTCTCATTAACTAAAGACATTTTGCGACAAAAGCAACAGTCACAGCGTACACAACAAAAGGAAATAGAGTATTAACTAGTTCAATTAAGAGGATTTTTTTTTCTTTAAAATTTTAAATTTTATTAGCTATACAGTATGTCACTACAGGTAGAGTTTTTAAAAGGAACAGAGAACAAGCAGCTCGGCCATATTTTAGAAGCCAATATCCTAGTTCCTTTCAAGAAAAGGCTGGATGAGAGTCTTGGATCAGTTATCTACTACAAAATGGGCTAGGTAGGCTGAATGGTCTCCTCTTCTTTGTGACCTGTCTTGTGTTTTTATGGTGAAGAAACTTCAACGTGAGAACAGTGCAGACCAGGTCAGCCACCAGGTACCACACTGATGCGCAAGAGTCTCAGACTCAGGTCTAATGGATTTCATCAAATATACTAACCCCAGACATCAGAGAAAATGGAAACTTTTACTTTGGCAAGAGAAGCCTCTGGCAACAAATCAACATTGTCCTCTCACCACCCCAGCCCTGCGTGCTGTTGCATAGTCCTGTGGCAGATTTCAAATCCGTAGTCTGCCGGGCGGGAATGGGAACAGCCACTGACTGCAGGACTTGATCACTGTCTCGTACGTCTGTACGTCTGCTCGAAAGGGGTCACTGCGTGCCCCTCCCAGCATCTTCACACCTGAACGGTGGGATTGAACACACAACCGTGCCTCCCGCCCAGTCTGTCAAGGCAGATCGAAAATCGCCGGAGGCAGCAATGCTCCAGTCTCCAGTCTCCGGCCCCCTCTGATGCTCCTCGGCCGGCAGAAGACGCCCCCGCCAACATGACACCCAGCCTCCGGGCACGCAGAACAATTTCGAGCAGGAGCACGGTATTCCAAAACGATTCTGCAGACGGATCAGACAGTACCAGCCCCGGGTTGGCGCGATGACCTTCCGCTATCCAGGAGGTGGTTCCTTGGTTCCTTGGTTTCTCTAGACTATCCTGCTTATCCTTGAATCCAGGCGATTCCTCCAAAAGAACTTCGATCCTGCTGATCGCAGCTATCTGATCTGCAAGTGGGGAATGTGCCCATCATTCGATATATAAATATTCTTGTATAAATATAAACAACCTATGGTTCAATTGCAAGCAACTCTTCATCTACTTATTTTGGCAATCCCAACTCAATTTAAGTCAAAGCACTGAGCACCTGGAGTGTTTATGAAATTTCTGAAATCACATGACGTGAGCAGAGTATGTGGTTTTCCCAAGGAAGAACATAATTCAAACCGCGAAGAAGACCCTCTCCACTATTCAAAATTGAACTGCATTATCAGAATCGCCTTTAATTCGCCAGGTACATTCCATGTACAAGGAACTTACTCTGGTGTACTTGGTGCAGCAAAAACATTCTGCATATACCCTACACAAACAAGACAACAGACATGATTAAGACAGAGCGCATACTGTATAACTAGGAATTCTGGTTAAGCAAAAAGACAGCCCTAGCAGAGTGGCAGTTCAAATACTGGACGGTTCTGGTTTTAGTAAACCGGTAGCGTCTTCCTGAGGGAATGTTTATGAGACAGGTGGTAACCTGGGTGTGGGGGGTCATTAGCAATCCTTCCTGCCCTCTTCTTTGCTCTGGAATTGTTCAAATTGTCAATGGAGGGCAGACGCCAATGACCCTCTCCGCAGAGCTAACAACACACTGCAGTGTGCTTTTGGAGCGGGCAGACATGTTGCCAAACCAAACAGTTACTGTATACAGGCTGTCAGAATGCGCTCAATAATGACTCCGCAAAACAGTTATTAAAACTGGTTCAACACTAAAGTTCTTCAGTTGGTGTACTTTCTTTTTTGATACTGGTGATATTCATTTCCCAATTAAGGGTCATACATAATTAAGAGATCTTACATAATTCCCAAAACTTAAAAGAGCTCCACCACATTCACAGCCACATCATTGATGACCACCATGAAGGGTGGTCTTGGAGAATGTTTCCAGACATCAGCCACCATTTCCACTGTTTTAAGAGTATTAGAGCCCCAGGTGGCTGTTAGCACACCATGATACCAACTGCCTCACCCCCTTCCTGCACAAGGTCTCACCACTATTAGTGACAAGACCTACAAGGGTGACATCATCTCCAAGCTTAATTAGTTTGTTGGAAGAGTCGCCGGAGGTGTAGCTGTTGGTACTGTATACAAGGAACAGAGCGATGGGGAAAGCACATATCCTTGAGGTACACCAGTATTTACCAACAGTCTGATTAGTAAGGGCTCCGCCACGCAGCTGAGAGAAAGCTGAAATCCACTGGCAGATGGAACATTCAACTGTAACGATTCATTGTAAAGGAGCTATGGAATTGTAGAATTTAACGTGGAACTGAAAGCCTACAAAAAGAACTAGTGCACACGCTTGAGGATCCTAGACATTGTGAAATGTAGTGAAGGCCCATATTAACAGTGTCAATCGCTGACCTGCTGGCCCCACATGCAAACTGAGGAGGCTCGAGATGTGAATCTGTAATAGTCCTAAGATAAAGTATCCTATATGTTCGAAAAGTCTTCGTTATTTTGGAACCACGAGCAGCTTGTCTATAGTCATTAAGATTATTTTGTCCTTCTTTGTAAAGGGAACAATAGTAGAGGATTTAAAGCAGGCATGGATCTTACACTAATCAATACTGATGTATCCAAGATCTACTGAAGCAAAACCCAGACTGTTGCTTTTTAAGTGACTGATACTAAAAATATGATATATCAAGACAGTCAAATTTAAATACACAACTTGCACACATTGTAACACAAACAAGGGAGTCTGAACTGAAAATAAATATTCTTCTGTGTTCTATCGTTTTCCCTATCTTCTTAACACATGCCCGTGTTTATAATAAACAAAAATGACAAATACTGCCACAGGCCCAACAGCTTGGATTTCCACTGACTATTTTATCGTGCCTTTGACTGTTCTGATAAAGATATGCGAGAAAATTCCTTAATTCCAAAATAAAATTCAACGTTCATTTTGAAAACTAAAAAAAAAAAGCTTAGGAGATCTCTACATTATCTTTCAGGTATTTGCTTGATGCTGTTGAGAGTTTGGGACAAAAGATGACATTTTTTCTGATCAAGATAATATCATAAAAAGTGTTATGACAAGGGGTTCCATTATCAATTCAACAGCCGATGGCTCCGCAGCTGTCTAGCCATAACACTTCTTCCCTGCCGACCTTGAATTCGAAAACCCGATGTTTCAGATAAAAGAAGAATCAAAAGCAATGCAGTAGCTAGACTGTAAGGAAACATTTTTATGGAAACAGTGCTGCCCTGTTGATTTATATTTAACATTTGAAAGAAAACTGTAGTCTATGAAGGAACAAGTACAGGTTTATTCCATGCTGCAAAGAGAAGAAAAGAGACACAATGTTTCGGCTGTGGAGCCTTCTTCAGGTGTGGAGAAGAAGGCTCCACAGCTGAAACATGTATTTTCTTCTCTTTGCAGCATGGAATAAACCTGTACTTGTTCCTTCGCATGCCTGCGCATGCTGACGCAGCTCCCCACTGCACTTGAACTTCTTCAGCAGTAGTCTACGTATTCGAATACAGGTTTTAAGTAATTAACAACTTCTTTTTTGTTCTATACACTGGTTTATGCCGATGCACAAAAACCTGATTAATAGGAAAATGCAGCTCAACCAGTACTGGCTTTTTAAGTCATCTACAAGAACGCTGCCTCCATGCACACAGCCGATCCTCATGTATTCGCTCAGAACTACCTCCCAGGATTAAATAAAGATAAGCTCAAATGATTTATTTATTTATGCGTCACCAAAATAGATGGCCTGAGCACATAACAAAAAAACAATCAAGCCAGTAAAACACAATCCTGCACAAGGCATGTAAACTTCATGCCAGAATCCAGAACCTCATTGTGCGACACACACCGCATATACAGTACGACATGGCGTGAAAAATGCCAACCGCTTCATACACTGGCTCTTTATTCACTCAGCCCGTCTAGTGGGTTCCACTCTCTGTAGAGGAGAAAGCTGAACCTCATTAAAGTAGGAGGCTGTTACAGCAGGAAAATCTTGTTGCGTTTTTATCAATCCATTTTCCAGTCCAAAGACATGCCTGCAGGTTCATTGGCTTCTGGGAAAACTGGCCCTGGTGCCAGCATCTGCCAGTTTGCGTCCGTGTCAGTGTGCGCCCTGCGCTGAACTGATGTCCCACCCAGGGTGTACCCACCCTGAACCCCCGCAGCCCTGAACTGGATAAAGCAGTTTGAAAGTGAATGAATGGAAGGGGCACACACAGACACACAGGGGCAAGGTAAAGACACCTCTTAACTGAGCCAGCGCATCTCTGGGAAGTGGGTGGCACACAGAGCAGCTGGAGAACACGCAAGGCCCCACACAGGAGGCACACGGGGTCAAAAACCAAACACAGTTCAGCCAAGGGATCTGGGATCCCTTGAAAGGAAGTGGTTTATATTTGCTAAATATTAATTTGACGTGATATGGATGTTGGCTGGCGCAGTCGTGCAGCTTTGCTACCTCAAACGTCTTGGGTCCTGGTTCTTCATTCTGGTCCGAGAGATGCTCTGTGTGGATGTATGAGGCCGCCTGGGTTTTCACCAGATGTCTCTGGTTTCCTCCCTCCTGGACATGCTGTCTAGGTGACATGGCACCCCTAATTTGCCTCCGTGCGTGTACCCTGCAGTAGACTACACTCTTATCTGCTAGAGTGCCATCCTTCTACTAGAGTAACCACAGGTATGAGTCAATTTGCCACCCCCAGTAACAGGGCTTTATCACCAACCAGAAATGAAAATGTGGTCTACAAAATGAGCATTTCTGTATAGAAAATTGAGATTATTTTCTTTAACCTAAGCCTGCATACAACGGAGAGGTCTGATAATGCAAACACATACTTCTTAGCCCCTTTCTTGCTAAGCAGCTGTGAGGGTTTTAGATAAAAAGATCACCTGGGCTGTCAGCCACCTGTGCAGAACCTGATGCTGTCTGAAAAATAGTGTCGCACTCCGGCTCACAATGTAGTGGGGGCAGACGAAGCCTGGACACTGTGGGACCTATTCTTGGCAGTGGAGGCATTACAATCGGATGTGAACTCCGTGGAAATGCCAAGGATGGACACTATAGGCTTCCTGTCCGCTGGTCAGTCACACAACACAACACCCAGAGAGTCCCGTTCCCCTCGCCTGGCAGCAGGGTACCCTCCCCAGCACACGTGCCCACAGTCTGCCACTTGGCATTCCTGACGCTGTTCCTCATTCCTCTCCATTGTCAGTCAGTCCTCCGGGACTGCATGTGGGCCTCCGGGGCCGAAAGGCAGCAAAACAGTCGCTGTTTTTCAAGACTGTGTGACTTCCTAACGAGCAAAAACAAATACACAGCTACAAGAGCAGAACAGCTCTTTGCTAAGCAAACTTCATTCCCTCAGCACTAGGCTAGAAAGCTAGAAATGTGCCTCTCTCTCAGGTACTTTCCTGTGCACAGGGCAGGACAGCCTAACCATGGACAGAACATGTACAACTACAGTCAGGATCCAGAGGATTGTAGAAAAGAAAACCTGCACAGTGAAAGCAGCTCACTTTTGACATTGTAAGAACAGCGCAAAGTATTTCAGAGCAACTGAAGACGATCTTGTACACCGACAGATAGAAAACGTGATTACACATAAGTTAAGCATTTGATTAAGAGCACACTTAGACCAGAACCAAACGCAAGCACTGTGCTAGAGAAGCAGCACAACTTTTTAGAAAATGCACCAATGCAGATGCGAATGACTGTAATACGTTTTCTGTATCACGAGCTAAAAGGGATGGAAATAAAATCATTGCATTGAGGTGTGTTTGAAGAAGGTTTGGTATAAATATTAAGACGCACATAAAACCCACTTCAAAAGCTTAGACGATAACAGTGATTGACAAGAATATTGGCTCCAAGGCCCAATACACACTACTTGTACTAATATTTTTTTTTAAAAAAATCTGGAATGCAGATAAAATCCACAGATTTACAACATCACACGCCGGCTTTAGTTTCCTACCCTATCTGGTGAAAGTCGGATAGTCTCTACTTTTCTATACTTCAATACGATTAAAACCTACAAGCAAACGTCGCTCCAAATACGAGTTTAATATTAAATTGTGAACTGACGTGTACATGCACGACTTGCTCTTGTACAACTACTATCTCCAATACTAGGAACTAAACACTGTATTATTTTTCTACTCTGTCATCATCAGCCTTGGTTCAGACAGGATCATCTGGCTTCACGCAAAAAAAAAATAGAGGAAAGATTGTTTTCAGCCGTTTGTAAATTCACACTGTAACGAGGACGCGATTCAATATCGTTCCTCACATTGTTGCTTTTATGCTTCTCTTTCTCGAGTTTGTAACAGGGAAATATACAAAACTCACATTAGTAACATCGTTCGTTTAGTCTAACGCACTATCAACTCAGCTCATACCAAGATATCGTCCTGGCTACTACAGAGCAACCACTCACTGCAAAGAATTACACACAAAACCCTGAGAAAAATCACACTAGATAACGCCGTACAAAACAAATGACCTTTGCTTTATTACTATTCGTCTACTGGTACCCACAAAACTAAATTCAAATTACACTACATTCTGAAACAAATCCTCTGGCTAAGTTGCAAAAATATTTGACTCATGTTTTCCAGCCTCTGGGTCTTTGGTTCACTCTTGCGATTCTTCTACTTCTGTATTACTCAGTTTAACTTTCATTTCATTACTGACGTCTATAGCCATCCTTACCACTGTCCAGCTTCACGATCTGCGGCAATCGGTAAGCACTGACCAGTCGGTCTAGGGGCAGAGACGTCGTGCTCCATGTCACATCTTTCAGATTGTTATAGAGCGTTAATCCCGCGTCCATGTTTGCCGAGAATTGAACTCGCCGCAAACACTCATTTGAAGCACGCCATAGCGTCCGCGCCGGTCCGGCTGTCTCTGTCTCCTGCCTTTTCGGTCCCAAGACTTTCAGGAGTTCTCCAGCCCTGGCTGTCGCTGTTGACAGGAAACGCCATGGAATTACAGTGGGCAAGAGACTGAAATAAAGGACGCCTGCGCACAACCGAAGACACCGCCTCCCATCCCTCTCTGCAGCCTCGAAGCAAACGCGCTTTGCCCTCAGAAAGGCTGAGAGACGGGTCTTGGTTTTTTTTTCTTTTTAAATCTCTGGCTTTTTCGCTCGTCTTTCCGATCGAAGCCCGTGGCTGGCAGATGCGGTCGCCTCCAGTGTCACCGCTGGATGCGGCTACACCTGAAATTGCAGCACTCGGTACCGACGCGTCACAACCCGCGCCAAAGAAACAGTGATTTTTTTTTTAACTGGACGTCGATGCCCGTTAACGAAGGCTGTTCTAGAGCTACTGATAATGGCTTCTCCCCCCACCGTAATAATGTCAACAAAGTCAAAACGCAGTGAAGAAATAGTAACGAAACATTTTTTTTAAAAAAAACGTTTTGCTTCCTTTGAATTGGACATTATTAATTAAGAGGCTTATTTGCTTTAGCGCATTAACAGATATTATTGCTACAGGTTAAACATGAAGTAGATCAAACTAATCACAAGAAAGAATAGCTTTGCGTGTGGGTCTATGTGCACTGGAAGAATGACAAATATGAGATTGAATGTAAGTCTTTGTGTTCTTTTTTGTATTTTCAGTTAAATGCAGACATGAAGCTAATGAAGTGCCAAAATAGATTTTCGTTAATTTGTACAGATGAGGTGGAGCAAGGTTGTATAGGTATAAAAAAGATTTCATTGCAGAACATTGTGTAGTTTCCAAGCCTTCTAATTCAATGACTGTCAGTGACTCTTGACCTCTAGCTGGCCTGACAGTGCTGCTTCTGGGGTCACTGCCTGAAAAGTTTACACCTTGCACTCCACGCAGAACAACACTTTGAAATCCTTTGTGTCTTCAAAGCCCATATCCAGTAACCACGTTGAAGCTGTTGAAGCCCTTGGCAATTTCATTTCTTGATTTAAAAATCGCGACGTCCAAAGACAGTAAGCTCGCTGGTTGCCACAGGTTCCATTTGGAGTCAGAAAACTCCAGAACCACTCGTGACTGGAAACAGATTACAAAGGCCAGTGATTATACTGCATCACCTTTTGCAGTCTCGTTTCTTATACTGTTTTTTATTCATGTTGAATGTTCTACAGTATGTACACAAAATCCAGTTAGAAAAGAAGACTCGAAGTGCAAGCTGAAATGGTTTGTATATATTGTACATTAGCCTTTCAAATGCAGTCAATTTTATATAACTTAAAGTCTGAAGTGAACAAATACAAATATTAATAACTCCATTATTATTTTCTTCCCATTCTCCATACCAAAATAAAATGCTACAGTACATGCAATATAAGAGCTCTTTCCCATGATCCTCTCCCCTACGCCCACACAGAGATTCTACAGCCAGCTTTTAACATGCTGCTGCCAGGACTGTGGCCGAGCGCAGCAACTGGGTAAATGGAGTTTCAACAATCACGGTGGCTGTATATCTCCATACAGGACATCGTCACGGTCCAGAAAAGACGCCAGATTTTTGTCTTGAATCGTCTCTGAAGTTACCCATTTCATTTCCCCAAGGCAGCCGGTCTTATTCCATTATCTTTATCATTCATAGGCAATAGCACACTGTTCCATATATCATTAACAAGGAACTTGACGAAAAACAAACGTGGGCCAAATCATTTTAAAATATTTTTTTATCTACGGGAGAGATGACTGAGGCGGGGATTAGTATGCTAAAAGTCATAAAACCAGTAAAGCAGGTTTAATGAATTACTTAAGCAAACAGTATTTGACTTGTCCTTTCCTGGCCAACAATATATGGTTCCCCTGTAATACTGCCAAGTGAACGTTCAGCCTGGCACACCGACAAAAGCTTTGACGAGGCAGGAGAAAAGGTGGGGGGGGGCACATCAGTCTTTACAATGTTTTAATTTTGTTCTCTTTTCCAGGCACTGCGGACAATATATCAGCATATGAATCAAAAGCCCTGGAACTCATTCCTGCTTCAGAGCTACAAGGCCATCTGGTATTCATTCCACGCAAGTTCTTCACAACACATTCAGAGTTATTCAAAGCTATTCACTTAATTGATATAATAATGACCCTGATCCAGGCAGCACAGTGGCACAGCGACTAGCATTGCCGCATTGCCCCGTGTTCAGTTCCAGTGGTGCTATGTGTCTGGAGTTTGTCGGTTCTCCCTGTATTTGTATGGGTGTTCTCTGGGTGCTCAGAATTCCTCCCACAGTCCAAAGACATACTGGTAGGTGAACTGCCTTCTGGGAAAGCCGGCCCTGATGTGTGTCTGTGTGTGCCCAGTGATGGATTAGCGTCTCTTCCGTGGTGTATCCTGCCTCATGCCCAAAGCTTCCCATGACAGGCTCTGGCCCGCGGTGATCCCGACTTGATGATGTTTGTAGAAATCTACGTCACCTGTAAAGACTACGGCCCCCCCTGGGGTTTCACGCCGTACTTTTTAGCTCGACTCCTGAAATTATTTAAGCCAAATCGAGAAGAAAAAAATGACAGCACAGTCCTGCGCACAATAAATCTGGTGTGATGTAAACATAAAGGACCTAAAATCAAGAGTTTTGGAATTTATTATAATTACAATATTTTCCATTTAAAATATTGATAAAATATTTTTGCCTTTACAAGGACACACACTCACATTAAAAAAGACCCCGAATTACACTTTTTTTAAAATAAAAGCATTTGTGATTTAATCATTTCTCTATCCCAGTCCTCACATATGTTTTAGTTTCATATTTCATTATTCCACTTGTATTACCTTGTGTATGTTAGACACATACTGTAAAAACTAATACTTACAGTATACACAGGTGATTTTGGTGTATTAAGATTACCATTCTTGAAACTCTGGCGACATCACCAGTTAATACACAGTATAGCAAGTATTAAATGAATGCAGGTGCACTACCCCAGTACATGTAGCTCTATTAGACATTGCAGTCATGTACCAATTTCAGAATTTTACAGACCAATGCAGTCTTACAATAAATTTCAATAACCATTTACTCAGCATTACCTGACACTGTAAAATACCTCTCTCTTTTATCTCCTGAAACATTCTTACACTGTATTCTTTGTTGGTGATGTTTTCCAGTGTTAGCTGTACAGCAGAACACATTTTCCCCCAGGGGATAATAAAGCTTGAATTGAATTTATTTTTCAATGTAGTATAGTACTGAATTTAATTTGCAGTATGTTCATTACGTGTAAAATAAATGGTTTATAACAGAATAAGTCTGCTTCAGTTTTGTAGAGAACAGTAAAAAGTATTACAGTATTCAGTAATAAGAAACATTCAGTAATAACAAAACGTTATTATGCATTTAGATGGGTCACTAAGTCTTTTCCTAGTTTTAAACCTTTCATATTTTTAAAAAGGAGTTCAGTTGATCTATAAGAAGTTTATATTTTATTAAACACTCGAGTCAAACTCTTTATTCTCCTGAAGTTACATGAAAATTACCTTCAGTACACAATGCAGTTACTGTGAATCTCAAAGCTTATGAAATGCAATGTATTGGGCGTTTCGCAGCTAGGCCGTCTTAGAATAATTTCCCATAAGAAATGCTGAATAAAGATATTATAATCATACTTCCAAGAAACATTAAACATATCTATTAACACCTATTCCTCCACAGGTTTGTTTCCATATTCTGTTGTACTCAGGAAATACACATACTGATTATATCATATCACACAGTGGATTATATCATATCTTTGTATGTATGATGCATTGTATTACATTAGTATAAGACATGACTAGAGACCAAAATTAGCTCAATTGCTATTTACAAAGAATATGAGATTGATTTTTTTTCCCCGCAGAGCAAAATTCTTTACATAAAAGTTATGTCAGCAGGCTTCAAGTTCACATCTTTTGGATTGCAGATTTTTGAATAAGCTACTGTTGTGCCTCAGCGGTTACAACACCTTTTCTTTTCAGACTTTTTAAGGTTCACCACATCAAGTCTCTGACTGCTGGAATAATTCTGTAGAGAAAACACAAAGGTTACTCTATTTATAACCTGTACAGGTCTTTGTGAGCAATAAGAGCGTCAGTGCATGTTCTAGCTATAGAGAAGTATATAAATAATTTGAAGATGCAGTTAAGTTTCTGAATTATATATAACTGATATCATCGTGAGGTACTGTATATTTAACTATTAACATCTGGTGGAAAAAAAACGACTAGCACTTGTGTTTTTGCACATGATGACTTCCAATGCCAGAACAATTAAAATCTGTTCTGGCTCCAGGTGTCGGGGCTTTCTGAAGCATGGATTCAAAAAAAGGTAATTTTTGCTAAAATGTTTTGGCTAAAGTTTTTTGAAACATCAAAATAATACCCAACATGCAAAAAATAAAAATAAAAAATGGATCAGATCCTCAGATGAATTAGCTACTAGCTAAAAAAGGGACTAGTCTGGCCTCCTGTCATTTGTAATCAGTCTTATGTTCTTATTTATACTGTATATTAAACACAAACAAAATTTTAAGTAGGTTCAGTTGCAAGAAAGTTTGGGAACACTTTGGAATTACTCATAAAAATGCGGCCTGATCTTCAACTAAGGCACAATAATAGACAAACACGATCTGCTTAAATATTCCTTGCCTGAACAGCTCTCTTCAGGTCGTGCCACAGCATCTCAATTGGGTTGAGGTCTGGATTCTGTCTTGGCCATTCCAGAACACGAATTTTCTTCCGTTTAAGCCATTCTGTTGTCGATTTACTCCTGCGTTTCGG
This sequence comes from Atractosteus spatula, assembly GCF_055471065.1. NCBI lineage: Eukaryota > Metazoa > Chordata > Actinopteri > Semionotiformes > Lepisosteidae > Atractosteus > Atractosteus spatula. The sequence continues at coordinate 14,670,150 of NC_142711.1, read as the reverse complement.
GTCATTGTCTTGTTGCATCACCCAACTTCTATTAAGCTTCAGGTGATGAACCTGTACCCTGACGTTCTCCTGTAAAATTTCGCGATACAATTTTGAATTCATTGCTCCCTATATGATAGCAAGCTGTCCAGGCCCAGAGGCAGCCAAGCAGCCCCAAACCATGATGCTCCCTCCACCATGCTTCACGGCTGGGATGAGGTTTTGGTGTTGGTGTGCAGTGCTTTTTTTCCTCCAAACATAGCGTTGCACGTTTCTGACAGTATTCAACTTTTGTCTCATCCGTCCACAGAACATTGTCCCAGAAGCGTTGTAGAACATCCAGGTGGTCTTTTGCCAACTTGAGACGTGCAGCAATGTTTTTGTTTGGAGAGCAGTGGTTTCCTCCGTGGCGTCCTTCCATTAACACCATCCTTGTTCAGTGTTTTTCTTACAGTGGACACATGAACAGAGACTTTGGCAAGTTCAGGAGATTTCTGCAGGTCCTTTGCCGTTACCCTGGGGTTCTTTTTCACCTCCTTCAGCAGTGCACGCTGCACTCTTGCCGTGATCTTTGCAGGACACCCACTCCTAGGGAGAGTAGCAATAGTACTGTATTTCCTCCATGTGTAGACAGTTTGTCTAACTGTGGATTGATGAACACCCAGGCCTTTAGAAATGCTTTTCTAGCCTTTTTCAGCTTTATGCATCTCTACAATTCTTCTTCTAAGGTCCTCTGACATTTCTTTTGATCGGGGCATGGTTCACATGAACAGCTCTTTCTTGAGAAGAGCAGACTCTGTCCGTAACCACCCTTTGTGTGCCTTTTTTATAGGGCAGGGCACCTCCAGCCCACACCTCCAGTCTCATCTCATTGATTGGAACACCTGACTCCAATTAGCTGCTGGAGAGGTCATTAGCCTAGAGGTTCACTTTTTCCAACCTAGACTGTGAATGTTTAAACAATGTGTTCAGTACTGACAAGAAGAAGTACAATTGTTTGGGTACTATTAGTTTAAGCAGATTGTGTTTGTCTATTATTGTGACTTAGTTAAAGATCAGACCACATTTTTATGAGTAATTATTGCAGAAATCCTGGTAATTCTAAAGGGTTCACAAACGTTTTCTTGCAACTGTAGCTGTGTCAGCATGCGTAGGCTACAAAAGAACACGTAAAATGTTTATTCCGTGCTGAAAGGAGAAGAAAGGAAACAACGTTTCGGCTGTGAGGCCTTACAGCCCAAACGGAGTGTTTCCTTTCTTCTCTTTTCAGCATGGAATAAACCTTTTAGTTGTTCCTTCACAAAATTTTTAAGTTACCTTTTTAAGTATATCTTCTACTAGAATGGAAAAGGCCTTTTCAATATTAATATTTTCCTTTGCACTTGTTTCAAGGAACTTCACGCCGTGCTCCCAGGCAAGCTGTAAAACAGATTTTAAAATAGTTTCACATATTAATATCAAATCTTTATTTTCAAGTAAAGATAAACATCTTACTAACATAGTGCCTATATCACAATGAAGTATCGCACAACACTCTTTTGAAAAGGGTTAGATTTTGAAAAAGACTCCAAATTAAGAACTCTTAAAACCTAGTCACTTATAATACAGTAAAATCCTGTTTTGATGGCATAATTATAAGCACAACTACTGTACACACACAGTTTAGAAATGTCTATCGGCACCAGTATTCATTCAATATACTGTAAGTCTAAAATACAAGTTCTCTTAACATCCCCTCACTGAAGCACTATATCTTTATAAAACCAGAGCCCTGGAGATCCCAGATTTCCATGGCTGTAGGTTTTCATTCCAGCTCAGCTATTAAAGACCCAGCTTAGCTCATTGTTAGATTTAATTAGACTTTTTTTCCCCAACTTATCCCAGGATTTCTGGTGCTGCTGCTGCTTTAAAAATACCTAGAAAATCTTCAGGCACACCAGTCCTTCGGGACAAACACTGAACTATTAGGAACAAGTTAAGGTTTATTCCATGCTGAAACACAACGTTTCGGCTGTGGAGCCTTCTTCGCTTGTGAACTATTTAGACATTTTAAGGTTCGAAATAAACTATTTTCCTTTGCCTGGTAGAGGAAAATGAAACATACACAGCCTAAAGTTACACAGGTATACAGCTTGATGGAATACAGTCCCCCAAATACAGAAAGGATTTTTACCTGCACAGAATATTTAAGACTTTATTGTGCACAACAGATAAATACCTTGATGAACAAATTCATAAAGTTGCAAAAATCACACATTCCTTTCAATAGCAATGGGATCAAATTGATATTTTGTATGGGACCTTTGTATGCATTCCTTGCATGCGTACTATCTGTCCTGCTTACTCCTGGTAAAGGTCAAGGTCAATTCTGGAAATTAGAGGCACAAAGAAAAACTTTACCCTGGACAGGATACTAGGTATTCACTGTTGAACTGTGAATTCAAACTGTATTCACTCAGGAGCACACAGACACAGTCAATCTAGAAACACCCTACCCACCATCTCCCTAAACAGAACCCTCCAAAAAAGTTCAAACAAATCTGTTTGAGAACAAGCAAACTCCATTCAGAAGACTTTCAAGGACGGACAGAACTGTCCACACCCTGGGCCTGTGAGGCAGCAGTGCTGACCACCACACCCATTATGAATATAATAGAAATATATCAAAAACTATAATGCCGTGTTGCAGTCACATTTACCAAATCTTAGACCATTACAGTGAATCTCACTTTCTACGGCAGCTGACAATTTACACTCGTAAGGAATTGTTTAAATTCAACTCTGCTGAGAGAGTGTGTCTCCTGATTTGATTTGCCAACACAGATAAGACAAGGAAATCCACTGAATTAATTTCTAGGATACAGTGACTTAGACTGACCAAACTACAGACACTCACCTGCTGTCCTTTCTCCTTCGACACCGCTCGCTTATCTTCCAGGTCACATTTGTTCCCTAAAATGATTCTGTCAACATTTTCTCCCGCATTCTAAAAAAAACAATACAACAAAGTCATACAACTGCAGTATTACATAAATGAAGATCTCATTCCTAAACTTCACTTTTCCCTTTCAGTTAATCTGAACTATTTTGTTGTCCAGTCCATTCTCTTCAAGTCATGTAAGCATCGTGAAAGAACACATATTGTTGTCTAGTACATTTCTGAAAGAATTTCCAAAGAGCTCTACTGTATGGAAAAATGTTAGGAACCTGGTCATGACGATACGAAAAATCTAAGGAAGAGGAAGACCAGCCAACTATTCTTCTGTAGAGATTGTTAACATCAGAAAGGCTACAAAGGACACCCAAATCCTCTCGAATAGGATTCTTATACTATTCCAGTCTGCCTCTTCCTGCAATAAAAAGACAGATACTGTACATTGAATAGGTTAACTGGTATCTCCACATTGTCCCCAAGTGTGTGCTCCGTAAAAGACTGGAGGCCTGTCCATGGCTTAGAACCTACTCTACGTTCTATGTTCCAGGAAAGGATCCAGGTTGCCTGTACCAGAAATACGCAGGTTTGCGATAGTGGATGAAACTGTATTTAAAAAAATATGAGTCGTTAGGGACTGTTCTAGACTACAAGTTACATTTTGAGGCAAACCTCAATTCTGTTTTCAAAAAAGGGCCACTGTGTCTATTTTTATCAAGAAAGCTTATACATTCTGAGGTTGACAATTTGTCGTTGATCATGTTTTATCAGTCTAGAATCTGCGATTCCCTGATTTGCTGGTTTGAGAATCTGATTCTGAGCAGTTAGAACAAACTGAAGAGTCAAACTATGTCCGAAAGTCATTCCTTAGGCCCTATCCCACATCTATCAGTTACGAGTTTAATGTAAAGCATATTCAGTCCTAGAGGACCCTTCACACCTTTGTTTAATGAATTCCAGTTATGCCACTCAAAACGCAGATAAAGACAAACTAAAAACCCCATCTAAAAACAAACAGATTTAAGCTCTCATTTATTACTGTGGCCATAACCCTGTTCAACAGATGCTTCTCCCGTGCATGTATAAAAGTATTGTTTATTTGCAGGTTTTTCTTTTTATTGTCTGCTGCTGTAAAACAAAATGCCCGCTGGGGATATTAAACACTCTGTCTTCAATGTGGGCGATGATGACGCTGTATCTTAATGTGTATCACAAAAGTGAAGTCTTCTAAGCAGGAGACTTACAGTGTCGACATCTTTTGTCCATCCCACAACGTTGTCGAAGCTTTTCACGTTGGTGATGTCATAGATGATAAGCAGACCGTGAGCTCCGCGGAAATACCGAGTGGAAATGGTGTGGAAGCGCTCTTGCCCAGCTGTATCCCTTTCAATAGCGCAGGTCATAAAGTTAATAAAGGCAGAGTAACAACTGCTGTGCAAATATTGAGCTCTCATCCTATCAGATGGAACACTCTATCACGCTAGTGAGAAAAATGTGTGTAAACACATGGTCATCATACATCAAACATACATCTTAAAAGCAGCTTTCACGATTCACCTGAAATTTAAGTATTCTGATCTTTCTTCATTTGATAAAAATTCAGGTCATCCTCGTGACTTTATGCGTTTACTGGTTTAGAAAAACTGCTCACAGAATAGATACAACATCATTCTACCAGCTCCAAATAATGACTGCTCCCAACCATCTCCGTCACTGTTGATCAGGGTATACTTTTTCCATATTTGCATATTTTGGGAATGTCCTGGGACAAGCATTTCTGCGCAGATGTGACTAATGTGCTTTCAGAGATATCTGGTGTGACCCTGAGCTCCCAAATGCTAAAATCATTTATCTTATGAGGCTGGGTGGAGGCTGAGATGGATACTGTTAGATTCCAATTGGTTGCAATCAGAAGTAACATTTTTCTTAAGGAACAAAGTATGGATAGGGTGAAACCTAACCAAAAATTTAATGAGAAATCATGACTGTCATACTCACTCCCTGTGGAACACTGTGGAGAAAGCTAGCTTTACTGTGGCAGCCGGCCCTCTTCAACTATCAGTTTGTGCTGGTTGCCGTGGTTACGCAATCAGGCAGGAAGCCTGTTTCACCTGTGGGCAACTACAACTTCCTCTGTCTCAGTTGGAGCAGGCTACGTAAGGTCTGATCTGGCAATACTCTGGGTTCTATGATAATGTTTCCTTCTCCGTCTTGAGTTTTGCTTGGATTCTTAACCCAGCTTTTTTTTTACCTTGACTCCCAGATATTCACTCCTACTACTGAACCGAGATTCCCTCAGTTATGACTCTTCCTTGCTTGCCTCATCCCTGACTTTTTGATTCTGCTTTTGGTGCTTTTGCCCGGTGTCACCTGGCTTTGAACCCTCCTTGCTACGACTACAAACCTGGACTGTTTTGCCTGTTGGCCTGCTTTCCCACTGCCCACTGATGCATTCATCTCAGGACCTTCAGGCTGCTCCTTTACTCCAGCATAAACATTGGCCTTTACAGTGACAGCATGGTCAGCTGCTTTCTCCTTTCTTCACTACCACTTAATCAAACTATGAGCTCCATTTTCTGTATGTAGTTTATTTTTATTAGTGTTTTTTTTTCTTGCAGTTCTTATTTGTTTTTTAAAAAAACATAATAAAATTATCTACGGCCATTGTCTGCTACTGATGTCAGTTGCCATACTGCTGATGTCAGTTGCATAGCTATCAATTAACGATTTAAGTTTTACAGCTGCTGTACTAATGTTGATCTCTTATGGGTACTACTGAAAGTAGTAAATTGGAAGTGTGCCTATGATGAGATTCGATCATGGCCATTCTTGGGCTCCAGCCTCACAGAGCCACTTAGCTGACAGGGAAGACTTCTGCTATGCCCTAAGACTAGGTCTCCTGCCTAGGAAGAATTCGGTGCTATCTAGATTCCAAAGGAGTGATAGTACCTACAGCAACACTCAGCACCACTAAACCCCATGACATCTAGTACAATAAATATAAATAAATACAAAATATTTTTATACAGTTTATACAATATTTTTAAAAATACCCAAAACTTACATTATGTCCACTGTGAATCTGCTTCATTTACATAAAAGGCAAACGTATTAGCACATGATCTGTTCACTTTACATGGAAAAAATATTTTTCCTCCTTTGACGAACAGCTCAATCCTGCATTTGATTTTCTATCATTAAAACTAGAAAGCATCAAATGACAACAGGGATGGTCACCATATTTCGTAAGCCAGTATCTGTATTGTTTTATAACAATACCAAACCTCAAACCGACTGAACTCATAGAGTATATACTGCATCCACACTAAAGAAATAAACACATACACATTTAGACAAGTGTACACCACATTAGGGAAAAAAGAATGCCAAACTTACCATCAGGGAACTTACCAGATCTGTAGCTTAATGAATCTGCCATTTACATGTAACGTCTTCACTTTAAAATCAATACCTAAGTAGGAAGCAGAATATGTTCCACTGATGAGCAGGCACTCAGCCGCCAGGACAAGTGCAATGTCTACCATCTGTCTACATCCTCACAGGCAGATGGTAGCCAATGCACTTGTCTTTCATTTTCAGTTCAGTTCCTAAGAATGAAGGGGGAGGGGGTACTCTATCAAAAATATCTTGGTGCCGAGCACCATAAAGACATAATATTCCGAGCCCAGAGAAGATTTAAAGAGTTGTTCTGGGAACTTCTCATCAAAATGCAAAACTTTCACCCCACTTAAGCTTCACAGCAATTTCAGCTCGTGAATTAAAATGATGGCTTGTTTGATACGTTAGCTGAGTTATCTGAGACCAACCAGACCCCTGCAGTCATGTCCTTGTTAGACAGCTTAATCCTTCATATACTGTAGATATCGGTTGGTTACAAAAATATCCCTAGCAAGCACATTTTTCTTTCATCTCGTTACACACTGAAATTACTTATTAATTATACTAATTATTTAAGCATTCAAATAATTATTTTTTATTCAAAAATATTAGTAAAGCTTAAATTCTCCGTTTTATTTTATAATTTACATTTGTAATGTAACTATAAACACATAGCTGATCATTTTTTTGTGAATTCGAGGAATAATTAATTCTTGCAAAGTGAACACCCTGACTATGACATTGATGCTCATGTTAGAGTCGGAAGCACTTTAGAAACACAGAAACTGAGTTTTATCAATTGTGAAAAGGAAGAAAAAATAAAATGTTTCTTTCTAGGCTTGATTAATTTGAGAATGGAGTCTGTACAATGAATATTCATGGGTCAAAAACAGACAAAGTTTCAGCTGTGTTGCGTTTAATCACGACCCTCTGAGCATTACATTTTTAGATTTTAAGTGCATGCACACAAGACAAGTTTCTCTTAAAACATACTTTATCTGTATGCTGCACCATACTTTGAAATGAAAAGGCCGATTCAACACCCCTATTCGGAAACTGTACTCTTAAAGGTATTTATCATGCTTCATTGTGCTCTCTTGTGACTACATGGTAAGATTTGATTTGATTTTAAAGAGACGGCTATCCACTAACCCAAAGACTTTTCCTCTAACCACCATGGAACACTGTGCTCAGGAACTGTCCTCTATGTTTTACTTCATCCTGACTCTCGGTGGGCTTCACTGAACACCGTTGCAGACAAACTTTTTTTTTTTAATTTCACGTACCATACAATGTTATGTTTGTTTACCTAACAACTGTTTGAGATCTGATCATTCATTCCATAATCACCAATTCGATCAATAATCACCTCAATAAAAGGTGTGATCTAAGTTCTGCTTAAGCTCTATTGAGATGTAAACCTGAAGACAGGTGTGTTGTCAGATTTAGACTCAGAGTCCCCAGACTCAGGGGACTGAAGACAGTGGTAGTGGTTTCCCTCAATCTAGATTCTAAGCATCCTTTCTCCAGAAGAAGGCTCCACAGCCAAAACGTTGCTTTTCTTTTCATCATGGAATAGACTTTTAGTGTTTTCTTGCTGTGTTCTTGCCTCTCCTGCAGGACATTACTGATTTCTTCAGTCAAGCTCACATGAGGTCAGCTTGGTAACGAAAGTTTTCCAATCACCCTATTTATTTTTAAGACATTTGTGAAATTCTTTTCATACAGAGTATGATATACAGTCTTCATCCACACTGTTAGCAGAACTTCACAGGTTCTTCAGTTCTACAAGGAATTGCATTAGGCACAGAAAACAACGCTGCTTAGTCTAGACTTCATGTCCACAAGTCTCTTAATGCCCAAGCAAAAAATGTATGTTTTATATATTATCCACAATTTATTAAAATAAATCCTCTAAGGAAGCACAGTAAGCGGTGATTTTCTTCTAAATCAGAGTGTGGTCTTCTACCATGTATTTGTTTCGACTCAGACCTTAAAAGTCCCAATTAACACGACTCGCTCTTTTCGCGAAACCACCTCATCACCTCAACACGACTATGCAGCAGAAAGGCTTGTGGGCAAACGTGCGAAAAACGAGCAGCTGGTGTTATCGTCGGAAATGCTTCTAATTCTAAATGTGTTTTCTTTTGTTGTACGTGGGAAGATAAATAAATCCTAAAGTCCTAGAGATCTAAAGTTTTATAATGCCAAAAGAAACTTTCGTTACACCTGTTATGTCTGTGTGCATGTGCGAAGGATAACCACCGAAAGTGAAGACAAATACATCCAAAGTTATTGCTGTATTTGTACTTTTCTTATTAAAGCCAACTGTCCAAGTAATGCGTAGTTTAAACTGAAAAACTGAAAGCTTGCCTGGTGTGGATACGATCAAAGTATGGAAATGGCACTAAAAATGAAATATGCACAGCAAACACATTTATTCTCAGTCTACAGACTCGTGGATACTGTAACTAGTGCCAGTGCGTTAATCTTAGTAGAACAGTCCCTTAGAAACACACGTCTGTGACTGGAAAGGCATGGAAAATCAAATTCGGGTGGCGAAATAACACCTTTATTTCCCCTGAACATGCTATGTACAGCGCAAACGAAAGGTGTACAAAAAGAACATCTCGTTGTACATACATTTAGAGTACTTACCAATTGTAGAAACATACGAATGGTTAAAGCTGTGATCAACATATCTCTGTAGTATGCAGGTTTTCCCAACCAAAGCGTCTCCGACCAAAATGATTTTTAATAACAAGAAATCAGCCATTCTGTCCATTCCTCCATCCCTAACTTTCCAGTTCTCCGGCACTTATTAGGACATTACTTACGTAAGCATTCTGGGTATCTTAATTAAGGTTACATACGCCTATTTCACAGAACAAGCCATTTTAAAAGCAAGAATTAAGACATTCCTAAAGGCGCATTATAATCTGCTTGGTTTATTTATGTTCAAGAAACGAATTTAACGCCAAATTACAGTGTGTCTGTATTTCAATCATGCAGAATATATATTTTTACAATACGCCGGTCCGGTGTTAGAGGTTAGCTACTGTGTATATTTCTGCCAATAATTTGAAAATCAGAAAAAAGTGACAACTGAATGTTACAGTTCGGAAACGCGGAGAGAGGTACTCCTGTGCAATAATTCACGACCTGGCGCCTGATCCGTCAATACTTCTCCCGGAGGCTATTTTCGCTCCTGTTTCAGGAAGTTCCTGGGTTTCAGCGGTTTGCGGCTTGGGGTGGGCGGTTCAGCCAAGCCTAACTTCTGAGACGACGACACCTGGGAGTCCCCAGTTTGAAAGAAAAAAAAAACTAAACGGAAATAGGGTTTTGGTTTCTGTTCAAATGTCCAATTACCTTATATTTTGACCATGGATTTGGGAATCGTGTCCTAAATCTATGGAGTTTCTACACGTACTTAAACTTTTAGGTTTGATAATGAACAATTTTGTCATATGATTTATTACTATATGACCCTCGTCAATCGTATGATTATCATTGTAGCTATTTGTTGGCGTTGTTGCTTTTATGTTATTTGAACTCAACAGTGTGCCAGTTCGCTGCAGTATCTCATCATCAGATTCAAAGGGCTGTGAAACCGACCTCCACACAGCCAAAATGTAACCATTTTCTGGTTTTAGAAAATCTTCTAATCTCATTAAGAAGAACTGAAGTTAAATGACCTGTTTTTCTGAGCGTGACATAACTGTTTTTCTTTGGTAAACAGCGTGACCTGCCAAGCAGGTTAAACTTCGCTTATTTAAATATATTTTAGGACTAGATTCAGTTGTGTACCTTATAATTATAAGGAGAATCCTAAATAGAATAAAGAATCAAAACAGGGCCTTGAAGACAGGTTATCATACTGCCATTTTGCAAATTGAAGGACTTAAACATACCAATACACAACAGCATGTTAGTAAATAACAAAAACGTCATTTAGGGTTACATATGCATACTGTACTTTGTTACTTCCATAGAAGGGTTCAGGTGACACTAAGAAGGTATTGGCTTTCTCGAACAGGCAGTGTCACTATCCGCGGGACTGTCCATTACTGTGGTGTCCTGTTTCAGATCACCTTATCCTCAAAGCTCGCGAACCTTAGTGCTGTACTCTATTTTTAGCCCAAGAGAGTGAACAGCTTGCATCCTAACAAGCAGTCATTCATGTGAAGAAGCAATTGAAAGAATTCGGGTTATTACATAAAGTTTTATTTAAAGTTCTTTCTCAACAAGCAAGCTTCATTTACACATTCTAATACTGTACAAAATTTACATCCACTCTTCCCTCCTCCATCAGTTTCGATATTTCATGCCTTTTTTATGTCTTGAAAGACAGAAAGAATTTACAGAACATCTTAAGCCATATTAATAAAAACCACAGAACAGTAACATACCTTTTTAAGGTAGTAGTTGGCATTGCATTTTTTTCATAGTGATGGGCAACAGTGAGGACACTGTACACTGAACCACAATACAAGGTATAATAAATCAGAATGTACAAAAACACAAATGAAAGGGCTCTGGTTTTATTACATTAAACCCCCCCTCCCAGTCGGCCTATAGTGCTACATTATGTGTCATAACCCTGGGGCCCTGAAAAAAATCAAAAACCGTCTGGGAAATGCATTGTCACTGTTCCCATCATGCTGAGCATGTGTGCCAAAGCCATTCAATCAAATCTGGGCTGGGCTGACATTCCGGCTCGTCGTCATTTTTTATGAACAATACCTTAACAAGACTGGCTGCCAGCAACCTGGAAAGGTAGTAGCTACTGTACACTTCCTGTCAGGGAGCCTGGGTAATATCACCAGGGTGAAAGTGGTTCCTTGGCGATGCTCTGTACCCACGCTGCAATGAGCTGAACTGCGAGAGGCCAAAGGTAAGGATCAGAAATCTGATTGGGCTGTACAGTAGGCAGCAGAAGCCTGCTATTAAACACACAGGGTATCCGGGGAACAGAAATGGACAAAAGTGACTGGGTGAAGGTCATGTTCATTAAGAACATGTTTCTAATCCTGTTTTCTAATAAGGCTCGAGAAAATAAGCCCTCAATTCTACAACAACAAAAAAAAAACCCAATACTACTGCATGTCAGTGAAACACAGATAATCGCGATGAGCCATCCCAGGTTCCTGACCTCGTTGAATTCGCTAGAGGATTCTGGGCGACGTCTCTGTCTGCCGTTCGGCATGAGGAGCAGTGATGATACAAGTCCCAAGAGGAAATGACTGGATTTTACTTGAAAGAGAAAACACTTTTCCCTATGAAACAAAACACTGACATCTTCCTTATACAGCAAACAAAAAATATAGGTCCCTGTGTGCATGCCTCAACTTATGGGTCGGTACATTTTGATCTTTCCGTTATACGGTGTGTATTTATGAATTACAGTATGTGTTATTTATACTTCCTGACAGGTTTGTATGATTTATATGTGGTTAAAAAAATGATACTAATACTTAAAAATATAATTTACTATTTTAATAGATACTGAATGCCACTTGTGACCACTTCCATGCATGTAAAATGAATTACATACATTTGAACTTAAGTGAAATTACATGAGATTTTGAACCACAACCAAGTTTGACAATGACTTTGTTATTAAATACCCCTGTTTTTACTATGACATTATCTATATCCTTTGTCTTTTTGTTTACAGTACAGCTGTTTAACCAGCTCCGTTCACTGCGTTACATAGCTTGTTTACCAATTATTTTAATTTTACAGAACATTATTTATGTATTGATTCATTCGGATTTTAATAAAAAGGCCGCCGTGCAGCATTGTAAAACAGCACCATGGGCAGCCAGATTAAGTGACTTCTCTGCAACATCTCTGATCTCTTGTCCCCAAGGAGCAAAAATACGAAAATCTGTGAAGTTACTGCCACTGACTTTGTAATGTTATTGGAGACATTTGTGACTGCCCACAAAATATCTATTTAGCAAACTGCATACTGTATTATGTGGTTTTATCTTCTTAGACTGTGTTGCAGAATGGGCAGTATAACACAGTTCACAAATCATGCAGTATCATACTCGCAGTTTAAATAATACTTTTGTTCAAGTCTCTCCAGAACAGCAAAGCTTGTATTAGCAAACCCTCTTGACATACTATGGACCGTATATTGAAATCACATCGTGTTTCATTCCCTGTCTGATGCAACAGGGCCCTAGAACTTTAACAGGAACAAGAGAGATGGAATGGAGCAGTTTGTCTTGTGTTCCTCTCATCTATAGCAATTCAAAATGATCTAGGAAAGGAATATTCAGCTCATATCTTGCTCACTCCCACTACTACATGCAAATCTGGGACCCATCTAAGCAAACACAGTGCTGTCTAGAAAAGCATAGAACTCATGTGAGATGAACAAGCCATCGTGTGATGTTGCTGCAAGGAATATCTATAAAAGATCATATCTTTATCAGCACTGTTATACACTCATCCAAATGCACTATCATCAATAATATTTAAACTTGTTTACTTGACCATTAACTCAACCGTCAATTATATGTTATAATCAACTTTCAAAAAGTTAAACTTTAATTCCATACTTCTTAACACATACTTCTGAAGGGGGGAGAAGCCTTGCATGATATGACCTGCTCTTGTCTCTATGTCCGAATGTAGTTTGCTTTTGTAGTTGTTTTGTGATATGTGAGAAATGTGTTTCTTTGTGCTGTGTCTAGAGAAAGGGGTTTCTAAAATAACTGAAAATAGCTTTATGAAACATCTTTCTCTTCCTCTTCCCAGCAAACCAAACTCTCAATTACTTATCTGTCAATATACTGTATAATAGGTTACCTTGAACAAAATATCACACAAAAACCATAGTTAAAAGACTGTTCACGTTATACAACACAGTTTAAAACATTTAGTTGGGGCCCTAATGTGTTAAAATTCCCTTTCTTAGATATAATTTGTTTTATAAAATTACTTTTCTCAGTTTTTCATCTAGGACAGTAGCTGCAAAAGCCTCAGAGTTACGTGGTGTTACGACGTGAGTCATTACATTCAAGGGTTCAATATTCTAACTGCTGTAATAAAGCTCCATGTTTTATTATATATCATCAGCTTTATCCATCAGGAACTATTGTTATGATTGAATTTAAGAGGCATTTGGAGGTTAAATTATAAGCATGTTATGGGAATTCTCCACCTATCACTAAACACCACAACTCATTTCAATATTATAAAGAAACGATGACAGCACAGCTGGACAGCTTCTGAATTTTAACAAGGATAATGTCTTAAAAAACATGAAAATGATTAAACATGACTGGGTTAAGTAATAACCTGGTCACTGCAATGCTGTAAAAAATTATACAACTCCCATTAACTCTCCCGTTTTGAGGAACTGGTAACGAGCACAAAGATTTAAGGTAATGCTGTGTTGCTCATGGATAGTCCTGTTACCCATCACTACACATCCTTCCCCTTGAAACACTGGGACGCTGTAGTTATTTGTTGAATGGCACACAAGCTGGCAGGATCACTGTCGCACAGGCTGGGCCTGCTAAGGGCTCAGCCACATCTCCCTCCAGCTCTGTCCACGTAGCCTTCTCCGGGCTGTAGCAGATGGTGGATGATTTATACGCGCCCTGCACAGGAACAGAATTGACAATAAATCAGCTGAATCTGGGTGAATGCAGCCCTGTTTCACTGTAAGCTATGTCAGATGACCAGCCTGTTTTGTCTAATGCTACAAAGGCATCCATAAACTTTCTCATGCAATTAATGTGAAGGTTGTGCAACGAGCTTCGGAAAGTAGCTTAGGCTGCAAAGTACTTTTGGCTGCATAATAGCTTTTGTGTTCTAAATAATAAGGCCTTAAAAAGGAGCCCTGAGCTTCACTCCCCAGCCTACAATGCAGGACGTACAAAATTGAAATATTCCTGACTTACTCCTACTGATGGAATTCAGCAACGATGCCCACACAGTATTATTAAAACATCCATAGAGACTTCGAGATTCTGTGTTTATTATACACACTCCCTCTAACTGAAAACTATGTATAGTTCAATAAAGAAGTCAGGGAGATCAACCAACCACTGTTATAGTACCATTCAGAATTACTGTACCTTAATGTTAGATTTTTAAAATTATGAGTCATTTTGTTTTGGAGAGGACACCTTGTCCTTTATAAATACAGGCTCTGTATAAACCTAAGAACAGTCAGGCTCCTTTTTAGATGGTTATACACAAACCTTTCTACATCTTTCCCAGAATACTGGTGCCAAAATGTTCACTTGCTTTGAGGAACGCAGAATTGTGTGATTGATTTTGTTAGCTCAAATGGTTTTGTCTGAATCAGAAATATAATTTGCCACAATCACAAAATGGAATAATGATTTGTAAAGTGCATTAAATGTAATTGTAGGCAAATGTCCAATGTTTTGATCTTTTATTTTTGCATGTATTAAATATCATCTGTGTTTTAACTGATATATGTAGTTGACTGCTAATGTAATTTGCTAATTTCACGCACACATTCACTGTAAACATGTAAAATATACCTATATCGTGCTAACATTTCTGCTGTCTACCTATAGAATCATATTCTGCAGTGAGTTTTACTATTTCATTGTTTGTATTGTTCTAATGTTGAATGTCCAGGTTTGTGCTAAACACGTTGAAAGATGAAAAAAATGTATGGTGTGATACAACAGACGTTTTTCAATGTATGTTCCCCTCATCTTCAGAGCCAGAAGACACAGGTGGAAATGACACGACTATTTAGAACAGAACAGATCAAAAGCGGGGATCATTAGTTTGCTGGCTTTCCAGGATTGTCCTGGCTTCTTGCCGGATTGCAGTTTAATCTCCGGGACGGGGTCAGGAGCAAACCGGGAGAGGAATCCTGTGACCACCGCCTGGACTTGACTTCGACAACACCGGCAGGAGAGGGCGGCCGGGCCTAAACGACACTGGCGTGACAAGCGCCGCGAGAAACAGAGGAGTCCGCAGGCAGACGCGGAGCTGCGGGGTCATTACCATGCTCCAGCTGTAACCTCCCACAAGGAAGATGCTGTCCTCCAGCACGGCACAGCCGGGGCCGCTGCGCCCCTCCAGGATCGGGGTCTGGAGGATGTTCCAGTGGTCACCTTTGGGATCGTAGCACTCCACCAGCATGACGTCGAGGTGGGAAAACCCTGAGCAAAAAATCAACCGGCAGCTGCTGTAAGAGAATGCTGCGAACTATCATACCGCAGCTTTGAGAAGTTCGGCCCACAGCTACCTACACGCATCTAAAACAAAGAAGGCCCTTCGAACAGTCAGAATTCCAGAGATTGCTCAGCCTGTCTTTAGCACTGAAAGAAACGAGACCTTTCTTCCAAAGCAACAGAAAAGAGGTCTATATTTTTTTTATATACTGTATACATGTTTGCGATCGTGCATGTGTGCTTTTTGGGGAGGATGGGATTTTTCGGACGTCATTTGTGTGAATTTATCAACGTCACGATGAAGCAAAGAAGTGTTAGCTTGTGGCAGGAAGAGCTGTATTTTTATGCACAGGATATTAGCTGTCTGTCTCCAGTCTCTTTTGCTAGCTGTATTATATTGGTATTCTTTCTCTTTACAGGAAATCCAGAGGATGTATTGCTCTACATGTTTTTCCCAGTAATTCTCCATGATACTTGGAGGTATTATGTCCAGATTCAGCTGCCAGACCATGGACTGAACTGAATTGTAAGGGGCTCATTTTCCTAACCTAACAAGGTAACACTGGGCATTTATAATGTAATTAAACTATATTCTGTAATTGTGCAATTGAACTACATGAAAGCCCACTTAAACAAATGTAACTGTTCAGAAGGCCAATGTCTATGGAAAATAAAGATGAGAATACCATGTGGTAAAATTAGCTTTCATGCATGCATCATTAACAAGGTGACTCATGCAACATCATGCTGACTAAAGGCCACAGTTGACATAACTGTTTATGGTATTTGCTACAAGCCATGCTTTAGACTTGGAATTGAAATGCCTCAAACAATTAATGAAAACAAACAACCAGTTATCTGACTGTAAAGGGCAGATGGCCAAAGAACATATAAATCTCAGAACTGCATTATGGCTGATGGTGACACATGACAAATCCAAACTGCCCTGCCATTTTTCATGTACCAAGTACACTAAAGGAAGTAGCAGAAAAACACACAAAGTTCTTCCTTGTTTCAGATACTAAAGACATTTGTGCACAACACTGTATAACCAAGAACATACAGTAAGAAGGGCGACAACATTTGAACCAAGTAATTTTAAACTGATATACAGTATCTGACTCATTTTACAAGTCAAGTAATGGAAGGAATTGTTAAAATGAAATTAGTGGGTCACCTATATGGCAATCAGATACCAGGGATTAGTTAACATGGATTTAGAAAAGCAGGTTATACTAAGCAGCTTGGAATATGACAAGCAACAAGCTATAATGGATACACACGGAGTATATAATATGGTGTATTTCGATTTTCTGAAGGAGTTGATAAAGTTTCTCATAGTTTCTCAGATTAATTTAAAATTAGAGGCAGTAGGTGTGTGCTTGGATTAAGAATTGGTTAAAAGACAGAAAACAGCACAGATAGGGAGTAAAGCTCAAATTGGGTTTTGGGTTAAATAGTGAAGTACCACAGGGATCTGTCTAGGAACATTTCTCTTATTTCAATTATATCAGTGATCTAGATTCTCATATAGTGTGTACACTAGGCAGATATGCATGTAATACTAATTTAGGCAACCTATACTATAGACGTAGCAAATGAAATTAAAAAATATTTAGAAAACATTCAAGACTGGGCAAACACCTGGCAGATGACGTTTAATGAAAACAAGTGCAGGTCGCGAAAACATACTAAAAAAAATGGAAACACTGAACTAGAGGGGGCCACCTCTGAATAAGCATAGGTCTTTACACATCATTTACATCTTCTAGAGGAGGCGGTGTAAGCTATTAAAAAAGGCACACAGAAGTTTAGGATATATAGTTAAAAGCATAGTTCAGTGAATAGCATAATTCACATCAAGGGACGTTATGTTAAAATTGTACAAAAAATTAGCAAGACCCCAGTTAAGAATGTTGTGTACAATTTTTGTCACCAAGTTGTGAAACATCTATCGCTGCTCCTGAATCAGTCCAGAGAAGAGCAACCAGATACATTTCAGGGCTTAAGGGAATGTCCTACACTGACAGGCTTAAGGAACTGAACTTTCTAATCCAGAACAAAGAAGACAACGAATGGGCTCGATTCGGGATTCTAAAATTCACTGACAAAGTTACCCCACAGGACAGAGAGGAAACTCAATGGAACTGCATCTAAAACTAAGAACACGAGGTATTGCTTTACCCAAAGGGCTGTGGATGTATGGAACAAGCTATGATCGAGTAGGCACTAACTGCCAAACGGGATAGATGGGTTGAAAGCCCTCCTCTCATTTGTAACTGTTCTTATGTTTGTAATGTTCTATTACAGATAATGATATTACATTATCACTTGTAGGCAGTCAAATGAATAAGTAATTATAAGCACAAAGAAAAACTCCCAGGCGATGACAATATCACTTCGGAACAGCGTGCTATTTGAGCAGTTTCATCAAACACTTGACTAGGTAAGGACTCCACTTCCCCTGCAAACCCAGCTGTGTAAATATGAACCAGATCTGCATTTCCAAAAAGGCCCATTTTAACACCCGTAAGTCTCCCTGGATAAAAGTAGCCTGCAATAGTGCGCAGACAGTAGTAATCAAGGACAGCACGAGCGCCAAGGTCAAGACAGAATTCCAGTGAAGGCTGGGGAAAAAAAAAAGCCCCACTCGCAGGCTGCAGTTTTAAGTGGGGTAATGGATGTTGGAGGAATCTGCCAACCTACATGCACAGATCCACTTCACAGATCAGCAGCCGCATCATTCTGCTCACACTCGCTTCATCAGGCAAAGACGCGCTCAGGTGAGACACTGCAGCAGGCGAGCGGGGGAAGCAATCTGTTCATGTGTGCCTTTGACGGAGGACAGATGTGCTTTGTCTCCGTGTCCGTTTCCTACACTCCTGTTTTATCTGAGCAAATCTGGAGCCTTGAAGGTTTCCCACACTTAGACGGCGGCTAACCAAGACGTATTCATTTCTAGTACCGTATTCCCCACTTCATGCAATAGGGATCTCTTTGGGTGGTTTGGAACTCTTTGCTGTTTTCCGCAGTCCCTTACAGGCCAGGCGGATCAATGACTGCAGCTCCATTCCTGCCCGATCAGACTGCTCACCTTTCAGGTGATTTCCACCAATGGCGTACAGGCGATCGTTCATTCCCGCGAGCACGTGAATGGCCCGCTTTGTGTTCATGTCCTGCTTCCTGGCCCACACATCCATCACTGGGTCGTAACAGTACAGCCAGGACACGTACTCTCCATTGTGCACCCCCCCTGCAAGTTGAGCGCACAGGCATTAGTCATGTACTGTATCTGTCTGACAATCCCCCGTGCAACGCCCCAGCTGTGGGGGGCTTGTAGGAATATAATGGCCTGAATGACTGCGATCCAAGCTGGAATTCTGACTGTGTGGAGATAAAGATTTGCAGGTTTTTCTACACAAGCCAGAAGAAGATTTACAAAGGCGCTACACTTTGTAAAAATGCTGAACTCGTGAGCATTTAAAAAGAGCCCTTAAATCTTCTAGGAATTGTTTCATTTTGTCAAGATAAATTGCATTAGACACACATTCTTGATGTTTTCCTGCATCTCTATATTATTTTTGATACCCTCTTTGAACTGAATCTTCATAGAAGACATCAGACATCAAAACACTGTATAAACTCGAGATAATTTATTTGCTTGACTGAAAGAAGACAAACAAAAAGACTTTAAAACACTTCTGCTGGGGCATAATACTAATCAGACTCACTCATCTTTTAACATTGGAAACAACTATGTTACAGTATGTAGTCTTTGGGCAATATGCCTCTAAGTCAATAAACATTGGGATTCTCAATGTCACTATTATGTTGCAGGACCTCAGACAACGCAGGATTTAGGTTTTATATCTAAACCCTAAGATACCTTAAGATAAATGTAATGAACATAAAGTAACCTCATAAGAAAACAAACACTGTATTTCATATTTGTATGGTATACTTTCAATGTTTTCTTAAAAGCAAACTACTCATTTTTAAGAATTTCAATGCTTGAGGGGTAAAATAGACAAACCTTGAAGCAAGGCTGAGCTGCAGACCTATAACACTGCTTATGGAAACTTTTAAGATGACTCAGAAGAACGGAATATTCTTTCCCACAAATCATTTTCTTAAGCTCTCTCTACTCTTTACTCTCTTTACTTTGCTGCATCTTCTTACAATTTGCAAGTCTTCTGAAATGGCTATGATGTAATTTAATTGTAATATTAATGGCTAACCAATTTAAAACAAATGTAATTGTTACAATACTGCCACCAGCAGGTTAACAGCATTAAAAAAAACTATCATGAACTGTACAAAATGGTAACACGCTACTGTTGGTCGTGCTGGGCCTGCCAAAACTGTCCACATGACACCTCAATCCTCAGGCCCTGGTGGCTTTGAGTATTAAATATGGGCAACATTTCCCATTAATCTGACAGTGACTTGAACCGCTTTGATCAACAAATACAACAAGAACACAGGTGATTAACAACACATTTGTTAATCACCTGTATTCTTGGATGGAACTGGCCACTGGTTTCTAACCTAAATGAGCTCTCGGTCATTTCATCTAAACCTCTACTGAAGTAGTTAGTGAACCATTTAAGTGTCATTCTCGGCTTTAAAAAAAAACTATGAATCCAAGTTATAAAATTGAACTTAATATTACTTATTATAATCCTTAGCTCAATTAACAGTTAAAATAAGTAACGGAGTATCTGGCCAGAAAGAAACCAAAATACACTGGTATTCTCCAGAGCAGGTTTGCTCTGATATGTAATAAAATATGATTGATGTATTTTAGTAGTTATAAGTATATGACTTACACTATAAGTGTACCTGAGCATCTAAGACCAGCTTACATTTTTTATTTTTATCTTCTAAATATTTGCGAACCACACAATGTGGTTCCTTCTCGTCTTAAAGCAGTTATAGCGCACTTATCCTTTAACTGAGAGCAATGGCAGAACACCAGTTTTAAGGATGAAATATAATACTCTTCAAAGCACAATGAGTCTATTTGTAACAGATGGAAATTGCTTATTTCAAAGATATTCTGTTTAAAATATCCTAAAAAAGGACTAAAAATATAAGATGAGTTTAAATTAACAACTTTCTAAAAATATCAATGAATAAAACTCAAGGTTCAATGAGTAAAAGTGTTTGGCACAGCATTTATTTTCTAATAATTAATTTTAAGCATGAGCACGATTTCAAGCACGAGAAAAAGACAAATATATTTTTACTGGTCTTGGGCTATAATTCCTTAACATTTGACACAATTCCTATAAACACGAATCTGTCACATACGTAGTACTGTATTATCCATAGCGGTTCACCTACTGTGATATTGCACAAAGTCACAGCAAACACAACCTGATCACAGAACGTCCTTCCATGCGTCCAGTCCATCCCAGGGCACACACAGACACAAACATGCAGCCACCCACACCAATTCACCTACCAGTGTATTTTCAGACTGGGGGAGGAAACCAGGGATCCATAAGGAGCCCACACATGGGGAGAACATTCAGACTCCATTTCTGATTGACCCAGCGGGCCGGGTGTCTCTCACCTGAGATGTATATTTTGCCGTTGTGCACAGCCCCTGCGTGTGCCGCCAGAGGCTGGGGTAGCGACGATACGTAGTTCCACTCGTTGGTGTCCAAGTTGTAGCACTCCACGCTGGACAGATACCCAGTCTCGTTCCTTCCACCAATCACATACAGGTGCTTGTCCAGACGGCAGGCGTAGAAGCTGGCTCTCCTGAAACCAAGGCAATACTTTTAACAAAAGTAAGTACAGCACAGTAATAGGTCAACAATTTAAAATGCAAATGTAAACCGAGCTAGACAGGGAAATCCAGTGACAAGTCTGTGTTGCATTTTCTTGGAAATACCTAACACGGTTTTTAATGTAAAATGCAATTGTTTCTATTTCATAGAAAATTAAAGAGTTTCAACAATATTACTGCTCTGTAATAGGCCACCAGTTTTGTATGAAAAAATTACAACCAACAAGAAGAATATGTTTAAGTGTCCCTACGTGTGTCACTACAAATCAGTGTGCTTGGGTTATGACATGACCTACACGTACCCTGTCTGAGTTGTTTAACCTTCTGTTTGTCAGGAAAAAGGCTGACTTGAAACAAAACAACAGAAGCAATCTTACCTTTCTTGCATTGGGGGCAGCTGTATCCAGCTGTTAAATCTTGGATCATAACGGCTCACAAAATTAGTGCTGTGCTTTCCTGGGAAGAAATACAGTTGGAGAAATCATCCAAATCACAGAACCCATTGGTGGCTACACATCAAGTAGATCTAGACTCATCAAAAGGATGATTGGTACAATTGCACAACTGAGAGACATGCTGGCATGATAGCCAGAAGGTCCTGTGGCTCTCAAGCAGTTTGAAGAGCCCTGTTCTACGTGAATTCATTACTCTGAACACGAAATGTGTCCAGGCTTGGCATGAGTCATCAGATAAATGATTTAGTCTAATCCACTGTAAACATCAAATGAAATGACAAGATGAAAGCCCAAGGATTCTATACAGTATGTGTGAGAAACACAGCCCCTGGGCTGATGAAAAGGAAGACTGAACTTCCCACAAAGGTGGGGCTGAACTAATTTCTCACCACTGTTACACTTCCTCTGCAGACAGAAGACTGATTCACTTTTACCTTCTTCACTAGTCATGGGCATGAGAAACACAACAAAAACAGATTTTTGAAAAAGGCAAAATGTACTTTCTCAATGCATTCGTAAGCATGTTTTTTTTTCCAAATGTTTTTCTGGGGGCAGTGAAGAAAATATTTGGCAATGATTTACCATTTGGGTTCCACTGGTCTTCTCCTCCGAGCACAAACAAGAAGTTCTCCACCTCAACAACACAATGGTGAGCGCTGTTATAAGGCATAACTACACAAGAAAAAATCAAACAACATCGAATGTAAGCGCTCTCATGTACAAAGGACCTCAGAATGCTGACATCTTAGACTTGCAAAACATTGTTAAATAGAATGTGTTTATTTTGATTGTTAGTTCTGACAAAAAAAATGTCCTCAAAGTACATTATAAAATCCGAAGATCAAAAATGATACGGTATGTCTTCAAGCATGATTAAAAAGCAAAAACAGTTTTACACTGTCATTTTAAAGGAGTAAATTGCAGAAAAATGGCACCTGAAATGTACATAACACAATCGCTTGATGATACAGAGTTCCATGCTATACAGGAAGCACTTTATCAGATTCTTCTGATGGCTCTTGGCATTTACAGTTGGTAAGGAAGGCCAGGGAAGAAGTGATATTTAAGAGCTGGAATTACCCCTCCCCTCTCAGTAGTGCTGTGTCGGTAGAAGCATTTGCATACGAAGCAATCAATCACAGAATAATCCATACAGAACATGGAAAAATGCCCAAGTGACACTGGACATTAAAACTATTAAGACTTAAATTAAAAACACTTAAAAAACTTAAACCATATTAAAACTGTATCAGTACTTGTATCAGGACTGCAAATAGTGGGTGATTTTACTGTACAAAACACGAATACAACAAGGAAACAACATCAGATGACTACTGTCTTAGAGGACTACTATTTCCTTACAAAGCAATAACATATTTTACGCAGCTCATTCACAACTGTATGTTTCATAAAGGCCCAAAAATAGACAACTAAATGAAAATGAAATATCCAAGAATTAATGTAGTACTGAAAATCGTATAATACATTATAAGTTTCCCAATTTATGTAATCAATGCTATAAAAAGTAAAGCAAAGCTATCAAAATAAGACCAGGTTTTAAAATTTCAGTACTGTATTAGTGTATCATATATAGGAACTGCACATGCAGCTGGAAGATACAACCGGAACAC
Organism: Atractosteus spatula; assembly: GCF_055471065.1. Lineage (NCBI taxonomy): Eukaryota > Metazoa > Chordata > Actinopteri > Semionotiformes > Lepisosteidae > Atractosteus > Atractosteus spatula. The sequence continues at coordinate 14,646,775 of NC_142711.1, read as the reverse complement.
AACTGGAACACCACATTCACCACAAAGTTACCATTTAACCTAGTGTATACTAATGTGCCTGCTTATCACAATAAAACAGGTTGTCAGTTTTTGTACAAAATCTAGAAGCACTGGATATTAAAAGCAGCACTGAATATTCCCCTTCAATCCTCTGTGCTGCTGTGCCCGAATTATAATTCTACAGTCGATCTCAAAGCCCCTGTCAATCTCCCCTAGTTGCTTCTGAAGTGCTGCGGTGTATCATTCCAGGAACATCATCTCCTTTCGTTATTTAAGGATAAAGCTGTATTATCCCTTACTCAGACACGCCATAATGGAAGCCTTCAGCATGTCAGCCAGTGAGTTAGAGGGAAAGGCTAGGGTGAGGCTAATCAGGAAGAAATGAGATTAAAGGCTGTCTAATTTTACAGCAACTGCGATCCATCAGCTATGGCGAAAGTGACAGTGGAAATGAATGATGGAGACAGACAGGTGGGGCTGTACATTTCACTGATTTATCCTCAAACGCACTGGGCCTTATTTTATTGAGTGAACATGACCGCGTTCATCATGACTGTCATCTAAAACCACTTCTCTCCGTTTAAACGGGGTCACTTTAGCAAGGGAAGATAGAGGAGCAGCTCCACAAACACTAACACCTGCTAGGAACTCTCCCCCCGCCACCACCCAGGACTCCGCGCACTTCAGGTGGAGAAAAATCACTGCGGGCTGACGCTCTCCTCCTCCTGTTGCCACAGCACACTTACATTTTGTTAAGAAAATGACAAAAGAGGCAGATTCCCGCTGGCTCTCTCGTCTCGCGCCTTCCTGAGCTGAGACTCGTTTTTACACCCAATGCAGCAGTCTTGTTTATCCATGAGTATCAGACGTAGCTTGGAACCAGAATTACCCCAATTACATCTTTAGATTCATTTAGAATCAATATATTTGCAGCAACAGCTGCAGCAGTAGCTGACTACTATGCTATATACATGTATAGGACAACTCAATATACTACACATATGTGGAAAGTCCGGAAGAAAGACTAAAAAGTTCAATCCACCCAGTCCCTTTTTGCACAAAGTTAAAAACTTCAGAAAGTCCGTCCTGACCTCAGGCTGTCTTATTTCATGACAACTGTCGTGCCTTGGTTGTGACTGTAAAAATACAGATCTTCCCCACTCTTATCACAAAAATCAAAACTACAGACCTACAGGCTCTATTAATTACACCTTAGCAGACTTTAAGAGGGACGATTTCACTATAAAAATAACTACACTGTGGTCAAAGTTCAAAGTAATACATTTGTAGCATACATTAACAGAAATCTTGCTGCCTTGCTATGTAAGTCGACATACACAACGAATCCACTAGGTGGCAGTAAGCACTGCTTAATGATTCAGCAGCTGCAACAGCAGCATTTCAGGACAGAGCAGAAGAATCCTAAAATGTGTTGATAAATGTCTTAATCAAGTGCTGTCCTTCTAAGGTTTTGCCTCATTTACAAGTTATGAGTGAATTTTAATAATCTGCAATTCAACTATCAGTGGAGAGCAGCTACATCAGATGGCTGTTGATGTGTTAAGATGACTGATTTTGCAATTTTTTCTTCAAAGCAGGCTACATTGGTAATTAGGATGCTGAATGCTAACACCGTAGAGTTTACCTGACTTAAGGTAACAGACATACCTGCTTTATAAGTTTTAAAATTATGAATAAACTGTTCTTCTGTGGCAGATGTGAAGTTATAAATTATGGGATAAACTTCACCTAAAAACAATGGGTTGCAAGTTTAACATTGTGTTTGTAGCGCACTTGGGTGTATTTGTCACAGTTTGCTGGCAAGGCAACAAACAGTTAAGAAAACTCACATTTTCGTACTATTTTGTACCCTTTTTGTGATTTGAACGAATGAAATAATTTGTGTATCTGTAAAGGGCGTTTGACATTAATAGCCCTTTCGGAGGAGACCGTGAGTGAACAGCGTTCAATTTTGTTTTTCTCTTGAAGAGAGAACTGAGTAGACCGTTAGTGTAGAGAAACACGGAAAACAACTGCTGGATCTCTGCCAGCGCAGTGCACAATTAATTACTGTGGGTTCAGAAGAGGAGAATCTACCTCACATCGATTGTAACACTTAACAATGCCAAGGTGGGCCCTAAGACCAGCGTAAGTACTGCTTTAACAAGAGGACTCCGTGTTTTAAAATCACGAAGGCTGAACATTTGAATTGAAGCCTGGTGGCCACATTTCATGGCAGACTGTTTCATTTTATGTTTCATCAAAACTCCCAATAGAATGATTATATACATTACATAACATTGCATAACGGTTTAGCATTTAAAAGTCATTGCTTGTTAATTTGACATAATGTCTTTACTGATCAGGACATTGAAAGTTGTATCTTTACTACTGATGTCTGACAGCCAACAAGTCTTTTTTTTTTTAACATGGACTGCACTAAACCTGGAGATCTTAGGGGCACTAAAACAAACAATGAAAATATAGTCATCATCCTTACAGTCGACATAATATCCTTACAGCTATGAGCACTAAAAAAACAAACATGAACTATACGTTATACGGTATATAATCATGGTCAATTTGATTTTTTAAGTTTCAGAATGTTGAGTGTAGAAAATAAATGTAATTTTCTCACTTCCTCCAGCCCTGTGGCCTCGCCCACTCAAATTTATACATCTAGACACCCAGTTTCTTGGAAGCCATTAGTCATTCGTTGATATATATCTCCCATCAGAATCAACTTGATTGAATATCGCAAACAGAATATGGTAGCTCTTGATTGACGACAGGATTCATATTATTTGCATTCCTATGCTAAGATTTACAATTTAGGTGAATATGGAAAGTCTTAGACGAAGTCACCACTGATTACATTATAAAGAATGAATAAGGCGTGCCATGCTTTCAAGAAAGCAGTGAATTATGAAAAAAAGGCAGACCAAAGCAGGGTAACTTGTATCAGATATTGCGCAATGTAACTTAAATGTAGGAACATAAGAAAATTAGACACCAGGAATGGTCATTAATCCTGTCAAGCTCATTTGCTAAAAATATTGCCAATTATCTTCTCTCACAATGCCAAAACAATAATCGAATCTAAAAACAAGACTGTGGCCAAAGTTCCTATCAACCTGTATTTGTAGAAATACTTTGAGAACAAGCCATGAGTAGAACCCATTACAATGACATCAGTGTTTTTCACTCAGCAACATTTTATAGATTGAATGTATTTAAAAGTCGTAAAGGTGTAAATTAGACAATGAAGAGTGAGAAACAATGATTTACAACATCAAGTTCACTTCCAAGAAGTTGTGGATTTTTAACTGAACGTTTTCTGAAAACAGAAAAATTGAAGCAAACCGTGCAATGGCACGAAAAGCTCTTAAAAAAAATAAAATACCCAATAAATTGTCTTGTTCCCTCATTTTGCAATTGTTGTCACCCTGAATCAACACTAACGGAGTCATAACAGAAGTTCAGGAGGAAGGGTAGATCTACATATTTATGTCTCACATCCAGGATTTCTCTTCGCATGTCCTTTACGCATCCCCCTGCCTCCCCATCTGCACTCTTGTAGCAGCTCCACAGCTCAATCCCCACAATAGTGAGGGAGTTTGGGCAGCTTATCCTCAGGGCTAGACTGTCATTCCCTCAGCTAGGAGAGTCACGCCAAACACCCCCACACATTACGTCCCTCTATCGTAGTCACTGCTCCCGACTAGCTCTGTTGGTGGAGCATGAGACTCATAATCTCAGGGTAGTGGGTTTGTGTCCCACGTCGGCCACAAGGTTCTCGAATAACCCATCCCGGGCTGCAGCAGCAGTATGGGGGCGGTGTTGGCGGCGGAGGATCACGATTCCGTGACAACGGCAACAACACTCGCACCATCTGCGTGGAAGAAAGGCCTGGCAATCTACTTCCGTGTCTTGCCATGAAAAGTCTATGGATAGTGACGGGGGAACTATCCACAGGGTCGCCACGAGTCGACACCGACTTGACGGCACTCAACCCATCCCATCGTACTCATTAGGATCTAACCCAACTACTGAAAGCCATACTGGCAGAGGAGATGTGCAAATCATACACATGCGTTCTCCAAAATACGCACTGTCAGGCGGTTTCTCCAACTGTTAGCCCGCAGTGCAAACAACAGGGCTAAGGCATCATTCATGAGGTATGACTAGTAATTCTGCATACCCCAGCATTCTATCTGCAACCCAGGGTCTGGCCAGCCGGGCGCTGCTGTGTGGGGAATCACAGGCACAACTGTGTGCCCAGTCAGCACTCAAAATGCTTTTACTGAGTTGATATATAGTGCCCTGAGAGTTGTGCCACTTATGTTTTCGACCTAAAAGGCATCACAAACAAATGTGTTGAGAATTTGGAGATCATTTCTTTTCTATAAAGAAAAGATATTAGATTACGCATTGGATTCACTTTTCTAATTTAAGTACATTAGTGTAATACAAGTTACTAATGACAATTAAGCACTTAACATTAATGTATCTTTTCCAAATTGTTTGACATCATTAATCCTCCTGCCTGTGACCCATCTGTGCCGCAGCCATCACTCAGGAGGTAGGATGATCACAGTGACCTCTGCTGGCAGGTGGTAATAGTGCACAACAGGTACAGTAGACCACACAATAACAGAAGGCACTAAAATACCTGCTTTGCAACAGTACTCACCAAATGCAGCTAGAACTGACATGTAAGCCTATATTACTACCATATTGGCTTACAAGTACAATGTTTTTCTCCTGCTTTAGGTGTTCAAGGCTTGCAAGATTAGATTTTAACAAAAATATGAAGATGACAGACGTAGGTTCTAATAGCACAATCGCACAGGCTGATAGGAAATATTTCTATACGATGCTGTATTATTTTATTAAGACATCATACCGAATTATGTATGCATTTCTGGGGTGTATACCATTATTAACATATCATGTTTTTCATCTTTTACAGTAAACATACATTGAAATCGATGCATTCCAAGGATAAGCGAGATCTCAGAGTGGCTACAGCAGGCATTTCAAATCATATCAAAGCTCAGTGGGTCACAGCCTTCATGCAGTTTTCGCATAAAGGAATAGGAAATCAAACCTTACTATTTGCACGCTGAGATTTATGTAAAATGAATTGATAATTGTGTTACACATTTTACACAATGCTATTGATGTTCAGTGGCTCTTGTTCTCTTTGCTTTAATATAAACGTTTTTGCATAGCACTTACAGAATTAATCACATCACAATGTGTTCCTTTTCTTTTCAGAGAGATTCCTGCAATCTCCCCCTCCACCCTGGGCCATAGAGAGTCCTAATCTGTCTGGTTTTCTAGATCACCATGAAATCCATACATTTCAAAAGACTAAGAACCATTTCATGGTGATGAATTGAGATCATCCATTGCCCATCCATCCAATTTTTAACCGTTTTATCCAATACAGGGTCGCGGGGGGGGCTGGAGCCTATGCTAGTGTGAGACATTCTTGGGTTAACATATTCAGGATTTTGTATGTGGTAATTTGTTTAGTGCAAGTGAAGTTTTATTTAATCTCCGACCCAGGGAAAAGCGTGGTGTGGACGGCTGAGGGGAGAACGCAGGCTCGCGCTGTGTCCGTTATTCTTTTTAATTCTTCTTTTGGGTCTGCTAGTTTTTTTCTGTCAACAAAGTTTGATAACCGACCAGTGAAAGCTCCCTTTTCCTTCGTATGAATGCCTGTAACCCTAAACCTGAACGCTGGATTTCACACTAGCAAGCGGAAGAAAGGGGCAGGGCACACTGGACGGGACACCAGACCAGCGCTGGGCAGACAGACACAAACACACGCTCACTCACACCAGGGCCCAGCAATGCAAGCTCCTGCGCCACTGTGCCGCCCCAGCCAACACCAGTCAGGATCGCAGGTCCTTCAGTAAATTAGAGACCATTTTGCTATCCAAATATTCAGCCTTGTTGGATCAGAATCCCTTCAATTGAAATAAAATAGGCATGTGCAAAGACTAAGTGGAATGGGGTTCCTCAGGACCAAAGCTGGTCTACCCCTTCTGTAGAGCCCATATTTATGTTGGCACTTTAAGGCATGACATGAAAAAAGAAGTGATTAAATTAACAGTAAACATAATAGTGCTAGGAAATTGCACAAATAAAGGACCTTATTGGACCATACCTGGATGTACAATTTGTTTTTAGCAATGATTAGGTCCCGATTTGCAGGATGCTGCTGCTACTAAATTAGAATTTTATTTTGGGGATTTCTTAATAGCTGTAGCAGTTTGTTAAAATTACACTTACATTAACAGAAGAGAATGTCCTTCTAACCTGAAAGGAGGAAGAATTAAATAAAATGTTCTGATGGATAGTCATCTTTTACATTTTACATATACCTAGTTTTAATTATACTTATACAGATCCCACTGTTTAACAGTATATTAGTCACATTACAAGGAGAACATTACGCACACCACTGCATAAAGTTGTAAAAATTGGAACACATAGAATTTTATCAAAAATAAAATTCACAATGAACACAAATTAAGAAAGTGACAGCAAAACTGGAAACAGAAATACTAATTCTGTAAAGGCCATGTGGTTTAATGTAATCTTCCTGTATTTACCTTATGATTTAGTATAAGGATATGATTTTGACCTTTGTTGCACTGCTTTATCCTTATTAGAGAACACGTCTGTCAGGAATTTGTTCAATAAAATTAGTATTTTAGCCTCATCTGATTTCTTGCAATAGAGCACATTTTCCAAAAAGCAATGCTTCTGTCAAACAAATCGGTTCTCCTTCATTACTGAGATAAACCAAACAATCTGGTCTGGCCAATACACAAGCTTTCAGATATTTTGCTTGTGGAGAAAACAAATGGAGTTTCTTTTTGCTTAAATCAAGTCAATCTGCGAATCTTGTGTTCCAGGATCATTCTTAGATAGAAATGGCAGAGCTTTTAGAGCTATGGCAGATAGGAATGGAAAAAAATAAGACATAAACTCAATAATACCAATGAAGAAAAATGCTGATAATGCACAGAAAAGGTCTCCCTTTATGATAAGGGTTACAACCTACATTGTAATGTGAAAGGGAGACATTATTCTTCAATAGGTCAACAATGATTCAAGAAAACGTACTTGGACAAAGGAGAAAAGATGGATAGGAATAAGACACATCCCAACACATTTTATCATAGTAAGAGGTCTTCTAAGGAATTCTAAGGAATAAAGCAACCAGAATCAGATACACTATATGTGAATCTATACAGTAGATGTGCTGTACTCCGTGGTGATTGTGTATCCTTTTGTAGAAAGTTACAGGCTGACGTGCAAGCCGTACGAACACGTTAAGTGAATTATTCAGTCACGCTATTTAAAAGTGCTTTAACATGTTCGCCTTTAAGAGTGTTCCAGCAGGAATACTCATCTCATTCTTTGATGTTACATCTATACCAAAGCATTAAACTAAAATTAATCTTGTCAAGAGATTTCAGCAAAAACAAGTGAGCCCATGCATAAAGCTTCACAACAGTGTGAAGTCACGCTCTGATTAAAAACCTATATTAAAAGTGATGGTAATACATCATTGCCTTAAGAATTTAAGGAACTGTTTTTGCATTTTACCTTAAAAAAGCACTTCAAATGCTGTACATCTGCAGTGCACCTGTCACACTTCACTTTTTACACAGCAATAGGTGAGACAAGGAAACAGGACATATTACTCACTTGTAAGTATCTTCCATGTCTTCTTCTCATCATCATAATACTGAACTAAATTGCTTGGGAGTCGATCTGGTCCAGGAGGCAGCCCACCAACCAGCAACAGCATTCTCTTATTAGAACGGATTCTAGGTGCCAAGCAGGGAAAAAAGACAGGTTGAATTTTTATACTTGTGTCAGTGTTACAGTATGAACCCAGAGAATTGTGATATTGTAGGCCATCCCAACCATTCCTAAGATGTGATTGCCACAAAATGACATCACTTCCCAAAACAAATCTACCTTTAAGATCTAATAGATATTTGTTTTTTCACTACGTGGCTATGAAAATAGAAGTACAGTAAGATTTCAAAACGCCATCTTCTTATACAGTGAACAATAGCAGTGGGATTTTCCTCCTGTTTTTTTCATCATTGGAAACGACTTTAAATGACACTGATATAATGGCCACTTAGAGGAAATGTGGCTATATACAGTACGTGTGATATATGACTTTTTTCTCAGAACTCTCATTTCTAATCGTAGAACAGCTACGCAAAACAAATTTGAATGTACAACCAAAAAATGTGAACTAGTTTAATGCTGAATAGTTTAGAAAAATAAATTCTTTAATTACCAGGCATTTTATTTTTTTATCATTTTTAATGCAAAAAGCAGGAGCAATATAGAGCTTAGAACAATTTGCTTTTAAAAGTTGATGAAATTGTCTCAATTTTCTAATTTTATTTTTTAATTTCATCTTTACATATTTATGTACCGAATAAAACCCAAAGTCAACCAGACAGCCACTGTGTGGTACGAATCCTGATACATATGAGCTGCTAATGGGGGAGAATAGTGAAGGTGTCACAACGTGAAGCAGAAGAGAAGAGTTGTCAGATGAAAATCTTGCTCTTCCAGAACAACAACAGTTACCAGCAAAATTAAATAAAAACCCTGGGTGCCCATAATTCATGATTACAGGCATGAGTGTGATTTGAACTTCTTGAATATATATACAGTACAATATCCAGGAACAGCAATATCTGTTCCTGGAAATTCAGGAAACAGCTGGATGAGATCTTTGGATCAATTAGCTACTACAGTAACTACCAAACAGGCTGGATGGGCCGTAACTAGACTCTAATATGCTCTTATTCTCTTAGGGGCCTCTTGCTTATCAATGGACATCTTGATAAAGTGACTGTTTTTTATAGAAGACGGTAACCCAACTTGTCTCTGGACATGCAAAGTAAACATGAGAGGTAGGGCATCACATCTGTGCAGTAGCCTGTCAAGACACTAAACACACAAGCCCACTGCGTTCACGTCACATATCCTTATCTGACTCATTTAAAAGGCTCCCAGTGAACTCACTGCGGGCGATTTCCTCAAATAGCTGCTGTATACTGTAAGTAACTGAAATCCCACAGACACAGAAGAGAAGAATGATGATCTCTCCCACACAATGTTAAGGACTACAGTGCCGCACCATAATGAATTATTCCTAATTATATTTTTCCGGTGTTAACTAGAATTCCAAAACAGATACAGTTTTACCACTGCGTGGATATTCCTTTGTCTCAGGTTAATGTGGAGGACATAACTGTCAGACAGCAAATCAATTCCTCCTGACCAACACAGGTTTACCTATACTGAATGGTTCAGTGGGGTGGGCAGTTTGAGATATATATATACAGTATGTATTTGGATTTAAATCTCTCAGAGGAGGGAACAGCAGCCCGACCGATAGGGCAGGGCAACTGGGACCCCAACAAGGCAGAATGAGACAAGGAACGGGAGCGAAGTGTGATGGAGGGGTAGCCATCCATCCATTTTCAAACCACTTCAGCCCATTCAGGGGCATGGAGCCTTTCCCAGCATGCAATGGGATGAAGATAGGGTACACCATAGACAGGACGCCAGTCCATCACAGGGCACACTCACACCTGGGCCAACCTTCCCAGAAGCTAGTTAACCTGCCACATGTCCTTGGACTGTGGGAGGAAACCAGAGCACTTGGAGGAAACCCACATGAATGCAGGAAGAACACGCAAACTCCACACAGAGTGCACCTCAGGAATTGAACCCAAGTCAGCACTGCAAACCACTGTGCCACCCTTTGTCAACCATATTTATGCTTAATGTTTGGATTCAGCGGGGCATTTCCAAGGTTAGCCCTTCCTGCACAAACCTGAGAAACTATTAATCTCAGTAAAAATGAAATAATTTCGCATTTAGAAGACAGCAGGTGTGCAAATGCTAGTATAAAACCATTTCTCCAATGTCTCCCTGATATATGTTCTGATTCTGATGATATTAAATCTTATCAAGAGTAGCATCTCTTGACTTTTTGATACAAACCAAAAGAGTTTGAATGTCTTTACCTTCAAACATGTTTCCACATGTTTCTGCAGGTCTTTCCTGCCGGCGGCGGTCAGGGTGTATAACGCTGCCCTAGGCTCGGACTGTTAGCCCTTCATTTGCTCCTCTATGGACAGCATGTTTACTCCATTGTACTTTTTGGACAATCAGTCTGTATAAACCTATGCACATTTTCCACATATTTTATTGTTTTTACATCGACTATGATCAGCACATTTTGCACACACCTATGTATTTATTTATTTTTATTTATTTTGTTTGTCTTTTGTTTTATAACTATTCTGATGTCTGTTTTGCTTGCCTTGGGCTGGACTGCTGTAACACATCCATTTCCCTACGGGATTAATAAAGTATTATCTATCTATCTAACACGTTTACCTTCAAAATGGTTTTAGAAAAAAATTGAACAAAAAAGGGGTAAAAGACCTCTCTTTACCAAAACTATAAAGATGCAAAAACTATAATTCTTTGTTATAGCTAAAGATGTATATTATAAAATCACCACAAAGATAAAAAAAACCGAAAGCCTGTGGTGTATGTACAGTAGATCAATGCAGTAATATCTAAGCTGTATTTGAAATAAACGTTAAGTAGTTTGCTATTTATAAGGTTTGGCATTTTTGTACATCAAACCTTACATAAAAGCAACAGAATCTCTATCCTTTCACGATGCAGAGAAAAAAGTCATTAACACCAAAACAAAAGTTTTATGGGCAAGTTTTGTTTTCCTACTCAAGCAGACATATCTTCTTGGCGCATAGCTCTGAATTTGTTGAAACTCAAAATAAGATCTAATCTAATTTTTTTTTATTCTTTGGCACAGCTCAATGAACTCAAGACAGGCTGCGCTATGCTTCAATATACTTTTTAACATACACTATTAACCTTACAGAGTCTGGGTAGTTTTTGTTACAAAAACCTGTGACATGAAACAGTTTACAAAAGTTCCTGTACAATCTGTTCTTTTTTTTTTCACACACAGACACACGCAGCGCTTGTGTGAAAAAAAGGATTCTCCATACAGTTCCACTTGACTGGCAGATGCAACACCATGACTTTGGTCTTGGCACATACAAAACTTTGAAAACTGGGAAAGTTAATAGTTGAGGGCATGTGGCAGAGATGTAAAACCAGAGGAAGCATTTTCAGTGCAAAGAGAGTTTTTTTTTTTCTGAAAATAAAGGAGCTTGCTAAGAAAGCCCTTAGGTCAGAAAACCTAGTGGGAGTTCTGCCTAGTGCTGATTAAAAGTAGACTTAATAATAGGATTGTTCCTAGATACTCTATAGATCTTGCGATGTTAACAACCAACAAACATCTAGAGGTCTGCCTGCATACAGTATGTAAAAATTCTCCTTTTGACTTCGACACTTAATCAATTCAACTGTTTTCTTGGTTATTATTTTTTTAACATTACTGATCACTGGATATTATGATGTGGCTTTGATGTCATCAGGTATTTCCATTAGTGTGCGTTTTTACATTAGTATTGCACTGTGTTTGTACGCTACACTTTTCTTTATGTGACCATATCAAAACACATTTTCCAACATATTCAAAGCAAGAGTCAAATTCCTTAAGCAATCATTCTCATATGCTTTCTTAATGTTTTTTTAAGTTGTATGTTGTTTAACTTGTTGTTGTGGTGCTGCTGCTGTTCTGTGTTTATGTTTTGGGTGAGTTCTTAATGTCTTTGTATCGGAGCATATATGCAAATAAGCATTTCACTGCACTTGTGCATATGACAAATTAACTGAACTAACGCGGACCTACAGAGAACATTTCCAGAAGTTCAGCATGCATACTAACCAGTTATCTTTCCTTTTTAGGATTATTTGTTTAATCCACAGATGCCATTTATGTAAAACGATAAGATAATTGCATACCTTCTGAATCTCACCCATGTTATTGATACAGTAATTAAATAATGTTTGAACTCTCAACTCATGTATGTAAAATTACATGCTGAAGAATGTGTGCCTTTGGCTCAAATTCCACTTCCAGCTGTAATTAAGAAGAAGTAAGTTTATTTCTCAGCTAAAGAGAGGAGAAGGAGAGATTGTACACAGCAGTGGGAGCACTACACATACTGTATTCAAAACGACACTCATTCACAAACTTTTTTAGTTCCAAATTTCACCGTCTTCTCAGAAAGCCTTCCTTAAAGGCAGCAAGACTGGAAAGAGGATTTGCAAGTAAGGGGCAGGAAAAAGAAGACATTTAAAGACCACAAAGCAGCAGTTTTACTGCAGGGCTGCTTCAAGGGTAAAGATTGGATTCTGGAGCTGCCTTAAGCACAACGGTCCTGATATCAAAGCAATGACATTGGACCCGATTCACTGAGAACTGCGGGGGTCTTCCCTGCCACCTGCAAACTGCAGTGTGAGGAATTTTTAAGAACCCCTGGAGCTAGAACCCAGTACCCCACTGTGTTTGCAGGCTATGACTCCACTCCACTGCGCCTCCATTAATATGCATGGCTTCACTAATGATCCTGAACAGACCTGAATGATGTGGTTCTGGAAACACAGTGCCACACATTTGCAACAGAGGCACATCTCATGAATTCGGCACCCGATCTTTTAAGCAGCTCTCTTTTGAATATTGCTGACCCATAAACGCCAAAATAGCTTTAAAAATGTCGGAGGAAACAGAACTGAAGCCTGGAGCAGAAAAAAAAGCAAAAATACAAAATGGCACCATGATTAACTTGTTACCTTGAATGCTTTTTTGCTGTGTTTTGCAACAGATATGAGCATGGACAATTGTGAAGCACTGACTGTCCCATGCACATTAAAAGAGACTGAGCTTATTAGGAAACACCATCTGTAATGTATTTTTTTTTAATACAGTAGTTGAGCATAGTAATTTCCTAAGCTTACATAAAGACTGTGAAGGCTAATTTAAAAGTAGTAAAGCCTTATTTAGAATTTTGTGCACATTTTTGGTCAACACTTTATAGAAAACACATTGCTGCTCTGACATCAGTCTAGAGGAGAGTAGCCAGATTAATTCCCAGGCTTAAAGGAATGTCTTACTATTCAACCCAATGAGCTTCTTCAAGATTAACCCTGAAACACGAACCAGTCGACACAAGTGGAAACTACTGAAATCTATATTTAAAACTGGGGAGTCGTTTCTCTACACAACAGTGGTTGTGCAAACAATGGCGTCTTTCAAGAAAGGGCTGGATGAGATCCTTGGACCTATTGTTGGTATTGATTCCTACAATCTTAACCGTTTTCTTAGTTTGTATTTTGCAACAGACAAGGCAAATGGAATAAAGCAATGCGATCTGTTCTCTCTGGTATCCCTATTTGTGAAGTCTCTGAATTAATACTTTGAACTTTCACTTTAAATTGCAAATACGGAGAAAAATCACCCACATCAGTGGTTAATATATTAAGACATCCTATGCCAGCTGATGAACCTATTTATATACTTCTGGAAAGTCAGCTCAAATCACTTCATCAGCGCACTATATAGCAATGAAGTATGAGTTACGGGAAAAAAAAAATTGTTGCATGAGTGCTCCAGATTTTAACAGATGTTCTCCAAGTTGCATCTCTGTCTATGTTGAAATGCCAGCATGGGACAAGCAGAAAGCAGCAATTCATGGAGTGAAATAGTACGAACTAATTTAGAACTGCAAATATTATATTAAAGTAACACAGGATAATCATGGTACCTGGAAAACAGGGGTGACGATTGGTGTACTCTGAATGAAAGAGGAAATAATTACCTAAGATATCGTGCTCCTTCACAATTCAGGAACTCTGAAGGATGGAGCAATAATTGGTCAGAAGCAGACATCCATTCAATTCCAGAGGCATTTCCCATGATTTCAACCTGGCTATGATGGTAGAAATACCTTTTCAGTGTGTTATTAAATGTGCTGTGACTGCAGTCCTAGAGCTTTGCACAAGCTCCATATTCTTTTAGTCTAAGACATATTGTCTTCTTAAGCCACAGAAACGATGGCTTCAGTAATAACAGGCTGTCCCTAGCCAGCACCAAGTCAAGTTCTCTTTTTGCCTTACCCTTCGTTATTCATTTAGACAATGGGCGGCATTTGCTAGCAATCAACATTTTTTGCAAAGAGGATATTTTTAATTCTTTGTTATGATGTTGATATGCAGTTCTGTGAATGAATGACAGGCTAGTGATAAAATCTGTCAACTCCAATAACTGCAGCGCTGCAAACCCCACACAACAAAATTGGCCAACGTCATAAAACATTGAATGCTGTCTGTTTTGAGGTGTCTGCATGCCTGCTATAAAAGAGATCACAACACTAAAGCATACATTTCATCAGATACTGTAGCACTGGCCTTTACCAATCATGGCATCCTAATAATAGCCATTAGTACTCTTTCCTCCTCCCCACTGATAACAGGGTGTGTGGTGAGCATACTGGTGACCTTTGGTTCCAGGTGACATACGTAGGTGATGGAGGAGGGGAGTCCCCATTATTTATTATTATTATTATTATTATTATTATTATTATTATTATCATCCTCACCCAATCTTTTAGATCTCCAATGCAGTCCTCTAGCAGGGGATGAACTGCTGTCACTTTCACTAGTATGTTCTGAGGAGTGTGAGGGACACAAGTGAACTATATTCTCAGCTTTAGTCACATCACTGCCTGCTTGCAGATGCGGCCCAACTCAAGATTTCTGCAGCTTCCAAAAATGCGCAGGCGGTACACGAGAGCCTCAACCTGCAAAATTCTGACACCAAGACAACATCCCAGAAAACCTGAGGTAGATCCCAACAGCAGTTTACACTGTGTCGGGCCTGGCCAAAAATAAACAACAATCCTTTGTCTGACTGATGTGTAAATCCACAGTCTTGTTCAGGAGGCCTACTCTGACAATCCTACCATGTTTGATATTATTAATTCTGTTCGCTATGGTTTTATAATACAACTTTATTTTCAATTATTATGGATTTACATTTAATCTTAGGTTAATCATGAGGTTTGTTTTCAAGACGAATTCACCAAAGTTTCCCCCAGCGGGAAAGGTAGAAAACAATGTTTTCATTGACAGGTATGAGCTGACCGGTTGGCCAAGGCATGGAGGCAACATGGAGGCATTAAACTACAGAACATTATAGCAATGTGATGTCAGGCCTGTTATGTTATGGGATGGAATATATATACAGTAGGGTGACGGACAGAATCCATATCATCATGGATGGCACATCCTCTGCTGTAATGAGACTGAAAGGAGACTCACTATCACAAATGTGAACATGTAATAGTGACGCCAGTCTTTACTTTAGTTCAAGGCACCATCAACAAGAGGAAGAACAAGAAGCAATGACTGAAAGATACTGTCAGCCGAAATGTCTTAACAAACTGCAGTCGACCACCCTTCACACATTACACGCGATAACATTATTTCAAACGCTCCTGTAGCAACTTTGTTTTTAATCAACGTCCCCTACAACACGCATGCTATATGACTGGTGTGATGCTGTAGTGCAAAGCTTTTCACTGCTCATGACATCAAAATCTCAGAAACAAACATCTGGAGAACTTTATCAACGGCCTATTTGTTATGCACTGTACCTCTCTGCGCAGGTTCAAGCACATTTACAATCAGCAATAAGTTACACCGTCTGTAACTACCTTGGTCTTAACCTTAACAATAAAGAGTATGGAATGTACATCCAAAAATACTAATTACTTGAGTATGTTTTATTTCCCATATTACAAGTATTTAAATATAGCAAGTGTCCAGTCGGCTGAATACCAAGTACATAAGCAGACATTTATATGTAAGGGACAAACTTTAGATTAATTGAAAAGTAGAAAGTGACAGCCACAGTTTCCCCGGGCTTCCAGCAGAATTGTAGAAAAGCAGTGCAGCATGACTAAAAGAACTGCCACTGATATTACAGGACCCAGCTACAGGTATAGCCAAGAGATCACAGATCTGTTCCTTTGCTGCAGCAGAAATAAGATATCTGCTCTGCTATAGCAAGGGGCCAGGCCCTTATAGTGGATGTCAACAACATTAAATTAATATCCAACCTGACAGTAGAACTGGAGCCAATGAGCTGAGTCAGACTTGGGAGAAAGAGAGTCTATATGATTGGTATGAGTTAAGAATCTAGGCAGTGCATTCTGCAATGGCTGCAGAACAGAGCATGAAGAGAGATCAACAAAGAGAGCTTTGCGATAGTCCAAGCGGTAAGAAACAATAGCAAGAACAAGAATTTCAGCATCAGTGATACAGTGTTCGGGGTGGACCCAGGCGGTTTTATTTTCCTGTGGTATGAAAGAGTGGTTTGCTGTCGTTGTTGTTGAAAGTGAACAAGGGCCTTAGAAATAATACAGCAGAAGAGACTGTAGACGTCCATACACTGGGCACTGGAAAAACAATTAGAACATTTTCAAGCAACTGATTTCTAAAAGAAAAAAATGTTTTCTCCTTTATTTAGGTGTTCTCAACAAGTGCACTACCAAGCATACAGTAGGTAGTCTAAATCCCCACATGGTCCAATATCTTTGTGACCTACTAGAACCTTACAGTTCATAAAGAAATGTTTCTGTTGCCAAAAAGCATATGATTAATAATCTTCTAAATATCTTTTAGCCACCATTTAATTTTAAAATCAAACAAGAATTTCACATTTTAATTACAGGAATGGATTACCAGTAAAATACTTATTTTTCAGGGCTTTCAGAAAAAGGCTTTCATGCTGTGAATTATTAACCTGTTACCTCCACAAGTAGTAGGTGTGGACATTTTGAGCATCCCGTTTGCCCTGAACTGCAAGTTAACTTATTCTGTTTCGAACTAGCTCTGTTCTTCAATGAAAACAAACTGCAGGAAAGTTGTCTATACTGCTGTAATGATACTGTAAGTACTGTACAGTACCTCTGCAGAGGAGGAAAGTTTCGCAATTGACAGCGGCTGTTTTTGCCACAAAGGGGTGATCACGTCAAAATTAAATATTGTGCCCGATCAAGCTCTTAAAGTTAAACTTTTCCAACTTAACCTCTTTTCAATGCGTTGGGCAATTCAGAAACACGATTCATTCCTCGTCATACAAAGCAAAGGCAGGACTGTTTTCAGTCAGGGTAGTGCTGAAGGGGTATTACTACATGTGCCCTTATCACTGCAAGGCCAACAGAAACCTAACCTGATTACTTCCCTGGACCCATACGTAATCTGAAGCATTTAATGGATTCCTAAGCCATTTAGGAACACTGTACCTGCAAGCAGACAAAAACCATGTATAGTTGTTGTGGATATGATTTCAAACACCTGTCTATTCAGTTTCTCTTTACATCGGGGCCATTTTGGACGTTACAATATTTTGCAGCACAGTTGCTTTTTGTGAAGCGAATTCTGATAAGCTGCGGAAACGTCGATAGCACTCTTCAAGTTTGAACGTATTCATCTGAGACAGAAGAAAATCCTCTCTGTTGGTAGGAGACAGGGGGCTGGTGAGGGTGGCTAAGCGCTGTTTACCAACGGGGGGATTACCAGAGCAATCCAGGTGCTGCATTTACGATGCTTGATCACTTCTTCAATTTGAAATTAAAATCTACACTTGGAAATTAATGAAACTGATCTCAGAGGTGACGTGAACTCAACTGGCACATTCGTTCATAATGCCTTACCTCTTTTTCAATCTTTGAGCGACATAATTACCTCAAGTTTGAACCCCCCACATCTCC
The DNA here is from genome assembly GCF_055471065.1 of Atractosteus spatula. NCBI lineage: Eukaryota > Metazoa > Chordata > Actinopteri > Semionotiformes > Lepisosteidae > Atractosteus > Atractosteus spatula. The sequence continues at coordinate 14,628,989 of NC_142711.1, read as the reverse complement.
ACCTAATAGTATTACACTAACAATGCCACACATTAAATAACAGACCTCAGGGAGGGCATTATGTGGATTAGCAGAGCAAACTGCAACACAATTTATTGTCACCGCTGTGCTCATCCTTTTTTTGAAAGCCGTCACTGCTAATTACTGGGAAGCCATTTCCCAACTGCAAACAATCAACGGCTTGCATGTATATCGCTGTCTGGGAACACATCCAAAACCCAGACGGGCTTTAACGTCTGGAGGTTTTTCACCTGTGTATTTCTAAGAATCAACTTTGTTGAGCACGGGTGCAAACGAACAATTTTACAAAGGCTGCCATGTAAGTACAGGACTGAAATCTATTCAGAACAGTGCCTTTATCGCAACACATCCATCATGAATAGCTCTTTCAAGTAATTCCCTGGTAGAATAAAAGATGTAGCAGATTGGCTGAATTGGAGTAATAATAGTAGTTACAATAGCAGTTATGTTTTTTTTTTGCAGGAGTCCCTACAGACTAATATATTACTCTGGCACTGAGTTTGTAGAACCGATTGTTACCAGAGTAATAATTTTTTTACCATTTAATGTCTGCCGTCACATAAGGAAGACTCAAAAGATTTCAGCCATCTGAAAAAATATGGACCTGGACTGTAACCTCTTTTCCTTGTTAGAGACGGTTTTGAATGCAGTTAAACTGATTAATGTAACAAATGGATGAGAGCTGTGAACATGTATAAAAATCGGATTATTGAGTTTTTTTACTCTTAAGTACAGTGCTAAACCTAAGCGACGTAATGAAACATATCCAAAAATAAACTTACAAGAAGGGCATGTGCTGTGCGTTTCCACAATGGAAATCCTCTGCTGGCGACCCATTGTAATAAAAGTAATTAAAATGAAACATCAGTTTGCAGTTTGAGTTGCCGTCGTCAAACAATTAAGTTTTAATTTTAAGCAAAAGATTTATTTACTAGCCTTCTGTGTTTAATTTGGAACCAGATATATTCCTGATTAACAACTATGCCGATTGACTGTATGGTAATGAAAATGTACCCTACCACTCTACAAAACCTGACGTTGTAGAAGTAACAACAATTGAACAAAGTACATAGGTTAGTTTCTTTACAAGAAACCGCAATTGTTTTGACAGCAGATACCCATAAATGACGTGATATCAGTTAGACGAACACAACCCAGCTAATTCTTTGAAAAACGGCATGGGTCAACATTTGTCCCAGAATGCAGTGTGACAAACACTCACCCTCACAACAAAAATAAACAGTTTGTATCTGCCACAACAAAATAAAAATGAAACCAACAATCAGCACACACCATTAACAGTCTACATAAATGTATATTTTTTACTCTATGCACTTACATTCAATGTTTAAAAAGAGTGTGTTTTTACAGAGTTTTTAAGAGAACTCTGATGATTTAAAATGTAAGACAATAGTCAGATTAGCCCAAACACAGCACAGGTTCTGTACTTTCTAAATCTAAATTTTGTTTGTGCTAAATGACAAAAATATTGAGACATTCCAGTAATGTATTTTAGTAAATTACCAAAATAATTGTATTACCCCTTAGTAGAAAAAATATATAATATAGGGACAGAGAGACAGTTTTTTCTTTGTCTTTTCCAGAAGAAACAATGTTCTTCATGCATTGAAAACCATCTATAGTTCAGTGATATCCAAGTCTTTTGACCTATATTTGTGACTGTTTTCAATATTGCTTTAACAGCTAAGGATCTTCATTTTTTTGACATTTCCTTCACGCCTCACTAATCTAGTGTTTTGCAGCTCTAAAATATTATACAATGTTGAAGGAGTACCTCAGAAAGAAACGATTGCTTGTTGTTCATGTGAGTTATCATCTAAACCATGAAATGATCGCTTAAAAAATGTAATCACTGCTTTGGTCACGGAAACTTCATAGTTAATTTTTTTTTAGATATCGCTACCCATTCTAGTTTTACACAGATTAGATTGAGGAAGTTTTGGTTTTGAACGGCTAATAGAATTAGGTTTATTTGGTGCTGAGTGCATTTTAATTTGGTTTGAGATCTGTAATATTTAAGGTTATTCCTTTTCTCTAAAAGATTAAAATATCTACTGTATCCATTTTCTAAGGAGTACCTTAGGGCTATTGTTTTTCATCATTTTTTTAAATGATCATGAAGTCATTCTGGTCTTTTTTTAAGAAGAATCGTCTCAAACTTTCAAGAAAACCTCACTGATTCCTCTTTTTCTGTCTGCAGGGTCATTCCACAGGCTTTATAACGTGTTCAGCTTAATGAACGGACCTGTTGTCATCCTCAGATGCTCAAACTTGCTTCCTCTGAGACCTGCTTGCAGCTCACTAGCCTCAGAGCGGTCGGTTACTGCTCACAAAGCTCTCAGACAGAGGAGATGGGTGAAAGAAGATTTAGTAACCCCTTGCAGCTGACAAAGTGAAATAATAAGGCAAACATGCACATGAAAACAGTAACCGTTGTCAAGAGAAACACCAATGGATCTTTGAACCCTTTCGAAATTAAGATCTTTTGAAAGGGAATGGATGTTACAGAACTTTGCCCACAGGTGAACATAACAATAAGCTTTTCCCTTAACGCACAGGAGCCATCCTGTATACGGATATACAGCCAATCTGGCTCGATCTGCTCACTGTACAAAGCTGTGGTCATGCAAATTGAGATTGAATAAGAGGTTTTCCCCCACTCAGGCTAAAGAGCTCTCTGCTGACTAGGTTTCACCTCCGAAGGCAGCGGATCAGCACCTGTGAGCAGACGCCCACCACAACCCTCACCTGCTGGCCACGCTCTGTCGGCAGTGCTGCCTGAAAGGCATCAGGTGGTAGTTCATGGCATCCAGGAGCAGCTTCTGGCAGACGGGGTCGCTCCTCATGAAGTCCACCGACTGGACCCGCTCCACCAGCTCCGGGGCCGGAATCAGGGCGAAGCGTAGCCTCTTCATCAGGTCGGGGGCGTACTGCATGCGGGTTTCCCGGTCGTGCTCCAGCCACAGCACAGACATCTGGAAGAGGGCGAGCTCCGACTCCACGGGGGGCGGCAGGGAGTCCAGCATGGCGCACATCTCCTCGAAATTGAGCAGCAGCACGTCCTCCACCAGGTACTTGTTGGCCAGCTTTTTGGTCTCGTCCAGCCCGTGGAGCGCGGCAATCTTGCAGACCTGCTTGTAGTTCTGCACGGAGATCTGGTCATTGAGGAACTGCACGCACAGCTTGGTGACCTGAGGGATGTTGAGGATCTTGCTGACAGACAGCACCTCTTCCACAGTGTCCAGGGACAGGGTGACATTGGCAGTGTACAGATACTCCAGGACCAGCCTCAGACCGATGGAGGAGCAGCCCTGTAGCACCAGGTTGTTGATGGAGCGGGGGCTGGCCACTAGCTTCTCGTCAGGGGAAGAGGAAGGTGTTCCACCACTCCCCTGGTCCTTGTTAGAAATGCCCTCGTTGTTGAGGGGGTGGCTGGAGAACAGAGACCTGAAATACTGAGAGCAGGATGCCAGCACCGCTTTGTGGCAGTGGAACTGGTGTCCCTGGGCAGTGAGCGTCACATCACAGAAAAGCTGCTTTCTCCACAGCAGGTTTAGACCGTGCAGGAGGGTATCGCTGTGAGTCGGGTCAAAGGTGGATGTTCTATCACCAGATCTGGACATGGCTACCCGGCTGTTAACCCCACCTAATCAACAAAATAGACACAACATTGTACCTTCATATCGGTCCTTTTCACCCTTTATCACCTTTATGCCTTTTTATAACAGTTACAGTACATCACAGTCACACCAACATCTTCTCTCAACATACGCAATCATTAAATCTCAGTAAAGTTTTCGAATCCAGGAGCGTGTTTCTGTTATTCGCAACCAACGTCTGACCCGCACACATGTAGTGACCTCAAATAGCGTGTCCTCAATTAAAAATTAAACAAGCTGCGAACACAAAAATCATATTTTGAAGCTGCCCCAGAGTTAGCCTGGTCTTTCGAGGATTCAATGTTGTTCCGGTTTTTTTTAAAAAAAATGTTTCATTAGTCCCGGAAAATATGACACAGCTTGTTAATTTTCCGAGGCTGACAACGTATGTTGTTTATTTTTTCCTACTTTTTAAATATATACATACAATACCACTCAATTTGTCTTTAAGGCGAGAAATTTTAACGGACGCTACGGCTTGGAAAGCAAAAAAAAAAGAGAGGGGATATTGCAGCACCTTCCCGAGCAACGTAACAGAAGTTGGTCGTGGAAGGAAAAAAAAGCTGTATCCTCTCGTAAAGCTACAGAGTAGTTCCGTCTGGTATCCAAGCACCTTACTCTGTTTTAAGCCAGCCTTACTGCACTCCTTCCGTATAGGAAACGTGAGCCTATTCTACACACTCACACATAAAGAGGTACAAAAGCACCGCGCTCTTACCAGGGTCATTGCTGCTAAACGTTTATTATTCTCTTGTTTACGATTACTTGCTGTAAACAACCCCACAGAGTTAGGGTTAGCTCAATTTGCTATAGTCAAGACAGAGACACTCCAAAGACCCCTGTTCATTGAAGAAATTAACTTCGCAGACGTTAAGGGAGCGCTTTTAGATCGGCACGTTTAGCCTTAGCATTGATCCGGGCATATGAGACTGTCTTTTTAATTTAAATCTGACAGCAGGTACCATCTGGTTTCGCTGTCGCTTTTAGCACACAATCTAAAGAAGGCGCTTGCCACAACTAAACAATGTGAGTATAGAAACACAGGCCAAACTTACCTGAACACCAGCTTGGCAAAAAGTAAGCTTCACGTCCTCAAAGATTGTGACTTTTCTTTCTTTCTTATTTTAATCGGTCCTCTCCCCTTTGAAGACTATGTTCGATTCCTCAAAAAAAATTATTCTTGATTCCAACTCCTGCAGGGACTATTTTACATTTTATCTTTTGTCGTTGATCATTTGCTCTCCTGAATTAGCAAGAAGTGTGCGAGTGTGTGAGAGGGAGCAGAGCTTTCTGCAAGAGAAGAAGAAGAAGAAAAAAATGTACGTGTGACAAATTATGCTACCAAGAAACAACACATCATTATCCTTGGGCCTGGGGCTCAGTGAGTCGTAACGAGAGTAATAGGAAATCCACGGTTGGGGAGAGAAACGGTCGTGCATGGCCGGTGGAGAGAGACCGTGCAGGGGGATGGATGCTGGAGAGACTCGCAAAATTATGGCTCAAGGCTATTGTAAAAACTGTCGAGCGTAAATGACTGCGATTTCAAACATCTTTGGAAGAAAGGAAAGAGAGAGAGAGAGAAAAAGCGAGTCTCTCCCTCGCTCTTATGGAGAGAACCGTCAAGTTTTAGTGCGCATTGCTAATTAGTCAATTTCTCTCTGCCTTCACAGCCTGGCGACTTTGCTGCTGAGCTGAAACTGCTAATTTCTGGGACCAGCCTTTTTTTTGGCTGTGATCTGGATGGATGAATAGCTTGTCTCGCACAGATGACAAAAACCTCTGCTTTAATCTCCATCGCCAAAATATTACCCTTCATCTCTTTCTGCTGCTGCTGCTGCTGCTCTGTGGATGGGAAGTGCTCTGTGCAATCTGCTAACTTTCGTGGCGCACCTGCAGCAGGCGGGTTTACTGGACGCAGAAGAGAGGAGATAAGATTAAAAAATAAATAATAATGAAGTAAATAAATAAAACTTGTCCCTCCTTTGCACTGGTCTGCGTTCTTCACTGTGCAAAGCCATTTCCAAACTTTTATACCACTTTTCAGCGCATGGTCACAAGCATTAAATTGTATATAAAGTGTGTAGGCACGACATAATGATAACACAAATTCTGAACCACGGCATTTCCGATGCAAGTTCTTTTATGCCTGTGCAAATAAATCTTCAGCGGAAAACTGATCAACCAGATGTGTTTTTGCAATTATCATAAGCTACCATCCTTGAATCAAAGGGAAACTGTGAATACGCTAGACCATGGAGACTACTGTCAATCAAGCTATTCTGCTTTGGTATCACAGAAAAAAAAAATAAAATTGCATATGTATGTGCAAATATATAAAGAGAGAAAGCTACACACATTAGATGGATTTACTATTATTGTATATTTTAATATTATAGTATCATCAATAATATGTATTACACAGTAAGTAAACAGATTGAACGGTTTCTTCTTCATTTATTAACACTTTATCTTTACAAAATCAATGCTTTGGGGGTGCAATCACATTCTACAGCATCCAATAATGCATTCCAGAGTTGTAATCTACCTTAACTTTCATTTGCAAGAAAATACTCTGTTTTTAAGCAGGATAACTTACAAAAATAAAAACGTAGTTACCTATTTTAACTATTATTTTATTGTTATTTTGTGAATGCTACATAGGACGTTTCCCTTTCTGTTAACTTTTCTCAAGATATCTCTCCTTCTCTGGGGGGCAAATTGCCTTTACTTATATTTAAAAAAAATCTGTGCTTTCTGATGGATTATGAATCTGTCTATCACAAGTAAAGATCTATTCTGCTCATAAAAATGTAGGGGATGTTTAGCTAATATTACAACCTCCCATAAACAAAATCTCAATGTACTGTATGTTAAATAATTAAAATTTACTTGGTAAATTTACCTGGGGTATTTTGAAATGGATATATGCAATATCTGCTAAAGATATCAGCAGATCTCTCAGGTTTGGAATTGTTCACATAGGGTGACAGATGATTTTGCTCAAGACATGAGTTATGTGTTATCTATTGGTATCAGCAAGGCAGCAGTGGCAGTGAAACCTGATGTCTATAATGAACTGACCCAGCCACAAGTCAGCAAACTGGTGCTTTTTTCCCTAAACAGCAAGTCTAGCCCCTATAGGGTGTTACAGGGCATTTGGCCTGCACTGTTAAAGACCTGAACATGTTCTATAGGCTCCATGTCCAGGATTACTGCTAGTCAAGTTAAATAAAGCGTGACTATTCCTTCACTGGAGAAGTGGCACCAAATAAAGATAAAGACTAGCACCATGATGACAAGCAAAGATTCAAGAGACAGAGCTGGCTGTTGCCCTGCTTTCATTTTTCTAATACACTCTTGGATGGCTAGGCGTCTCTCTATGAGAATAATCTGGTATTGTAATATCGTAGGCCACAGTTCGAATGGGATTCTTAATAATGTCTTCATCTGCAGGTCTGTCACACACCTGCCAAGATGCCATGAATCCATAAGAACCAACAGAGGGGGGTGATGAACCTTTGCAGAACGGTTTTGATATTCTCCCACACTAGGACAAGGTCCATCATTGATTCTGTGCGTGCCAGTCACACCAGGCCTGCCGGTGTCTTATACTGTAGGCATGATGAGAGAACAGTAGTGTCGAGCCATCTGGGGCTGAAGAGATTTCTCAGGTCTTGGACTCTTGGGACCTGCGGCAGTTGTCAGTGTTGCGCTGTGAGTTGTGAGTCACACAGTGCTTTAATCTAAGGCGGGCTTGATGGTGCTTGGTGCTCCTTTAATGTCTACTACAAAAGTCCTGTTTTGCCATAAGAGACAGGTGAGACACTATGAGACGTGAAGTCGTAAGGCCATTACCAGAGCTTTTTAATACAAGGACTCACAGCCATATCTCTTTCACTAGGCGGAACTCATTGACCTACTGACAGCCGGCAAAAGCTTAGAAAAACTCAAATAAACATGGAAAAAAAATTATAATTGTGTGTCTACATTATCTGCAATTAGGTTTTATTTATTTCTGTATCTAGTACAGTCCATCTCTGCACCAGCCCTCTGCTATCATCATACTGTACTTGCCTCACACAAACCAGTGCCTCCAACGTCTGCTTTTGGCTAATGGGATGGCATCCTGTACTGTGGGGGTGAGTGTTTCACTGGTGTCAGTCTGAAGCTTTTCTATTGCTTTGAAAGAAGTACAAGAATGTCTCTCTCCAGTAAAAAGACAAAACATGATCTGTTCTACTCATGCTCACGATGACTGGCTCTCCGTACCCCTATAAGTCTGGTTTTTCTCAAATGAATGTGATAAAGGGCAACATATATACTGTAATTCCCCGAGCAGCAACACTGACTCTGAATAACACGAGCCTGCCGTCAGTCCTACAGGCCAAGGGAAGTGCATTATTTTGTCTAAATTAACTGTTAACTGCAATACCTACGACATACATTCGATTCATTCGTCAAACAGGGAAGCTAGCTGCTCCGGAGTGAATCTAAGTTGAAATGACTGAGACAGTTGTGATTGAGCATGTGATGAACAAGGCGCTTGCATTTTTTCTGTATACGGTACTGTATTTCCTTTCTGTGCATTTGCTCCAAAAAAAAAGTTATTTTTTGAGTTCTTTTTTGCACTGTGCTGTTGCTTACACACCAAGTATTCACAATACAATGTTAATGTATAGTCAGGCGACTGATCATTTTTATATTTTTCCTTTCTATTTTGTTCTTTAACCTGTTATGTGTTTGCATTATACATACGTGACTGCAAAATGCTTGAATGGCCATTATGTCATGCAAGTCCAATACAAGAAACGCTAATACACTGATATTGACTCCTGGTCCTTGAGGGCTGCTGTTGCTTCCTTTGCACTTTGGATTCTCAATGACTTGATTTCACTCACTTCCAGCTCTTTCCTTATTGAGGATTCAAAGTTATCTACAGAACCCGGGTGGACAGCAGCCCTCTAGGGCCTGGCGTGAATACCACTGCACAAAACGTACTGTCATCATATTTTGAAAAATACTCTACCTGAACATAATCCCAGAGACGTTTAAAAACACAGTTGAGGGGGATCAGAGGGGCTGAAGGAGGAAAGCTGCTCAAAGACACTGGTTCAAGTCTTGTCCATGTCTGTGACCAGGATCACCCCAACAGACACAATGAGCTTTAGCTGGGTGCATTGCAGTATTAGTGTCAGTGGGGAGTAATGAAGCCAATTCATAGGTAAGGATTATGATTGGTAAGGGCCAATAGAAACATTTGGCCAGGACACTGGGGTTACACCCCTACTCTTTTTGAGAAACACCCTGGGATTTTTAATGACCACAGAGAGTCAGGACCTCAGTTTTATGTCTCATCTGAAGAGCAGAGCCTGTTTACAGTATAGGGTCCCCATCACTATACTGGGGCATTAGGACCCATATGGATCACAGGGTGAGCACCCCCTGCTGGCCCTTCTAACACCTCTTCCAGCAGCAACCTTAGTTTTTCCCAGGAGGTCTCTCATCCAGGTACTAGCCAGACTCACACCTGCTTAGCTTCAGTGGGTAGCCAGTGGTGAGTTGCAGGGTGATATGACTTTTACTAGAAACTGTCACTCAGCATGGGAACTAAAATGGAACCATTGTACGCATGCTGATTTTCAGAATCTGTTGAAAAATGTTAAAACTTTTAACACAAGCATCCACCCCAAGATGGCTTGCACACTGCTTATACCCAGCTTTTAAGATCCAATCATATTCGCAGCAATAATCAGATAATTAATAAGCAACTAATTCAATCAAAAGACAGAAAATTTTGTTTTCAAAATTGGCTTTTCAAAGGAAGAAAGGCTTTACAGATAAGAACAAGAAACTTCTGTGTGGTAAAAGAAGTTCTCTGCTCCTCAGCCACTGTATCAGAAGAAGAACACTGGTAGCTGAGGAGCAGAGCACAATCCTAAAAAATAGCTATTTAAAACACCACCACTGATGTCAGGTAGAAGGGACAGGCACCTAAAAGACTACTTGGCCAAGTTTGGACAGTTGTGTAACTTTTTTTGTGTCCCTTGTGGATATTTTCTTTTGTTGTGTTCCTTTTCTGAAGTAAAGAGATGGTGATTCTTACCTTAGTGCAACTGCTAGCAGAATCGTATTACAAGTATTGATTCTAGCTGTTTTCTGGTGATCTGTCATTGCACTGGCGGTTTGAGGGAATTGAACAGCCTCTACAGGGAGAAGGGTTTCCGTACTTGTGAATTTGCACAATTAAATAGTAGTTCCCAAAAAGTGTCTCTACTATGGAAGGTACACAAAAGTTTGGATTGTGGTATTTCTGCTCTGTGGTTACATTTTATTTGTAAACAGCTAAAGCATCTTTGTCTGAAATGCCCTGAAACGAATCTAGGACTAGATCTTATGCAGGAGGAGATTAGACAGAGACTAAAAAAAGAACAGTGGTCCTATATACTCCTTATTTCTATTTTGCTGTTTCATATTAACTGCATCTTGCTGATAAGCATGTGGTTTACATTATATAAATAAAACTCTTTATTGGTATACAACACTATATGGCATTCAATACCACACTGCAGCCAGTGTAAAGAAAAATATAATATATAAATATATAACTATAAACCCCATATAATAAGGGGGTTCCATTACAGTTTTATCTGAATAATTTCAAAGTATTTGCAAAACAAACATACCAAACCCCACCACAGATCAAGTTTCATTTCTAGGCAATAAAACAGGATAGAGATCTTCATGAAATAATGGATGATCTTGTGAATCAAATCAAAGCTTTTACAGACTGATGTGAACAAATAATGAAACTAGAGGCAAAATGAAGACTCAGGCAGAACAGAAGGTAGAGTATGGATGTGATTTCTTATGTACTCCTGAGCAGCATTAGCCCCAGTGGTCGATACCACTCCTCTTATCACAGATGAAGATGAGTGGTGTCATGTGAGTGGCGTGACAGATGAGTGGCCCTTGCCGAGGACTGATCATCAGCTGATAATAACATCTGTGGGGCCGGGACATCTACCTTGACATATAACTTTGTCTGACAGCGATCCGTCAAAACCTTCCGTTATGCATGTCCAGGAAACCTGCGTATTTCTGGATACTGGATCTGGATGAGGAACGTTCCTTAGTGATTGACCTCAGGAAACCCGTCCCGTCTTCGCAACAGAAGACATCTGTGCCTGCTGAATCACTTACTGATCACAGTTAAGACACAGCCGGGACTGTGACATTGAACACCGAGAGAGGAACAGAGCAGCATGACACGCGCGTTGTTAGAAGTTCCAGAAAAACTGCTCTCCTGGGATGGGACGTCTTATTGAAATATGGGGCCATAATTGATGCAACACAAGGTTACGTAAGTTTATAGTAGCAAACTTTTCCACTCCAGTGAGTGCGTCAGGTTGCTCCCATTAGCTGTAATGCAGCTATTTTGCCATCAATCACAGTTCCTACAATGACACTGTTTACATTCACTGTGTGCCTTGAGTCTCCTTCTCAGCATAGAGGCATCCCCCATGACTGAACCCCCTGAGCCCTTTGAACCTTGCTTTCTTGAAAACCAAGAAGGCCTCATTGCCAGAAATACAGTATTTCCACAGAAGCAGCAAATGGCTAGAGCATTGCATCTTTCACAACACAAATGAAGATGTTCGCCTTCGCACTGGCCCCTGCATTGCTCAGTTTTATACTGACAAATTAGATTCTTAGATTCAATTGTCTCCAATCAAAATCCATATAGTGGAGAATCAATACTGCCACTTGTTAATCTCTTTCTATGTGCTCTGTATGGCAAAGACAGAAAACAAGTTGAGCCATTGCTTACAGTGAACAATTTCAGCAAAGAGCAAGTGGACTAATATTAATTGATCCACCATCAGTAAAGCCAATCCCATTAGTCAACCATCTTATCATTCCTCCCCAGCTTCAAAAGCAAGTGGACCATGTGCTTCAGAATCACAAGAGAAAAAAGATGGAAGCAGGAAACCACAGCTAACTTGTGCTTCCACTCATGACCCACATACTCTTCCTCAGGTTGATGGCACCCTTGACACTTTAGCTGGTACTTCTATCTACCTATGCATTGGCAAGTACAGTAGTGATGGAAGAAGCTGACACCGAGAAGATGGGTTTTAATAGTGGGTGGATTTGATCAATTTAAAAGTACTGGACCTCTGTAATGCACTCCAGCTCTAAGGAAACTGTGGAGGCCATATGCTAGCCTTGTCCAAAGAAATGGATTATTACATAGCGTGAATCCTGCAGCCAAAGGTGAGGATCCAGTAGGCAAGGTGATCATGCCTCAAGCTTTAGTACCAGATGTTCTCACTTGCTGACTTGCTGGGTCAAGATTCTGAAGGGCATCTTGGGGTTCAAAAAGCTCTTGCTAGTGCTAAGAGCCTCTTTTATCCACCATCCATGTCTAAGGAGACCGAGGACTTTTGGTGAAAACTGTCAACCTTGCCAAGCACGGACATTACCCACTTTGCATCACAGTGCTCCCATTTCGACCATTGAAGCCTCCCAATCTTTTTAGACTGTTACAGCTGATCTCAGTGCTATCTGCCTGTCACCTGACAGGGTAACCAATATGTGTTTGCTGACATTGACAGCATTCACTTCAGTGGGTTACCACAGCTACAAAATGTCTATATTGATGAACATGCTATTCTGTAAATGAACCTACACCAGTCACACCAGTATGCTTTGATAGTACAATCAAGACAATTGCTTCCACCAGCATCTCTTCTTTCCAGCACTGGCCTTGTCCTGCTTGCTAAAGCAGAGCACAGACAAACCTTTCCCATCATTACACCGGAAACTACCATCTGCACCTGCTTTGCCTGTCCCTCAGAACAACAGTGTTTTAGCACCACTGCCAGGAAACTGCAGGGAAACACATAGTGGTGGAAAAGTTATCACACCTTCTTATCTCAAGGACTGTAAATGGACCGAATGTGAAACTTTAGGTACTTGTGTCTTAACCCACCAAACAAATGCTAATTGAATTGCTTTGCAGTGTGCAATGTGCTAATTTCATTTAGTTTAGCAATAGAAAATAGAAATGTGAATGTTTCTCGGTAAGAGGCACACATATGCTGTAGAAGACTGAGAATTGTATTATTCTAATGTATTCTTTGGTTTGTGGACTTGTGTTAGAGGAATAGAGTTCTTCATTAATTTCAAAATAAAATAAGGACTAGCTCTCATGTGAGAGATATTGCAGTTACTAGTCTCAAGCAGAGAGTCTAAAGAAGCTATGCTTTAATTAATGTGCAGTACAGGACCTTACAAAGCCACTAAACCTGCTGCAGTGTTTTTAGAGGCCACTGTAAATACAGTTGTATTATGATGGTGCATGCATGTAACATGACATGAAAGATTGGTTAAATAACATTACATAATCATGAGAATCAAAAAATGTATACCATGGTCTAGGTACTTATGAGCTTCTTGACACCATACAGTTTACTACCTGCCACAACATTTCACATTCCAGAAATACCAAATACTGTATAATCCCATAAATTAGCTAATGGCAGGTTATGGAATTTGGAACACAGACATACTACATAACAAATCTAAAATGTGTTTTAATAATTGCAATCCTGTTTCTTTCCCCATAGGCCAGTTAGCTGTGTGTAGCCTTGAGGTAGTTCCTATAGTATATTTAAGCTGCTGTTGCACTGCAATTTCCCTCACGGGATCAATAAAGTATCTATCTATCTAGTATATAAAAACACAAAAAGGTGGCACTTTTCTAATGATCTGAGGACATATTTGAGGAAATTTCTGGGAATTAATTAAAATTAAAAAACAAATATCACAGAGTCCATCAGTGATAGACCACAATCTGGGATACCTCGAGTCATGATACTACGACTGGTGGGGAGGTTCGAGTGTGATGATCTGGGCAGGAGTGCAAAGTTGTACAGTACTCCATTTGTAGTGATCGACGGCTGAAAAACAAAATTTTGCATGGCCGGAAAATAGCACTTCTACATTACAACTAAAGACTTCTAACACTAAAACTGAGGAAATATGGCTGCCTTTTGCTTCATATCCACTTGAAATATTCACATTTTTATTTATGACTGTTGTGTTTGAATGTTGCATTTGCGCCGCACCCGTGCGGCGTACAGGTAGTTTGAGGACGCGTATCAACAGACCGGATATGACGTAACCGGCCCGCGAAAAAGTTTCTGTAGGAAAACAAACCAGCTCAGCTCGTAAACCGGCTTCACGTGTCGTGTCTTTGTAGACACAACCATGACGGTTACCTGAAATGGATTAAAAAGGTAAGTGACCTTGACACTCTGTTTTGCAAGTAAAAAGGTCTCTTAAATTCCTTTTCTGTTTAAGACTCGTTTCGTGATTTTTGACACAATTATGTATTATTATCTTTAGGTGTCATCTGTATCGTGTAAACGTCAACACGCATCTTACACTTTAAAGCTATAAGCTGTAAGGATTTTTTAAAGGGAACATTTGTAAATTGAACAGTACTATACTGTATGAGTTATACATTTAACACCTTTTAAAGCTCTGTGTGCTGTGAGAATTCACCTTTGTAAGGAGTGCCGTGCGCTTATTTGAGTGTTTTGGGGTATAACTACCTGACTAGCTTTCTTGCTGATCTCCTAGTTTCTTTCAGAACATAACTTTCCCTTTAGGTTCGTATTCCTGCCTGTATTTTCAGCATGTCAGCAGTGGGTCACGGCAGGTCAGATTGACTGGAGATATGTATGTTCTGCCTTGGCGTCACACCTGATTGAAGAGGTCTATACAGAGTAACCCAAGCAGTATTTTCATCAGGCCTCACAGTTTTCTATACATTCTAAGACCACAGTACAGCGGTACAGCATGCAGTGATGGGCTTGTTTCCTGATTTGGGGGAGATTGAAATAATGATCAAAAGAAAATGCAGTTAAATGCTTTTCTTATCGCATTTATTTAATACATTTAAATATGACAAAAATGCCACATTATTCAGAGTGTTCGGATTGTAAATGTGATGGGAAATTGCTATTTGTTAACAGAGGGAAAAAAACTAACAGGTAGTCTTTTGTGTAATTTTGGGACAGCAGAGAAGTCTGAAACTACAACAAAAACTTCTCAGCACTGCACCAAACAAGTTGCCCTATTTTATCCATACTGTATACTACCTGATTCCTGATCATTCATTGTTACAGTTGCACAAAAATATTTAATTTGAGATCTTGCACTTAAAAAAAAAGCCACTATAGTATTCTCTTCCCCTGTGTAATTCAAGACTGTTTTCCAGCTTCAGTTCAAACGCAGTGATATCACATGAGTAAAATGTAACGGTGGAGCCCAATCGTTGTGTAATGCTTCATTGGACTCAAAGCAACCTTTTTCCTGCCTCTTCATTTCATCCTCTTTCTTTCTGTTTTAAAATTAATTTTAATTTACATGCAACAAAGATACATAAAATCTGAAATTAATTACATTAAAAAAACAAACTGTTTCATATAATCAGCAGATTCTTGTCATTAATAATAATAATAATAATAATAATCTAATAATATACATAAATATTTGTTATGATAATATAAACCTTGTTTCTTTGGAACAGTCCACATCTGCAGCGTGAGTCCATAGTTTTTGAAAATCCATTTTGCACATGTGTATCTCCAAACTAAGATGATCTAACATTGTCTTAATCCAAAGGGCATACAGAGGAGGATCCCTATCTTTCCAATTAACCAAGATTTTTTGGGATGTTACTAAAAAGAGCAAAGTTAGCGGTAATTGAATAGATGTCAGTTTACAATCGAGAAAAGTCACCCGGTAACATCATTTGGGGAGATTAATGAAATGGAAAGTGTCAAATTAATTTGAGTATTTTAGTTACTTTGCTACAAAAACTGAAAATCTCAGGACAAACAATAAATGTAAGTGATTACCTTCTGATTTGCTACTATTTTGTGGTCTTGCTCAAACATTCTGATTTGTTTTTCTCTGAGCAGTGAAAAGATCTCCAGAATAGTATCACAAAAATAGGTTCATGTAGCAGCAGCTTTGCTTTTGAAGTAAACACGTTTTGATTCTGTTAAAGCAAACAGATTCATAAAGAACATTACAAAGAAACGTAGCGATGCTTGTCTATTGGTACCTGCTATGAGGAAGCTATGGGTTTCCCTACCATGATAAGACTGCCAGCTAAACTCTGATACCTGATCCTCTACAGCACTGTTTCACCAAAAATACAAAAGGCGCTACACATAGAGAGCATTCTGTTCAGGTATTCATCACACCACACTTGGAATAAATAAATACATTTGTACAGTTCTGTAGTGAAGCCATGTTCCTCAGCCACCTCATACAATTCCAGGCAGAAGATTTTGCATTTCTAAAATAAGTTAATATTTTGTTTGTTGCAAATAGGAAATAGTCAGTGATATCTAGTAGGACAGAAGAGACAGAAATATTCTAGGTATTTTTAGAATATTTAGATTTTTTTTAAAGGTGTTCATCCAGTTTTTAAAAGATGGTCTTTTAAAGTGGTGTGATTGAGTCGGATTCGGGATTTCAATAAATGACCTTCAGCCTTAGTGAAGAATGCAACCTAGTGATGCGGTAATGGTCACACATTAAAACTACTGGTGTGGAGCATGATTAGGTAACGATTGAACAAACTGGTTACCATTTTAACAGCCTTTACTAAAAGCTAATAATTTCACAGGAGCAAACTGCACATCATAAAACACTGCTTAGTAGGCTGTTTTCCTCCCTTCTGTTTACAATTGTTAAATTTGGTTGGAATCTGTATTCAGTACAAATTGCCCTTACTGAAGTAAACACATAAGGGAAATTCTGTTTTATTTAATGAAAAAATCTCATAGGTGTTTTATTTCCCATCTTAAAATCTCTGTTATATTATATGGATATTACACTGTTATATGGATATTACACTCCAACAAGCAAAAATACCTTTTATAATGATGTTAATGAATGAATAAACGACTATGATGACCAGTAATTTACCTTTCTAATTGTATTATAGTCCACATACAGTAGAGTTTGGCAAAGGAAAGTTTAGGTAAATGTAAACAGGCAGTGATGTCTACAGGAGTGGCTAGGTGATGACTGGCCTAGCTGAGCTTGTCCGTCAGTGTGTCCTCACCCTGCTACGCAGCGATCTGTGAGTTTGCAGAGCTGCTAGTGAGTCAGATGATTCCTGCAGAAACACACAGAGTGAGAAATGGCGTAGGCCTCTAATGTTTGGAGGAAAATGTGCCATGATACTCATCCCCCCTGATATTATACAGTATATGCATGTGAGGGCTGACTGTAACAGTGAGCTGAGCTCAGATCAGTGGATATACTGTACAAAAAAATCTCCAGTGATTCCAAATGAAAAAATAATGTACAGATGGGTGAAAATCTACACGGTGAATTAGGCCAGGATTGCAAAATAAGAACATGAGAAAAGATCACAAAAAGGCCAATATGGTTTCTAGTGGTTAATTCACCTGAGGATCTTGTGCAGCCTTTTCTTAAAGAAGCCAAGGAATTAAAATTGACAACAACGGATTAGTTTGTTTTTAGACCTCTGTGAGCTTTTGGATGATGAAGTGCCTCCCGCTCCTTCGTTTCCCTTTGGACCTTCTGGTTTGTGCTTCATGGTGGAATTTGATTGACTTTGTTACTGCCTTTCAGGATTTTGAATACCTGAATCCCCCTCTTGGTCCACTCTTCTCAAAGCTAACAATATTCAGTTGTTTTAGCCCGTCAGTGTAATATAGTCCTTTAGGCCCAGGAATGCATCTGATTCATGTTCTCTGGACTGATCCAAGAGCAAAAATATTTATCATAATATGGTGACCAGGAAATACTCTGAGTGGGGTTTTGCTAGTACATTGTACAGTCTTAACATAACTGTATGTTTAAACTGGAACCCGGTAGCCCAATCTATCGAGGTCTGACTGAAGTGCTAAATAGTTTATACTTGTGCAAAACGAATTGATCTTTTTTACTTTTACAAAAGTTAAATACATTATTGTAGAATAAGTGCATTATTGTTGAAGTTATTGTAAGTAATTATTCTTTACAGTATTTTTTAAGATACAAAAGTGGATTGATTAAATTGCAGACTCATGATGGTAGTGTAACTCATTTCTCCATTTTTTTTCTAATAGGTGAATGCTCAGGTATTTAACAAACAAGTTAGTAACCTTAGGAGCTAAATATCAGCCACTGTAATAAAATTATTTTCTGTTAAAAACGGAATGGTACTTTTAAAGAACAGACAACAGGGCATTGCATAACAAATTCTTTAGTTTATTCAAAGTACATATAAAACCTTAACAACTACATGTTTATCAATAAAGCACGGTTGAAACTCTAAATGATACCTGAAAATTAAAGTGCAGAAGGCATAACAGCATCTAAGAATGGGATACTTTGCAAATGTTTGAGTATTTAAGTATACTACTGTCCGTTTTGGCTTAACCCACTTGGTTAAGAGCTACAGGTAGCCTTCTGACCACAGGAGGAGGAGGCTCGACCCCCCTTTCAGAGAGATGAGATGACCAAGGGGCGGCTGGAAAGGTGGAGATGGGGTGGGGACAGGATGAATGCAAAAAATGCGAGGAGAAGTCTGTGCATGAGCTAGAGATATATACAGCTCATATAGCTTTGTGCATAATAGAATGATCGTATTAATTCAAAATGCAAGACAGTTTCTTATCATTTTTAAGCTCCAATTTGTTCATATACTGTGAATTCTGGTAGAAAGTGATTTTGACTTTAAAACTGTGAATGCATGCATACATTGGAGTACTTGTTGTTCCAGCATGTGTAAGGCCAGTATGAAAAAAAAATCTTTTCTAATTTTTTTTTACCAGCTTTCCAGTGAAATATTGAGGTCTTCAGTGTTCCCCACTTCATATAAGATAAGTCCTATTTTTAACAGTAAGTTGGTGCATAAATGTTAATTTTCTAAATGCTCTACTCTTTTCCATGATGGCAATGATAATTTAAGAACCACTCAAACAAACACAATAAAGTAAAAAGTTTATTATACTCCCATAATCTTCCTAATCATTTACTGTGTCTTTGAAATATTAAAGGGTGTGAATTAATTTATTGGCCCTGGTGGAACAATAGCTCTACCTACAAACTAACAATAAACGATTCTTGAATAATTCATGGTGTACCTGCATGTCATGAAATATTACTGAGCCACTGGCTTTGTCTGAGAGGTTTTGCGTGTGTATGTGTTTGTGATTTCTGTCTCACATAAAAATCAACTTTTGGCATGTTTACTGTCCCTGCACAGAGTCTCTGTATGATTGCTAAGGGTGAGGAAATGCAGAATTGAAGATGGGATAGAGAACATTAATTTTGTGAAATGGATTGTATTTATGATGTCATCACAGTGTGGGAGCCACGTTGTTAAAAATTGAAGCACTTCAGTGGTGGTCAGGGAGCTTCTTATGATGATTCTTGAAAATCATAACTGATGAGGAGAAACAAGCAAATACTGGTAATGAACAAAAGACTAAATAACATACAGTACACGCATTCACTGTCATATTGTGAAAACAATAGATTTCTCTGTTTTGCAATCAATGTATTATGTAGGCAGATTAAAGGTGAACTTGGGGATCTATAATAAATGCACATGAAATTGGGCTCAGTGTCTGTACCCTGCCGTTACCAAACCCCTGCTTCTTGCATGTGTTTATACGAGCGCGTGATACCACAAGGTATCAAAAAAAATCACACTTTCAAGTGTTTCCCAAAGGTCTTTTAAAAATCAGTACTTATGGATACAGGATATTAATCATAATTGGCTAAAAGATTAACATACATTTTACAACCTCAAGCCATCTCTTAACCTGTTCATAGAAAGTCAGTTATCCAGATTATGAAGTTTATGTCTGTCACCAAAGTGTTTGCAAAAGGAAGGCTAACGATATAAAGATGTTTTATGCTATCATCTTGCCACATTCTGTGCCTGTTTTCGTATTCATGTATGTATTCATCAAGGACTTTGTTTTATCTTATTTGGCAGTACAGTACTTGCTCCTCATGTACCTAGTGACTCCAAACCACGAGGGATGAATATGTATTTATGTCTGAAACAGATCAATGTGTTTTGAACAAAAAAACATCCTCTTAACACTCCCCAGAGCTCTAGGGATACTAGGACATGTGTCTTCAGCTGTTGGTGATGGGACTAGAATATCAGTTTTTTTCTTAAGAGGATCCCAGCAGCAGAAGAATAACATAGTGCAGATATTCATTCTATTTCTAAATATTTCTTTTGACATTATACAGTTTTAATTTCAATAGTATTCAAAAGGGCATTTAGAGCTACTTTCTTTGTATTACCTGTTTAAATTAAATAGGTTATGTTTTTATTTTTGCATTCTTCTTTGTAAACGCATAGCATTCCAAAAAAGTGATTCCTCCGGGAATGTTTGAGAGATTTTGATTCTATGTTCCTTTCTTTCTAAAGTCATGTACATAGGGGTGAATTCATGTGTAGTAAATGGGACATAGCCAATCAAAACCTGAAGGTTAGCCACATGCTGAGATAACAGAACTTTGCTTGTCATTTTGCAAATGATACTCCAGGTGGTTAAAGTGTTTCAATTTACTTGAGCAAATAAAGAAACATAGGATCTAATAAAGCTAGTATCTCTGTCCTACACAGATCAACTCACCAGTTCTTAGAGTACAATATAGGTACTTTCAAGAATGGAGGTGTACTATATTTCTTTTAATTACAATACTAAAAATAACAATACATATTACACATATAATGATATTTGTACTGTATATAAATCACATTAATTCTACAATAAACAGAGATAGTGATCTTATAGCTATTTGAGCTATATCTCATGTTTTTGAGGTGTCACATTGGGCATTGACAAAGGATATGTTTTTTCATTACAAAACTTCTATCTGTAAACAAATCAGAAAACATAATTGCTTTGTTTGCATGCAATATTGAAATAATGTGATCATTATTTTGTTATTTCTCAAAAATGGTGTAATGGTATTTCATAGAGAAATGAAACGTATTACAATTTTTCCAAAGATGTATTAGATACATTACACTCATTGATAAAGGTTAGAATCAGTGTTGTGCTTTGAGACATGCCACCTTGAATGATAATTTATTTGAGCCCTTTCCAGTGTTCATGGTTTTAGCACTAACGAACAATTTAGACTTCACTTTACTTCACATAGGAACTGTAGATGGTTCCACGATCAAATAGCTGCTGAAATAATATGGACCAACATAAAACTAGTTTGGTGGATTTCAAAATAGCCTTCAGTCCTGAAATATTTGACCTGGATGTGTTCACCATTTCTTAACCATAGCTTAATGGCACACCAATACAGAATGATTTTAATTTTGTTTAGAAGATTTCAGTGTTTTTGATTGTGTATAATGTATGTTCTAACCCTTTCAGAACTGGTTGCTTAGAGAAACAGCAAAGCTGAGGAGAAGATATAATTAACCCTTTCACAGCTAATTGCCTAGTGAAACAGCAAAGCTGAGAAAAACATGTTGTGCCGGACCTCAAAGAGAAGAAAGTATTTATCAAAAATGGTAAAGGTTTTGGGATTAGTTTCCATGTATTTTTATTCCAAATCTCGTTTTTTCTTTTTTAAAAAGGATCTTTGGCTAATTTGCATTGTGGAGCAATTCTCATCCATTTGCATCAGAGAACAGACAAGGTGGTTGTAAAGTCAACAAGCCTATTATGAACATTCTAGGAAATGAACCATTGAGCACAGGGCTATGAAATTTGGAACCACATGAAACTCACTGGATTGAGCTCTTTAGATCTTAAAGTCCATTTATATTATTAGTGAAAAACCACTCTGTGCTTACCGGGAGTCTGATCTTAAAAATCCTTTGTTTTTGGTATTCCATGAGAAGCACTCACAGTATACAACAAAACCTTCAGTAATTTCTCTGTTTCTATAGAAATTGCTGAAACTTTTATTCCATGATTGTACAAAAGTAAAATCTAGAGATGTAACATTTAGTTTTGGTGCTGTACGACTCTGTTGGAGCTGCGTAGCTTTACTGTGTTTAACAGCTGTAAGGGTGAATTGTGACAGATTTTGATTTGATATGGTCAGAGGTGAAGGCTCATAGATGAGAAACATGATTGACCAGACAAAATACAGAAGACCCCCCAGGGTTTGAAAGTGGCACACCCACCAGCCAAGAGAAGTAGGGCTGCAGATTCCTGTGGCAACATGGAGGAAACACATTTCTAAGTTCCCTGACAGACTCAAAACTGTATAATTTCACCCATCCATCCATTTAGGGGAATCTTCCCATGCACCCATTGCTTGCCAGCTCTCCCTCCCCCACAACCCTGTACTGAATAAAGTGGTTTAGTGGATGGATGGTATTTTACTTTATTCTTTATGCTGCTGTTGTTATACTGAATTGTTATCTCTCTATTAGTGTTTCTGATTAGTTTATTTAATCTGTGCTTTTAATTCATTGCACTTCTTTTCTACAATTGGATCATGTTTTTAATCTGTTTATGAAGTCCCTTCTTTCTCCTCATATTTTTTTCCATTATTACAGTATTTGGACCATGGCCTCAAATCAAAGCCATTCCTAGCCTTTGATGTCCTTTGAAGTGGGATTAATTGATTTCTGTGCTTTAAGCACAACATCTAAAAACTGTTCATCCATCATCCATTTTCTGCTGATATCCTGTTTAAGTCTAGATCTCTAAAGCTCTGTCTCATTCTTTCAGATCAAGAAATTTATTTTTATCTCTGAATACTTAACCACCACATCAAAGCATTTACTATAAAAAGCAGAAGTTTTACAATTTGATAATTGTGGAAATAACCCATTTATGTCCCATGCTATTTTAAGTGTTGTACAAAGTCTGAATTTCCACTGAGAGACCATCTAATTTAGATTGTTTTTTTCATTTTAAAATTTACTTCATTAAACAATCAATGACACCAAACCGGTTCCATCTCATTTCCTCCAGAGCCAGAATTAAATAAAAATAAGGTTTCTTTTTTTTGTCAAGGCTTTACTATTGTGACCTTACACGCACAGTACTTATTCACCACCTGCAACCTCCATAGAAGATTTGCCGACATCCATAAATTTACAGGTCAGTAAAAATGTTTAATTTAAATGCTCAGTTTGTCTATAAATACACAAACTGCAAAATATGTCCATAATTCATGATGCAGCAACAGAATACTTCTACCATTCTGTAACCATTCATTGTGCTGTGAGCCTAATTGCTTGCATGCTGTTTGGTAATGTCTGGGTGTGACCTGGAGCACCACATTAAGTTGCTTCTGTATCTACAAACATCACATCACTTTCAGTAACTGCTTATCCAGTTCGGAGTTCCGGTTGCCCAGAGCCCACCCTGGGATGCACTGGGAGAATGGCAGGTTACACCCTGAATGTGGTGCCAGTCTATTGCACACACAGATGCAGACATGCACACACTCACACCAGGGCCAGTTTTCCCAGGAGCCAATTAACATGCCAGTTTGCCCATGGACTGTGGGAGGAAACCAAAGTACACTGACAAACCCAGTGCCCCAGCACGGCAAGGCAGCAATGCAATCTGCTACAAACCATACATCAGTATGGTTCTTGTTTCTTAAACTGTCATATAATTATTCAGATTTTTACTTGGCTGATATACAATAAATATTTTCATTACAGTACACGCTGCTAGTGATGCCATCACATCTACAGCTTAATTTAATCTGTAAGAGAATAGCCTGTGGTGCTTTCTTTGGGCTTTTTAAGGTAGCGATGTACTCTTTTCGTTTTCTTCCTTACCTTCATGTTCTTTTTGTGTTTTGTGTGGTTAGACTACACCTGGGCTCATGAACCGTTTATTTCAGTGAGCGAGATTTCCCCCATACACTTGGTTTCATGAAAGAATATCGACTGCATGCATTCTGCACTTCTCGATGAACAGTTAAGAGGTTTACATGAGTCCCGAAAGAACTGCATTATCTACAGTATTAATCATATTAAATTAAATCATAATTTCCGACAAATGTTTTATGCAGATTTTTGTAAATAAAGTTAGTCTCTAAATTGATGCTTTAAATTCTGTTCTCTGCAGTAAATAACCTAGAAATGAAAAACGTTCCTAGATCTTTCTTAGATAACAGTTCCCTTTTGCATAATGAATATTGTTATAAAATCCAATATGTGCCATAATATGTTCCACAGTTAATCTGTACAAGCTCAGAACACTAAAAAGAATATAAAGCTATTGTGGGTTCTTGAAAGCTAAGGAAGAATAAATGTGAAAGTGTTAAAAGGTAAATAAGCTAATCGCTAGTAAGTAGTACTGTAAGTCCACTCTGAAAAGAATAAAAAATGAAAGCTAGCTTTTCAGCTTCCAGTGATAAGTAAACCTGAAAAAAAAAGCAACCATGAAACACCCACTAGCAATTGAAAGTCCCAGAAGCGATGGCTATGGTATTCATATCCCTTCTTCAGAGTAGAACAGTAATGGTGTGGATGAGCTAACAAGAAAACCACAGATCTGACATGTCAGGTTACAGGCCTGGAAGGAAAAATCCCCTGAGAACGGTACAGTGGCACAGGAACTCATCAAGATTATTGTACATTATCATGGTCAAAGCAGAAAGAGAGCTCATTCATTAGAACTGGAGAATAGAAAGGACTCCTGGGACTGTACCCAGAGTCGTTTTGAGGCACAAAACTTAACTAGATTTTTAAATAAAATATTAATGACATTCAGCAAGAGATAAAACTATTCAGTGGTGCCCGAAGATGCCCTGGTAACACATGAGTTGGCTTCTGTATTCATCAGTGTCATGGTGAGGTAAGTTACTGCAGAAACCACGTGATCACCATGTCAACTTGGTGTTTTAGAGCTCTCTTTTGCTGAAACAGCCCTACTAATAGGTCTGCTGGTTTACCAAATGAGCAAGAGGGGCCTAATGTCCTCTCATTTGTAACCTTTCTTTTGCTCTTCAAGCAAAATGATGAATCAAGTTGTCAAAGTAATTATATAAAGGATAAATAATGAGAAAGTATGGAATCGGGGGAAAATAATCCATTATTTCTGGATGCTAATGAGTTACAGAAACTGAATTTTTTTTAGCATTATTTTACAAACTGCCAATTTCTCTATGGTGCTAAAAAATATCTTGATTAGTACTGTAAAGCTAACGGGGAATCAATTATCAAAAGTAACTTCTAATTTACGACAAGTAATTGTCTCCTGACTCAACACTAAGGATGATAATCGGTGGTAAAAAGTTTTCAATCAGTAATAAGGTTTTTAGAAACAAAAAAAATTCCAAAGCAAAGATAAATTGTAAATCAAGATTTAAACAAACATTTCAGAAGCTAATCAAGCTAATATAAGCCCACTCTCTAAGCCTACTCAGTATATTCATAAAAAGGTGAAATACAATTTGTTAAGTGGACCATATGTAACATTAAAATAATGCATGAAAAAATGTTTTTCAGCACTATTGAAAGGCTGGAACATAATCAGGGATTCAATAGGGGTTTCTGTTGAATGTCCAGATTCAATTCTGGATTTTAAAAAAATGACCTACTGAAACATCAAAGGATGGCATCATAGAAATGTTTCGATACCCATAGTTTACTGTAAATTGTGCATGGGGCTGTGTTTTAAATAATACGGTTTTGTTTTCTATTCTGTAAACGTATCATGCTGCAGAATGTTCCAGTGGTGTCTGATGGAGTTTTGTGTTGGAGTGCCTGGTCAGTGCCGTTCAGAATGTCTTTCTCCCAGTTCTTCCATCTCCTGGTCTCGTGTGACTGAACTGGAATGAACACATGTGCGTGCAAGACAGATGTAAAGCAGAAGTCTGCTGAATGCTCTGACTCATTTCTGACAAAATCCAACTGCTTTTAGAGAATCAGAGAGTGCCTGTCTCATAATATCTTGTTAAAATTGTACAAAGCACGAGTGAGATCTTTTATAATATTGTGTACAGTTTTTATCATCATGTTATGAAACAGATATTGCAGCTCCAAGGAGTTAAAGAACGCTAGTGGAGGTTTAGATAAACCAAACATTTTATACCTTTCTTGCATCTGTGATTTTTATTGTGTTCTAATCTGAAACAGATTTTGACACAAGGGTTTACAAAACATTATGAGGGATAAACATTTATTGTTCCAAAAGTTTTTTTGGTCTTTAATATCTTTGTTGGAGTTAAGTCTGTATACTCTCACAATTCTCCCACACTTTCTTAGTTTTAACATTTTCCTCAAACTGTGTTGTTTTCCTCTGAGCATGTGCTTGTCGGGAGTGAATAATGAAACCTGATGTATGATAACAGATCTCCAAACTGGACTTACTATCGCATTCACTGCTTGCAGATCTGGGGACCTTAATGCTGCAGGGGTGCAGATGGGGTGGAGGAAGGGGTATGGGGATGAAATGCAACGTGGGCGCTCATCAGCGATACGCAGCAGCGTGGAAGAGGTGAAATTAAGGATCTGAGGAAAGCTCCCGAACCTCTGTTGAAAACGCAGTTTTAGTAGTTCGGTGAGATCCTAATGCGGGTGACAGAGAGACAAAATGTGCAGTATAGTTTAATGTGTAAAGTATTTGGTGAGACTTGCCTGTCTGAGGGAATGGCAGCCTACTCGTGAGCCTATTATATTGTGAGGATTGAGCTGGGGAGCTGCTACAAGGGTGTAGATGGAGAGGTGGTAGAATGAGAGAGAGAGTCCTGGTTGCGAAATTTATATACAAATTGTAGGTGTGCAAGATTAAGATCTAACATTCCCCCCGAACCTCTGTTATAAACCCCCTTAGTATTAATTCTTATAACAGGATAAATTAATAACAGAACAGGTTAAAAAAAAATCTGCAGCAGAGTTGACAGTTTTGTTCATCCATCCATTATCTAACTGTTTTATCCATTACAAGGACTAGATGTAGATAGCATGGAATTGAACCCAGAGCCTCAGTGCTGCAATACATCAATGGTAACTACGGCACCCCCATGCCAATCAACAGCTCTAAAACTTTTGATGTTTTGATGTGGATTGAGATCGGGAGAATGCAAAGTATAATATATTCATTCTTTCACTCAGTGCATCTCGGTTACCTTTTCAGTTATTTTTCTTATCTTCCATTCTTCCCTTAGTAGAGGTCTGCTGTATATTGGACAGCTTTATTTTTTCTAAATAACAGTTTCAAGGAAGAGAAGAGAAGACAGTGGAAGACTCATCAGTGGATTGTGTTTTAAAAGAGTTGATTAGATTTTTATTGTTTCAAGATCTATCTCCATCAGCCAAAAGAAAAAAACAACAACAGAATAGCTAACCTGTTACATATTTGAAGTGTTAAATTATTTTTCACTCCTGGAACTAAATGGCTCATTAAAAGCAACAAGGAATTCCATCCAAATGATAACCTTAATGACTCACCAGAGAACTATTTTAATGAGGATTCCTAAAGTGGGAAGGCTGAATTAGACTTTAGTAAAATGATCATAATTCCAGAAATGCTGATGGATAGACACAGGAACAGAGAGTCCCGAGAGGAAAATATTTTAAAAGACATAGAAAGTGACATTCAAGGGCTGGAAAAATTAATACTGTCTAGTTAAAGACAGTAAAACCCATAAAGTGATTCCTGAGCTTCTACTTGCAGGTTTTTTAATAGGAATCAAGACAAAATGAGGTCGTGATTGTTAATTGGAAATAGATTGGAAGTGATTGTATTGCATACTTGTTGAGTAACATCTTACAAAATAAATACGTGGCTTTGCGGCTTTGAGTTTTTTTACAGAATATACAGTAGCTAGAAGATTATACTCAACATCAAACTATAGTAAGGAAGAAATAAAGAGACTTAGTAAAAAGAAAAAAATACATTCACCTACATTAAACTCTCCTTTTTAAGCAAATGCTTACCATTTAAACCACAAATAAGAATTTAATTATATTTGGAATTTAATATACGGGAACAGAAAAGCGATAACATTTACTGCAAGTGGTGGTCATGACATTTTTTTTAATTTAATAATCAAAATGTGAACACATAACACAGAATATGTTCACGACTTGATAACTGAATTAGATCTTATTATTGTGCCACCTTTTGAACATTTGCACATTTTTCCCAAACCTACAGTACGAGTATACAGTCACAGCAGTAAAATGAAAAGGCAACATATACTATTACACTATTAATGCCCCACAATTACTTGAAATAAAAAGGACATTTGTGGATGCTAGTCTGCTCTTCAAAGTGTTATTTTTGAAACCAGAGCAGGATGTTCCCTGTTTCATCTTCTGCTTAAACAGAAAGTATAGATTTTATCCTAGGTCTTGCATTGTGCAGAAGTGATCGACACAATTATTTGTGTAGAATAAGTTTTTAATTTTTCTGTTGTTTTCCCATAATTTACCAGACTTTTTGCAAAACATTGAATGTAATATAAATCTTCAGAACGCAATATCAAAATGATAGTATCGCAGTGCATGCTTTCTTATGACCCTCTTATCAGGAGGTGCTGTGGCAGAGTGCACAAAACGAAAAGTGCCCAGAAAGTGTTGACTCTGTCTAAAACAGTTCAATGAAACCTTAAACTAATTTTCTCTCGCAGCTGTAGCCTGTGTACTGACATCGTCAATGCCTGTCAGCGAATAGGACATTCAAGTGTATGCATTGTACCTTAATGTGTCCAGTTGTCTTGTCATAGTGTGTTCTGCCAAAATATAATCTTTCTCAAACTTACATTGCCCTGCAAATGAGGGCGGCTCCCATGCGACTCAGCAGGAAACGGCTGTGGTTTGGAGAAGAAGTTGAACCTATAGTCCAGTCCTCACCCACACATTGGCGTCTAGGCTGGGCCATTAGCCGAGCCCAATTGGAGGTTCCTCAAATGAAGACACACGGTTGGGAAGTGTTCCTGGGGCTTTATCAACAGCACGTTTCTGGTGATGGATCACAAGCTCCTGTAGGTGTTGTGAAAAATGGCAGGAAGTCCTAACACCTGAATAGCCAGAATAATTAACAATCCCTGGTAAAAAAAAAAGAATAAAAAGAATGACAAATTCCAGATTTTGAAAAGCAGAAGAAAAATGATGAACCTTTGCCACTCAATGATACAAGATTTTTTCCATACGTTTTTAATTGTTTATGCAGGGCAAAAATCTGTTGATCTTGGAAGCCTTAAGCCTAAAGTCCTGCTGTTTCTGCCACTGACATGCATTGTTTACTATACATGATACCTCCATTCCTCAAGCACTGTGATAAAAAGAAAACACCATCTCAAAAAAACCTAAATGGGTAGAGACAGAGAAATGGGTTCTGGCCTACCCAAGCAGAAAGCAGATTTATCAACGAAATCAGGAAGATGTCTGAAGAAGACTGATGCCAGAGTGAATGATGAAGATGAGATTGTTGTCCTCTTAGACAATCAGGCATGAGTTGCGGGGAGCTAATTCAGCTGGTAAATTAATGCTCTAAAAACAGAGGGTATTGTGCACAACCAAGAATATGAGAGCATTATAAAAAGGCATGCTGTGCCTTCTGGTACAAAAAATATTGGTTGCACATCTTCCTGCAGTTAATGATGCACAGCACCCTAAAAACTTTGAGAAATCTGCATGGAGTGTAAGAAAAAACCTTCTCCTTTAAAGAATGGCTGAATATTTAGAGCTAATTACACAAATTACTGTGAAGTAAAGGCAAATGAAAATGTTAAAGAGAAAGGTTACATTTTCCATCTATAACAAAGCATCTTTATCTTCCTGATGTGGAAAGTTTGCCCTCTGTCACAGTGGTTGAGTCTTTATGTTGTTAGGGTGTCCTACTGCTTAAACAAATTGGATGCCTATGTTTACTAGAAGGATTTTCCTTGAGTTCAGTATGAATATTTGCAATCTGATTTTTTTTTTCTGAGTACGCAAGAGACAATAGACATGAAATAGGAAACCATATGAACATAATTGCAATATTTGATTGTTACTAAGGGGCGATTGTTGTTTTATTCAAATATCGAAATGAGAAAATAATTTTCAGAAAATAAAGCTGTCCTCGAATGAAATAATTCATTTTTCAAAAAAAGCTATAGTCAATCGAGCAAACTTAAAAGTACAGATTCTACAAGAGAGCAATTCTCAGAGCAATGACTTTATTATATACAGTATACTGTAAACATAATATTGTAAATATCCTCAAAAAGATAATTACAACATTTGCTGAATATCTAAATATATAAAAAATGATCAGAACCCCATTGACTTAAGTACTCAGCAAATACAATGAAAGCTCATTATGATGAAAGGGCTGGCTGATGTATTGTAGTCCACTAGCTTGGCTTTCACTTCAAGAAAGCAACCAAACCATACAAATCAAACCAACACGAAAAACCATTCAGGATTCATTACATCTCCTCTCCCACTGCCGTGTTCTGACATTAGAGGAAGTAATTGTGGTCATTCCACAAAATCGTTGTTTCAATGAATATGGCAAAACCACAGAAATAAAGGGTGGCCTTATTATCAGAAATAAATAGGACACAAATGGAAGATAAAAGAGAAAAGAAAACTTTGAGTTTACATACAGTAGGTGCTAATATCCAAGGAAGGAAAGGGCACTGAATTCTGCAGTAACCTTTTTTATATAACACAATTTCCATGTGCATATTTATGAATTCAGAAACTGCATAAATTCTGAGTAACTATAATTTTATGGCTGTATGAGATCCATGAATGCCTTACAATGAGCACATTGCAATAAAGCAAAGGAGAGATTTTATTCAACTATATATCTTTCAGTAAATAGCAAGGGCTTATACTGCATATTATGTAGGCAATACAAGTTAACATCACAACCAAGTGCGACAGTTAAAAGACACTTCAAAATATACTCTAAACGTTGCTGTGCACATCTGAATTGTTGCATTGTTATGTGCTGTCAGAGCAATTCATATACAATACCATTAAGTCACATCTACTACTGGTTTTATTGTTTTCATGTGTGTGTTTCATGTGTGTGTGGGTGTGAAACGCGCACATACATGCATGAAATAGCTGAATATGGGTTTATTGTTTTTATTAGAGAAGGAATGGTTCTGGATTTGTAAAACGAGGTTATGTGATAAGCCAAGGCATATCGCCTCAAGGATACATATGGAAATATTAGCAGCTGACCAGAAATTCTAGCTGAATATTAAAAGTAATAAGGATGGTGATGAGGGTTTGTGTTATTTTTAAGATCTTTTTGAGAGAAATTTAAAACAGTGTAGAAATGAAAAAAGGACTTAGCTCATGTAAATTACCCTTTTTAATGACGAAATATTGTTATTATGTTGCTGTCATTTACTGAGGAGCATGGCCTGCTGACAGCTGGATGTACAGACAGTACTGTGTGTGTGGTGACCTCCGTCTCTCAATGACACCAAAGAACAATGAACAGCAGACATATCAGTGCACATATAAGGAGTGAAGACAAAACAGAGCTGTTCATCTGGTCCATGTGAAGAGATGAAAGGTGTTGCCAAACTGCAGTTTCAAAAATCATTAACATTTTCGTTGTATAGTTCAGCCGTCTTTGAATACCTGTTTTTTTCCTGTGGTTGGGTTGAAGACAAAGCATTTAATTGAGTAAGCTTAGGGAAAATTGTGTTTAGCCCTTAAACTCATTAGATTTTTATTCTTTCATACTCACAATAAATGAATAAGATGCAAGAAGAAATAATATTAAACATTGGATCTCAGTACTGCAAACTCTCCCAGGCATAATTCTTGGTGCCGCCTGCAGCAGAGAGCGTATGCTAAGAGGGAAAGTATTATTTTTCTAAATGGAAGGTGTCAGATGGTCACGGAAATGTGACTGCCTGTTCAAGATCACTGCTTCCCATCTGCAATTTGTGACGTGTGAAAGATTCTGCCCAAATGTGCTCACCAACTGGAAATCCTCAGCACTTTCTCTTATCATGGAAAACCAAGATAACCAGATGTTTACAGATCAGGGATCCTATCATATTAATATCATTGAGTCTGTGATATCATCTTGTTTGTAAATACATTTCCTCTACAAAATGTGGAGTATGACAAACCATCAAAGTGAAAGTTCCATTTTATTACCTAGGAGATATGCCAGTTACACAGAATGCAGAATTACATTTTTTTTTGTTTGTTTGTTTTTTTTTGCTATATAACCTTCGTTCTATAGTCATGCTGGAAAAAAACGATTAATTCAGTGTTAATTTATTATCATTTCACTATACTCTTGTCTTTATATTCCTGCTTTTCGCACATCTTCTGAGTTTGGTCATTTTTGTCACGGTGGCTCGCAAAACCTGGCTAGGAATTCATTCTAGTAAAATATCGAGGCTTTATTTGTAAATTTTACAAAGATAAAAATATTTTTAATGTCTTCTTTAAAACATTCATTTGGGGATTTTGAGAAGTACGGTATGTCGTTTTTAGGAACTGTCCCCAAAGATCTCTCAGCTGGGAGAGCAAAATACTATGGAGTGATCACGCATATACAGCCTCACAGCTTCAATAAAACAAACAGCTTCCCAGATCCTTTCCTGTACAGTATGTGTTTCTTTCACTCCACATGTTAAGACATTAGTTGAAAGCAGACATGCCAATAAAAGATCATTTTGAAAAGAGATTTTCCTGGCTAGTTCCTGTTTTTTTTTCCAAAACACTTTTAATTCACCCCTTTGGAATAAGTCCTGTTTTATCTCCACAAGGGCATCCTTTGTATTCCCAAAAACTGATAAAAAGCATTTGAACATTTTAACCATTTCATGTTATTTCCTAAAATTGGATGCTGACACAATCATCTTGTGAAAAACAGTAGCTCAGGAGACGAATTATACTTGGTTTGCCTAATTAAAAATCTAAAGCCATAAAGCTTAAGAATCCTAAAGAGCTGACTAGTGTTTTGTTTGAGAGGGGGAAAAAAAGCTTTAATGTTTCATCAAAGCATAGCAAGCATCCTTGTCTTTGGTTAAAGTGGGGTCATTTTCCTTTGTATATCCTGTCTGTGTGAATGCAGGTTACATACAGCAACATGGAAAAGAAGTATCTGCCTTTTCAATGCTAATCTATTCTTTGCAATCTAGCAAATACATGTATAGTCATTGGTGTGCATCTGGAGAGTACAATCAAATTCTGGAAATCTCTGAAGGAGCCGCCAGAGTATGCATAATAAAATATTTCACCTGCCAAGTCTTCAAAGAAAATACAATTACACTATGAAGATTTTTTTTTGGTACTTTGCAGAAGTGTTGACATCTTGGGTGATCCTTCTTAAACACAAAAGCATTATTTTATCACACAAATATGAGAAAAGTGGGGAACGTATTCATGAGTCATGTCCACACTACGGGTCCTAGGATTCCCCCACTGAAAGAGTGCAGATGAAGGCTGTCTTGTCAGCACACAACGCTGAGAGGCAGGGAGGCATAAGAATTGTTATAATGTCTTCTGTGATTGAAACGATAACATAGACATATCCTTTAAACTGGAAGGTAAACTTTCTTGTGAAAAATCCCTAAATGTCAGGAGCATCAGAAGCCAGAGATAGAAGCGGCTACATTAGCATGTGACTATGATGTATAATTGGCATGGCAGAAACATGTCTAATGGAGAATGAGGGTGAAGAATATAATGTTAATCGACAGAATCGTTTTGAAGAGACGGACAAGATGGGAGGTGAAGCACTAAACATCACAAAAGAGCATTCCGGAACACAGGAACTTAGCTGAGATCAGGCGTGTCAGAAATTACATGAGCCAGACTTACAACAAAAACACACAAAATACACGCAGTATTAGTTGTACACTACAGACCATCAAATCCAGATGTCAAATTAATTAAAATAATGTAGTCTTATATAATGAAGGGGGTGGACTAGCGGGTTGTGGGTTCAAGTCCCTCCTGCAAACACTGCAGTGATACTCTGGGCGCTCTAAGCTGTGCAAATGGGGTGCTGTCCAGTCCGATGGCAGAGTCACGTGCTTCCTAGTCTCCATAAAGCTGGAGAGAAAAGAACAAGTTCAGAGCTGATGAGCTGTTGTGGCTCCTGTATGGACTTTTTTTTTACTACAGTCTGTTGCTGTGGGATCAGACATTGTGGTGACCAAATCTGCTCACAGTGTTCTAAATAAGGTCTTACTTAGTATCTTGTGCAATTGTTACACACCTCGTCCTAATTTAAGAACAGAATTTTAACTCTTTTTCCTAAAATTGCTTGCCTTTTAATTACCTCTTCACACTGTCTCGAAGATGAAAATTATGAATCTATGAAAGCACCTAGTTCTTTCTTGTAGGTACCTTCTCTAAGCTCCATGTTTTCCATTCTGTACCTATACTTTGTGCTTTTTCTGCTTGCATGTAACACTTTGCAGTTGCTTGCATTAAATGTCAGCTGCCAGATGTTCACCCAGTCTTGATTTCTGCCTAAATCATAGGCATATTCATAGGCCATTAACAAATCTCTTCCAGCAGTTACTCAAGACAGGGCTAGTACCTATTAACTTGGAAAATGCCCATCCATATAAGAGGTAGTTACAGACCAATAGATCTTACGTCTATTACATAAGGTTATGGAAAGTATATTTAGGAAAACACTAGAGATCATCTGTATGGCAAACGGATTCTAGCACGTTAGCTAGGTAGCACTAGCTAGTTAAGTACTTAGCTAACGTATTAAAGTTTTTGAACAAGCAACAGCAGCAATGGCCATGAAAAGGATATGCTATGGTATATTAACACTTTTAGGTGACTTCAGATAAAGATTTTTATAAGAAGATTCATTCCGAAATTGCAGGCAGCAGGTGTGGTAATCGCATTGGCATTTGATCTGATTCACGGACAGAGGAGAGTTTTACGACGCTTAAACACGGGGTCTTCTGCTATGGGAGTGTTCAACGCCATCTACACTGCGAGATTCCAAGGCAGTGGTGTCACTATATTCTGTCATACTCAACTTTCTTTTTTTCCTCTACAGCAAGCTCAGCAGCTTACAGACACTGGTCTTTGTCAACAGATATGACAGGTGTGACTCTGCTCAAAACTCCCCATGTTGTCAAGGCCAAATCCTTGCTTTCAGGAGTTACTACCCCCACGTGTCCCAGTTCACTCACTCCATCCTGCTGATCCTAGGCTCCCCAGTGTTCAAAGGAACTCTCATCGTACGTTAGGGCACCAAGACTTTTCAGTGGCAACCCACTGTCTTTGCACCAGATTAAAACTGCACCCCCTGCTGATGTTTTCAAATCTCAGGTCAGACCTTACTTGTTTCCCATGGCCTTCAGTTCTTCACCTAATTCGTAACCTCTTTTAATTTCACCGTTAAATTTAATTCTAGTTTCAGGTTTATACCTTTTTATTTTATTGTTTGCTTTTTTCTACATACTGTACACTTCTTATATGCACACTTTATGTAATGTGGCTTGAGAATGCTCTGAATTGAAAGGAGCTGCAGTATATAAGAATAAAACTGATTGCTTCTTTCGAGAAGTGGGTGAATGAGATCCTTAGATCAATAAGCTGCCAGCAATCAAACAAGTTAGCTTAGCCAATTGCCCGCCTCTCGTTCGTAATCTTAATATTTTTATCACTTCTTTTAGGCATTATAAAATGGAGATGTTTGATTATTCAGCTTTCATATGGAGATCTACAGTAATCTATCCATTACACACGGATGTAAATATTCTCTAGTCAATTCAGGGATGCCTGTTCTCCTGTTTTTACTCAGGTTTCTTTAAAACTAAATATTGTTACAGGCGGAGGTAGGTGGAAATGGAGGTGTCTAAGACTCTAGATAAAGCGTGTAAGAGCTGGTAGTGGAAACATTTCCAGTAGAGGGGATGTTTGCTGGGATGTAGGGGGTCCTGAGTCTGTGATCAAAGAAATCATCAAATTTACCTTGGTTTACATTAGTTAATGTAGTTCTGAGTAAATGATTAAGTGTCAACCAACAGGCCAAAAACACACCACATAAGATCGGATCAGGAGAAGAAACGGGAAGAGAAAGGAAGAGAAAAGAGGTCAGACCACGAGAGAGAGGGGAGTCAGGAGAAGTTGGAACTTGAAGCTTGAGCCAGACAAGGGCCCCTACTTCATGATCAACCAAATACAAAAAACAACCCCATTGGAGCAACGTATTTGAATATTGATAAGAGACCTTGCTATTCTGTAGCTTTTAGGGAACTTGGAGCTCCTGATACTGCAACTCCCACTAGTGGGTACATTTCACAATAGGGAGACAGGTTCCCTTTTATTTCGTGGCATCTGTGTTAGACAGAGAGATTTAACTGCAGGACGGACTGCATTTACAGTAGTATAGAAGGTAGCTTATCTATTCTTTGGCCTCTGTAGGCTTTATTTGAGTCAAGTACTTGGTAGCAGCCTGGGGCTTTCTAGGTGGACTAGACGTAGAAGTCTGAAACGCCTTGTCTGTAAACATGTACAGTAAATACTGTAATCTGTGTGTTTTGTGTTGTGTGTAGTGTCTTGAGTGTCACTGTGATTGTTAACAATATTAGTTTAACCAAATGTGCCTGAAGTATTGCTCTTTTCACCAGAGAATAAAGAATTCATGTGCCTCTTTTTATACCAACCACTCAGGTATATTTCTACAAAATCCTTACAAGTTGGGGGTAATAATTATTTATTTTATTATTGACAAAGCCACTTGATCAACATTTTAAATTAATAATATATACCAAGCAACAAAATAAATGTATCATTTCCATCTGCAGCAATTTCCCACAAATTCAATAAATTGTCTGGATAGCGACAAAATAACTGCAGGCAAACTGAGATTTTATTGAACAGACAGAACATCAGAAAGTTCATTTAGCTGGTTAACATTTGTAATCAGCAGTGCTGATTGACAGTGGTCCTCCTGTGAAAGTCACAGGTTAATAGAGTGTGTGGTCAGCGTTGGAAGCCCAGGTTGCAGATGCTGTCTTGAAGGATTCCTCTCATAGCACCTTGATAAGCATATCCCTGTTCACTGGTCTCTGAGCCCTAGATGTCACTGACCATCCACGCACAGCCCACACATGATCAACAGGGCTTAAGTCTCACAGGCAGGACACCCCTGGGAAGAAAGTCCCGTTCTCTTCTTGCAAGCCACACAAAACATAAATTTCTCCATAAATAGAACGAAAAGTTAGTTTTATGCTCAGTGAATGTACAGTACAGAGACCGTATCTTACATGCCAATGATCGAATATATAAAGGGAACAGACAGAAAAAATGCCAGCACTAAAAAAACAACTCAGTGCTATTCCACAATTCACACTTCACCTGCAGAGAAGACCTGGGACACGCAGGCAAATATGTAGGAGTGTAAGGTATAGTAAGACAATGATGAAGCCTCCACTTTGAGTCGTTAACACATCTTATAGGATCATGTTGCTGCAAATGCAATTTATTTTCGAAGACACCTCTTGGTTATGCTTGTGTTTCACCTGGCAGGGTGCAGAAGGCACACAGCTTTCTTTTTTCATCATTGAATTATTGTACATATTGGCGGCAGCTGGACTCCAAAGGCATACGACTGCATTTATTTTTATCTGCTTATGATACATTTATCTGCTCGTGTATCTCAGGATCCAAGCACTGCTCTCCAGGATGTTACTGTGAACTCCAAAACTCAGATGTACATCTGATGGACAAGTAGTGACAAATCATTACAAAAGCGTATTCACAAACCATTAATCCACAAGACTTGACATTCAGGGTATAATCCTTGTTCAGTGACAACTGGAAAAAAATCAGGTATGACTGTATAGTCATTTCCCACACACCAAAGTGCAGCCAACCTCTGTAGAGGCCTCTGTCAAACATCCTGTGAGATTCTGTTGCAAGGAAATGCTTTATATGACATCATTACAGTTTATCAGATTATTTCATATGATGAAGCTCATTATCTGCACCATTCTTTAATCTGAAAATATTCTTGGCTGCTCCATCGAAGGATCTGTATTTGTTTTACAATGGGAATTCATTTCAATTAGACACACTAAACATTAAAAGGATACCAGCTGTCCCCACTCTTCTATTAATACTTAGGGATAGGTTTTTAAATTGATCCTGAAAGACAAAAAAACTAACATGTAAAGCAAAGCATTAAACCTAAACTTGAA
Organism: Atractosteus spatula; assembly: GCF_055471065.1. NCBI lineage: Eukaryota > Metazoa > Chordata > Actinopteri > Semionotiformes > Lepisosteidae > Atractosteus > Atractosteus spatula. The sequence continues at coordinate 14,591,118 of NC_142711.1, read as the reverse complement.
TCGCTGCTTAATTACAGTACTAGGCTCTTTTTAATTTGCTTTTTGCTTTTTTGTTAATGAACATAATTGACATAAGTGACTACTGATGTTGATCAGTTGTTCAGTTTTGGTGTAGGAAAAGCTGGGGGACCAATCGGATGTTTTTAAAGGGGTCCGCTTTACAAAGTAGCACGATTACCAACTTTCGTCTTTTTGAATGATTCAAGATCTTTTTGAATGATTCAAGATTCAAGTCCTTGATTTAAGATCAGACCTAAAACCAAATTGTTTAAGCTGGTAGGAAAAAATAACAGTTCAGTGGAAAATAAAGATCTTGCAAATGAAAAACTGTAAGTAACAATTTTAATAGCTGCAGAGCAAGAATGGACTTTTTGGAATAACTAAGAAACTCTTTTGAAGAGTTATGAGAGTAAGATGACTACCAGACACACTGTTCCAATTTCCAAAAAGAAAAGAAGAATGCATTTTGTCATTACGATCTTTAGGCTAATTATACCAATCCCTTTAAAAAGATTATTTTGGTTTTAACATCATTATGTCATTTTACTGTATGACACAGCACTAAATGTACACGCTGAAATTCAGTGACAATGTAAATCTGTGTAAATTCATTGACAATGTAAATCATGTTGTACTGACTATTCAACAGCATTCGATCTGTTTCTGTAAGACATCAAGTCATTCCAGATGATTAAATTAAGAGAGTAAGTTTGAAGACTGCTCATTGACACTTCATTTGTGACTAGAACACCTAATGCATCACTTTCTACAGGCAAATGAAAAAACACAGAAATCCAAGTATCTACAAGCTTCCAATATAAAGGGAATAAGGGGGATTGTATATATGTATAATATAACATCTCATAATAATGTTTGCTTGTTTGTGACTAAGAGGATGCGAACAGAAAGCCGTATTGGTAGAGTCAGGTGACAGCGAAGGATTCTGTACGACAGGATCCATCTCTCATTGTGCTTTAAGACAGTTTCCTGAAGAGTTTCTTATTGATTGCACTTTGCAAGTGCCTCCCCTTGAGTATTAAGGTCTTCCCTTCTGAAATAACCCAACAGCTCCTATGGAACAGACCAAGGTCTCCACTGATACATCCCTATAGAAACCTCTTGGTCATCTACAGGTTATTTTCATGAGGGCTGTGTTGTGTCCCAGGAGTAAGAGATACTGAGTCCATGTTCATCTACTGCTATCCAATTCACAAGTTTGTAAACTCTCTTCCTGTAATGGATTAAAAGAAAAGGTCATCTTGCTCCTGCCCTGCTGTCATTTCTCATTTTGTTTTGCCCATCAGGTGTTTCTGATCTACAGTATTGCAAGACTCAGATCAATAAAAAATGACCTCATATACTGGACACCCTGGGACAAACATTGCATTCGTTGATGCTAAAAGTTGTGTAAGTTATATTAGCCTATATTCCAAGCACCTGAGAGTTTAAATCCCTCTAGGAAGCAATGGGATTGAAATACCAGTGTTGTGAATACAGAGCTCTTCATTTCTGAAATGATGTCCTTGGTATTTCTGAGCCAAGCTATTCAAGAAAAAAACTTACTATAAGTCTGTCATGTTCCTTGATTTCATTTTACCTTCATTTTTTTATAGTGGCTCACTCTTGCAGAAACTGTGACGGTGTTCAAGGATGAGGAATTTATCCAGGGTCGTTTCAAAAACAGAGCACCTCCAGTTCAATACTGCATTAACATCGAATCATGGCACAGAAAAAACACACTGCCAAAGGTCAATATGAGATGTGTATGAATATACGCTTTTGGGATCTCTTTGAATAGAATACTAACATTAGGAACCAGAACATTTTTGATAATGCTGCCGTGTTGCAAAACAAAGAGACAATTCATTTTTTTTGCAATAGACTGTAAGGTGATCATTAGAAAGTTTTGAAAGTAGCGGCAAGAATATAGAGCAAATATCAAGAGTGGACAAAGCCCAATCTTAGAATTGCACATCGATAACATATTTTGTTAGAAGTAAATTGCAAAATAAGGGACTTTTTAAAAGGTTTTGTTGGTGACTTATGAATCTTGTTGTACGACAAATCTCATTTTGATTTATACTAAAATCCAAAATCCAAAATATTTTAGTAATAACATTTTGCTCATTGTCAGATCCCTAACATCTTTCTTTTGTGCTACATTCACGTTGTACAACTGCCTAGTGATCAAAAGTCTAAATAATTCAATAAACAGAATGAAACAAGTGAGATAAAAATACATTTGTCAAACGCAGGGCAAGGTAGAGAAAAGATAGTCTATTGTAGTGTTTTCTTGTGAAAATCAGCTTGAGGAGCATCTCAATGTTTTCATATCACACAAAGAAGAACGGCTGTACGTGCGAATGTCTTTGTTATCCAGCAGTGACAAACTGTCCACTGTGTGCCCAGTTCCCCTCGTGTTGGCCACCCCTGAGGTAATCACTGTTAACGGGAGATACTACAGTAGGACCTGGAGAGTTACTGCACATCTTGTGAGAAACTGGATGGCAAATCCTAATGGCTTGATGAATTTGGTGAACATGAACAACAGAACAAGAATTCTGAACTTCTGTGGTCCATTCACCTGGCTACCCTATTCAAGAAAAGGAGAAAATACAGCATGATGGAGCAGCTCCTGATGTGCTGGATTACTGTACCACTCTGTTGCCGTAAGTACCCTGTAGATTAAATTATTTACCTGTGGTATTACAAGCGCTCGACTAACACTGCTCACAGTCTGCAAAGCGACAGGATAATACTGGTGGTGGTGATTGACTGGAATCCTGATCAATGTTTGACCAGCAACAATACTGGTGCATTAAATAATATGGCTCAAATTGCCTTGATATTCAAATCCACTTGTACTGTATACTGTAATCCAGGAGAAAAAGATCTGCATATTTATTTGTATTCAGAGGGTAAGAAAGCCTGTCATTTCCTTTTGGAGATTTACCAATACAAGGACTTGGCAGGATTTAAATAAGCAGAAAGCCGACAGCAAAAATAAGCTCTCATATACTTAGTGTGCAGGAAAAAATCAAAATGTCAGATCACTCATATGATCACTGTTTTTACTACGACAAGGCAGAAACTATCACCTATAAGGGGGTACAACTTTGGTGGTTAATGCATGAGGATATTCATAATCAAAAGGATGTTGAAGTCATGCCTGCAATCAAAGATAAATATTGAATCTGCCGTACAAGTTGTTTATTGCATTGTACAGTTGCTCAATATACAGACAGCTAAATAACTCAGAAAGCACTGTTCACTTAACCAAAGGTAATTCTCCTTTGGAAAGCAGCTCCTGTCGAAAGAATTACTGTCAATGTATTCCGAAGTGGCACTAACATACCTTCTGTATGCTGTATAACGGTGCAGAAAAAAGAACATTAATTCAACAATCATCCCGACTCTTTCTGAAAATCAATTTTTAAATCTTCCAACTGCATATCATGGCAAGTGAAATAGCAGTTTTTAGTTGCCCTGTAAGACATAAAATGAATTAGATTTGTCTGCCCATGCTTGATAGTGCTCATTGACCTGGATAATGCTTTTTGTTTAGGCTTGGGTATCTTGAACTTCATGTGGGAGGTCCTGAATATTTACAGAAAATGTACTAATGGCTTGGCAGTTAGCAGGCAGTAATTTACTAGCTGTTAGCAGCAGTAAGCAAGTATTGAGGTTCTATTCATGCTAATGCTACTGCAATTAAAATAATCACAATAATGCAGATTTATAGAAATAACGTTTTGACAGCAATTTGCTTAGTGCCCTTGATTTGTTACTTTGCTGGGTATAAGGTAACTTAGTTACACCAACCAAAGCACAATAAGTTAATAAATAGATTTAACCAGCTTAACTAGGAAGACACGATGCTGCAATGCAGAGATATCAGTTTAATTTAAAGGACAATAAATTCAGTGCTTCCATCTAATCTAATGTGTCAGTGTTTTGTTTCCCGCTCAACATGATAAAAACAAGAGACTAGTTATGATTGGCACCGCAAAGCCAATGGCAACTTATTAAGTTTTATTAAGAACTAAGTGGCTGAGATGGGAGACAATATCCAAGTGTCACCAATGTCCTGGTCACTGCATAATGGGGTCTTGTATGGAACTTAACCCTGTATGGGGTTAGCAAGTACGTGATACTGCAAATATGTGTCAACTGTTGGTGGCAGTGTTATGTTATTGGGCTCCTCCTCATCAGCAGGGTCTGAAAAGCTTGTCAAGACTGAGGGGAACATAAATGTAGTAAAGTACAGGCAAATCCTAGAGGATTAACCTGCTTCAGTGTGTCTTAAAACTGCCACGAAAAGTCACCTTTCCTCAGGACAATGACCCGAAGCACAAAAGGCCAAAGCTACACTAGAGTGACCTAACAGGAAGAAAGCAAATGTCCCTGAGTGGCACAGTCAAAGTCAACTTGAAACCAAAATCTGTGGCAAGATCAGAAAATGTCCGTCCATCAACAAACCCCTATCAGCATGACAGCGCTTCAGCAAGCTTGAAAATGGGGGGAAATTGCACCATTCTAGTATGCAAAATTGGGAGAGACATATCCAAAAAGCCTTGCGCCTGTAACTGCTGCTAAAGCTACTGTACTTAGTTCAGAGAGGTGAAGCCAGACCGTAGGGCAGGCAATTGACATACTGTATTTAGGATTTTGATTTTTCTGACTTTCACGTGTTCCACTAAAGTTTAGCTTTTGACAGTCACATTTACACATTTACACATCTGTTTCTAACATGGTGACCACTCCCAATTATTCACATCAGCGACAAGGGAAACAAACAGGGCCCAACTAGTACATTTTCCATTATCTACAGAGTCCTCTGCAACTCTGACAATTATTAATACAATACCAAGCCACAGTTATGCACCTCAGCAACAACGTAAGCTCTTGCATTACAAGAACTCTTGAGACGGGATTACTTTGAGCCGAGTTTATGTGGTAACAGTCGCCCTATTTACCTCACAGCTCTCACAGATGTGCTTTTCTCTCCTCTCTGGATGAAGACGCTTGACTGCACACTAACAACTCTGTAAATATAATACTGAAATAAAAGTTTTCAATGTAAAATAATTTAAAGTAGTGTCTTCGGAATCCCATAAAATTGGAAAAGAGCAGGCCCCTCCAAGCACTTGTGTTTATCCTGAACCCAGCAAGGTTTTGTTGTGCGAAAATAATGATCCAGATTAATCAGTCTCCTTTGCGATACCTTTCATGTAAAAGGAAATCAACAAGAGCTAAACATATGCTCAGACACCTCTTCAAAGAGCAGTATCCATTTATTTGTGCTCTAAGTAACCAGTAGCCTTTTTTTAAAAAAACTGCCTCTTGTATTTTTGTCACCAAAAGTATGCAGTGATGCCTTATTCTTTGCTTCTCCTAATGATCTCATCAGAATGCAAACGCACCAACTGTGTTATAAAACCAATGATCTGTTATATTCTGCAAGAATTTACAAAAGCCTAATTTCATTTACTATTGCATGAAAACCTTAGATAAAAGCTGAAGTGAAAGGGATTGCAGCAGCTAAAACATTAAGCTTTATCCTCAACTAAAGCTCCAAATGTATGTTTTAGTGCAAGTAAGAAAAGTAACCACCTGGATTTTTGAACTCATAGACAAAATTTTGTTTTAACTCTGTCAATCAAGAGCAAAATATATATTTCTGTGTTTGTGGCTCATAATGCAGTTTGTTAGGAATCGGGATTTTCTCTTATCATTAACTCTCTTATTACTATATTATTCTCCCTTGCTATTTTGCTCTATTCTCTGTTCTCTAAACTCGATTCTAAGAAGAAACAAGATCTCAATATTTAATAATAAAGCAACAACAGGGTCATTTAAGAGAGTCACACTGATTGTTGGTGTTATGTTGATTTAGCTAGGCCAGCAATTGTACACATACTGTAACTACTGCCATAACTCAATCCACTACAGGAAACAGGACATACTGTACTGTTACCACAGCAGGTCATTGGAAAGCAGACACTCCAAACAATATGAGCACAACGATCAGTTTCTTTGGCATAAGCGATGAATTAGATAGGGTGGATGCAGAATGAAATATGAAGGAGGCAGTTCATGATTACCTACAGTACTACAGAGTTTGGATTACTGTATATGCAGGATATTGCGGCAAAGACAGCCACAACTGGGAAGGACTGATGGTCCAGCACAGCGTTGCACAATGGAGAAATCCCACTAGTGTAACAGTTTACACTGATGAACTGAAATAACACAAAGCTTGGAAAGGTCTGATACGCATCAAAGAGCAGTCCTGAATCCAAAATAATAACCATCAAGGGCCATTTAGATCCAAAACATATTGCGTGTTGTTTGTGAGTAATATCACTTTCTGGAACAGCAAAGTGCAAGTTACATGGACCATTTCTACAATATACTGTATACTTACATCTCATTAAGAATTTTTTGCTTTTTTTTGTTATTTAATCTCTTAAATGAAATTCACATCTTCAATCCATCCATTTACTAATCGTTTTATCCAATATAAGGGCACGAGGGAACAGAGCCCATCCCAGGAACAACAGGCATGAGGCAGAACACACCCTGAATGGGACACCAATCAGTCACAGGACACAATCAGTCACAGACACTAACACGCACACACCAAACAAACTTTCCCAGAAGCCAATTAAGTCCCCAGACCATGGGAGGAAACTGGAGCACCCAGAGGGTGAGAACACCCAAACTCCACACAGACAGCACCCCAGGAGGTGAACCTGGGCCCCAGTACACCACACTGAGGCACTAATGCTAACCACTGCACCACCATGCCAAAAAATACTCAAATCAATACATACGGCAAAGGAAACAATATGTGAAAATGGACAGCAAATACACTACAGAACGCTCGAGAAAAGCTTCTGCAACGCTGTAAGGATCACACTCCCATGCTTAATTATTGAATTATTGCTGGACTTCACTGGGCAGGTTGGGGAAAGACGTGGCTGACAAGCCTGTGTCCAGAGAGTGGGTGAGTGCTCGCTCATGAGTGGGATATTCACAGTAATTAAAACCACATTGGTATGAAATTTTAAATGCAAAAAAAATCTGCGACACTCCTTAATTTCCTTAATTCTAAACTGCGAAGGTAAATTCACTGTAACAGAGTTTATTGAAATTCTGAGTGCTGTTACTGTGAAGTATCTTTATTATTATAAAATCTAGAATGTTGAAGAGAGCAGTAGATTAGTATATCATGCTAATATCTGTTTGTTTGTGTTAATGAAGTAATAAATGCAACATATTTAGCATATTTTGCCTTTTCATGATTAATTACGGAGTTTACTCATGCAATCTGATCCAAAGGTTTATTCCACAACCAAGATCAGAAAGCAATCCAGAAAAATGTCTCATGTTATTCTTTGATTTCTGCTAAATAAATGAGAAGATTTTGATATTAACATGTTGTTGCTAGAATTAAGGAAAATGTAGCATTTTGCAAATGTAGCAAGACTGATGTTTACAACGAAGATCCTTAAAACCAGCTATCAGAGCATTTTTTGTTAAGACTGAAGAAAACAAAGAACTTAATGGTGATTATCTGTAACATATTGTAATAATGTACTCAACAGCAATGGTTATCTCTACTTTTAAGATTAATACAGTTTTAGATATAGATTATAAAGGAGCATAAATAAAAATATACAACAATAAAAAAATAACCTGATAATTTTCAATACTAAGGTTTGAACCCTTACTATAGTTTATTACTGGTAAGAAGATGATGAATTATAGTAGATTTTAGAAAAATAAAATTCCTTTGATTAAAAATAGAATGAAATTGAAGAAATTGTTAATGAACAGGTAACATTTAGTTCATAACTAAAATGGAAAATATTACTATTAACACTTTTTTCTGCTCTAGATGATTTTATACAGAAATACTGTATTAGCAATAATGCTACACTACCGTGTTTCTGGTGATAAATACATCTCAATAATCATTGGATGCTCTAAGCATTTTGGTATTGTTTACAAATAAAATAAAAAGTCATAATGAATATAAATATAAATCAATAGATATAAGTCATGAATATTTCCAAAATGCAGTGTAAGGGGATACTCTTTGAAAGGTCACAAGAAACAAATTCATCCAGCAAGTATTATATTTTTAAATAGTTATATAAATATATATCTTTTCCACACTTCTACAGTTTCAAAGCCATTTTTTAACTTGATTTTATTTGTGATAGTCTCTCACTTCTGTGGCTAGCTAGCATGATAATATATGCATGGTTTGGAACCATTTTTAGTTAATTAGAGTCAATCAATCCAAACTTTGCTTACTTACTGGTGTGAAACAGGAGTATAATGAGCAGAAATCAGTAAGATGATTGGGAAACACAAATTACAGCTGTTAAAAAAAAAGAAACTGTACCATTATACTGACTTCTATTGATGTTGATACCTGTTGAGCAGTTGTAAATGTGAACCAAACATTTTCAGTTTGGTAGCTTTGAAAGTAACAGAAAATAACATAACATGCATAGACTATCACACTGTCACAAGAAAGCCCATGGCTCCCTTCCAGTATTTAACGGTAATGTCATTTGATGCTCTTTTATTTTTTTCAACAACAAACAAAACTGTACATCAATTGTTAATTAAAACTATTGCTAAGACATTAATGAATGCCTTCACACTGTGCAAGCCTGATTAAAGCTATACTAGTTCCGTCGCACACCAAAACAGGCTGTCTCTTCAGTGTGCTGAAAATGGTACGATTACCATCCATCCATCCGTTTTCTTCCAATTCAGGGTCAGGGTGGGAGTCGGAGCTTATTCAGGAAAGCAACAGGTGTAAAGCAGGGTACGCCAGGGACTGGATGCCAGTCCATTACAGGGCAGATTCACAGACATACACGCACTGTACTCACACTCACACCAGGGCTGATTTACCCAGAAGCCAAAGAACCAACCAGTATGTCTTCGGGCTGTGGGAGGCCACCCATGTGAAGAATGGGGAGAACATCCAAACTCCACGCAGATGAAGCGAACCAGGGGTCCCAGCGCCACAATGCTAACTACTGTACCACCTTGCCACCCGGTACAGTTACCGTTCTGAACAAAACCAAACCCTCTGCCACTGAGCTTGAACTCTCCACTTCCCCACCCCCGCGCCTGTAGTCCCATAACCCTCCCAGACAGTAAGCGACAGCTCCTTTCATGGAAGGAAGCCGAGATCCCCAAAAAACACCTGGAGTCTGATCCCAGAGGAGAGTACCCAGGTTTGCACCTCTGATACAGACCAGGCACTGCCTTGGACACACTGTCGTCCAGCTTCACGGGGAAAGGTGAGGTCGGGGTGTAGAATGTCAGGGACAACAGATCGTTTAATTTTTGACCGTCATTATGAGACCTTTCAGCAGGCCCATATCATTACACTGGAAACGTCCCGTGGTTGAAATCATTGGGCGTCAACCTGTAGCATTTCTTCAACAGGCCATATGGAAAGAGAAGAACCTCAGTGCTGATATTCCTGACTCTTGATTTCTTTTACATTTCAAAGTGCTACTACTATTAAACTTTCGAGGTGTAATACTTTGTGTAGTTTAGGTCTCAGTCTGAACTCCTGTATCTCACACACAACAACAATATTAATATAGTTCAAGTAGGGAGCTCTGTCGGCATGTGTAGCCTGCAAAGGAACAAGGTTTATTCCATGCTGAAAAGAAACGTGGATCCTTCTTCTGGCGTGTCAGCCGAAACGTTGTGTCTCTTTGCTTTTCAGCATGAAACAAACTTTTACTTGTTCCATTATTAATATTGTTCTATGCTGTGAAGCTGTTGTCTTCCTAAAATAAATACAAAGTGTAACAAGTGCTTTTTCTTTACATATTTTTGCAGTGAGTGAAATACAAAATACACTCGCCCTGTACTTATGAGTTCTCTCTAAAACGAGCGATACATACAGTACACGTCTGTTTTTGTGAGCCGAGTGAACTCCGCTAATAAGAGCTCTAAGGGCGAGACTCGGTCTTCCAACTTTATTTTTCTGTCCTCTCAGCCGCATGCACGATGATCCTGTATGTGTTTCCATTTTTTTTCAATTATTTAATTAAAAAAATGTACATTATGGTTGTAATATGAAAACTGGTGACATCACACACATATTGGGTTTCTTAATTTCATTCTACGCACTGTTAACGTGCACTAAACATTACAACTACTACAAAGCAGCTTAAACTATCTTAACAGACATCGTTAGGGTATTATACTAGTTATGTGGTAGAATAATATTTTGCATGCATAATTTGTAAAAAAAATAATATGAAATCACGAATTTAAATATTTTATATGACGAAATGCTTCAGTTTTGATTATGCGCACTGAATGCACAGTATCGATACCATGCAACATTTTGATGCTCTTTTACAATCAGGGGTTTTACTCTGTATTTGACTGCACGCAATTCATTAAATCATATTTTTGTTTATTAAGAAATTTTGCTTTAGCTCGTGTCACATTTTTAATCACCTGTTCACTGATCATGCAAATGTCAATTCTCCACCGCTTCGTGATACATTTAAACGAAACAACTTTGTTGTTGGTTAACTTGGCAAATGGTCGGTTAACTCGACTTGTTGTAACATATTCTTAGCAATATACTGTATGATGCCAAACTCTTCACTTACACAAGAAAAGTACCTAACCTGAAATGATTATGTGCAGTTCCTAGTACCTGGTAACTGGAGACTTTTACATGCATTTCAATGGGAATTTTGTGTCGGTGTTACTCCTAAATTTACTCCTACCAGCGAAATTTTGGAACCAGTGGTGCTGGTATAGAGAGATGATTTGATGACTAAACATTAGGACCTACACTGAAAACATACAGTATTATTAATGTCTTTCCAAATATACAATAATAATAACATACTGTATATACTGTATTTGGTTTTACTTCCAGAATATAACAGTCAAGGCTTTTTATTAAGACTGAGTAAGCCTTTAGGAGTTTAGCAATTGTTTTTCTTAAAGCTTATAAACCTTGACATGAAGTAGTGATACAAACCTTAGGAAAGGAAGAAATATTGCGAGAAAAAATGTCCGTAACACAAGTCTAGAAAATTGCAGGGT